>NW_026705990.1:0-341767 GCF_029867415.1 Vicia villosa | reverse complement strand
ACCACATCATTCAGCCATATCCAGACGAAATTCCACCCATTACCATGGGAATGTGGGATGCTGTGGGAGGACCAAATGACGGTTACAACTACCAGTATATCACACCTCAGAATTCTTACATTGCTCTGGAAGATCTTACTCCAACAGAAGAGGGTAATCAAAATGACGGAAGTATCACAAGTCCCGTCACTCAGCAATATCAAAATCCACCCAAAGAAGTATGGGACACGCTAGGAGAACCCAGCGGCAAATACAACTATATGGTGAAATATTCCGCTCCTCCGAGCTTTTCAACTCCCATCAAAGACATTGTCCCGACTGGATGGGACGAACAGTACGACGACAACTTCGCTCTTGAAGAAGCCAGGAAGATGCCAAACAACGAAGGTTATTTTCTGTCACAGTACACTCCTTATCAGGATGCACAAGTCTCTATTCAAAACATCATTCCTACTGCATGGGACGGCCTTATCGAGCATCTCGCTCAGCCAATAAAGGGACCTCCACCTGGATTCTCATATCCAACAAATCATCCAACTTATCCTGAGGAATTACCTACGCATTTTCCCACTAGCGGAATCAATGCTACGGAAGACGAAAAGAACAACTGCAACTGGAACAGCTGGGTGCTCCCTGCTAACAACGGTGGATTGAACAACTGGAAATCAGAGGATGTGATCTCCTTTGATCAGGAGTAAATGCCATTTCCTGTTTTCTTTGTGTATATTGTGCAAAGATAAAAGTGGTTCCTGAACAATCGAACCATGAGCTTGAAAGCCGTGTGCCTTAGCACAACGGTCCTTCTATAAAAAGGGTTTGTCATATCATGATTATGTGCATTCAATAAAATCATGGGATGCTTGCATGTTCAAAATTTTGTGATCCTTTTTCTTTCTTTATTCGCTTTCAAATAGCTATGTTTTTTCTCTTCATACACACTCACATATCTACCATGCAGATTCACATACACGCTGGATCCAGTCAATAACGACTCTGCTATTGCCCGTCATGACTTTGAAAATCCGATCTACCAAACTGAGGACGAAAGTGAGGAAGATTGTGAAGTGCCAAGAGAAATTGCAAGACTTCTAGAACAAGAAGAAAAAGCCATACAGCCTCATGAGGAGCCGATTGAGGTCATCAACTTGGGCAGTGACGAAGAAAAGAAAGAGGTCAGAATTGGGGCTGACTTAGAAAACAGTGTCAAGCAAAGACTGATTCAATTGTTGCAAGACTACGCCGAGATATTCGCCTGGTCTTATCAAGATATGCCTGGCCTTGACACGGACATTGTAGTTCATCGCCTGCCAATCAAAGAAGGAAGCACTCCGGTCAAACAGAGACTGCGAAGGAGTAAGCCTGATATGTCAAAAAAGATCAAAGACGAGGTTGAAAAACAATTCAATGCCGGATTCCTAAAAGTTGTAAGTTATCCTCCTTGGATAGCTAACATCGTGCCTGTACCCAAAAAAGACGGGAAAGTCAGAATGTGTGTAGACTACAGAGATCTGAACCGGGCAAGCCCTAAAGATGATTTCCCTTTACCGCACATCGATGTACTAGTTGACAATACCGCACAATGCAAGGTATTCTCCTTTATGGACGGATTCTCAGGGTACAATCAAATCAAGATGGCACCCGAAGACATGGAAAAAACAACCTTCACAACTCCCTGGGGAACCTTTTGTTACAAAGTAATGCCCTTTGGTCTAAAAAATGCTGGAGCTACCTACCAACGAGCAATGGTAACACTATTTCATGATATGATTCATCAGGAAATAGAGGTGTATGTCGATGACATGATCGCAAAATCCAACACCGAAGAAGAACATTTGAGTCATTTACACAAGCTGTTTGACAGACTCAAGAAATACAGATTGCGACTGAACCCGAACAAGTGTACCTTTGGAGTAAGATCCGGTAAACTCTTAGGTTTCATCGTCAGCAGTAAAGGTATTGAGGTTGATCCTGCCAAGGTCAAAGCCATTCAAGAAATGCCTATACCCCGTACCGAGAAACAAGTCAGAGGATTCTTGGGACGTCTAAACTACATAGCCAGATTCATTGCCCATATGACTCCTACTTGTGTGCCAATCTTCAAATTACTGAAGAAAGATCAAGTGGAAAGATGGAATGACAAATGCCAGTTAGCCTTTGATAAAATCAAAGAATACCTTCAAAAACCGCCAATCTTGTTACCTCCTGTGGAAGGCAGACCTCTGATAATGTACCTAACTGTGTTAGAAGATTCAATGGGGTGTGTACTCGGACAACATGACGATTCCGGTCGAAAGGAGCACGCAATCTACTATCTTAGCAAAAAGTTTACCGATTGTGAAACAAGATACTCACTACTCGAAAAAACTTGCTGTGCCTTAGCATGGGCGGCTCGCCGACTAAGACAGTATATGCTAAATCACACCACTTTCCTGATCTCCAAGATGGATCCAATCAAATACGTGTTCGAAAAACCTGCTCTCTCTGGAAGGATTGCAAGATGGCAAATGATCCTAACAGAATATGACATTCAATACACTTCGCAAAAAGCAATCAAAGGAAGTGTGGTAGCTGATCATTTAGCTCATCAAGCAGTAGATGATTATCAGGCATTGAACTTTGACTTCCCAGACGAAGACATTATGCTAGTCAATGACTACAAACAACCAGGATCCCGATGGACTATGGTTTTTGACGGAGCTTCTAATGCGCTCGGCAATGGCATCGGAGCTGTGATCATTTCCCCCACAGGAGGTCATACACCCTTCACCGCCAGATTGTGTTTCAATTGCACCAACAATATAGCCGAATACGAAGCATGCATTCTGGGTCTCAAAGCTGCAATTGATCTAAAAATCAAATTCCTTGAAGTCTACGGAGACTCGGCCTTGGTAATCTACCAAGTCAAAGGGGAATGGGACACAAAGCACCCAAATCTAATTCCATACAAAGAACATGTGTTGAGTTTGATTCCTTACTTCGAGGAGATCACTTTCGAACACATCCCACGCGAAGAAAATCAACTAGCTGATGCCTTAGCTACCATGTCATCCATGTTCAAAGTCAATTGGGACGACGAAGCTCCTATGATCACCATTTACAGGCAAGACGAACCAGCCTATTGCAATGAGATCGATACCGAACAAATGGAAGACAAACCATGGTTCCATGAAATACAAAGGTATCTCGAAACCCAGGAGTACCCTGAAGGGGCATCTATTAACGACAGAAAGTTTCTAAGGAGATTTGCCTCCAAATTCTTCCTAAGCAATGGAACTTTGTACAAGCGCAACCATGACTCGGCTTTACTTCGTTGCGTAAACAAGAAGGAAGCAGAACAAATCATGGAAGACATACACAATGGTACCTTCGGTACTCATTCCAACGGACATACAATGGCTAAAAAGATCTTGAGAGCAGGTTACTACTGGTCTACCATGGAGACAGATTGCCATCATCATTCCAAAACTTGTCACAAATGCCAGATATATGCCGACAAAGTGCATGTACCTCCAGTTCCATTAAACGTTCTGACGGCTCCTTGGCCTTTCGCAATGTGGGGTATTGATATGATTGGAGAAATCAAACCTACTGCTTCCAACGGACATCGCTTTATCCTGGTCGCTATTGACTACTTCACAAAGTGGGTCGAGGCAGCTTCATATGCTTCTGTCACCAAGAATGTGGTAGCCAGGTTTATCAAGCACAATCTCATTTGTCGGTACGGCATCCCCGAAAGGATCATCACTGACAATGGCACGAATCTAAACAACAAAATGATTACTGAACTCTGCACGCAGTTCCAGATCAAACATCATAATTCTTCTCCATATCGACCAAAGATGAACGGCGTTGTCGAAGCCGCCAACAAAAACATCAAGAAAATCATACAAAAGATGACAGTAACCTACAAAGACTGGCATGAGATGTTACCTTTTGCTCTTCATGGTTATCGCACATCTGCGCGTACTTCAACAGGGGCAACTCCATTCTCGTTAGTCTACGGTATGGAAGCAGTTCTCCCAATCGAAATCCAGATTCCTTCCTTAAGGATCATGAAAGAAGCCGATCTAGACGAAGACGATTGGATTCAAACTCGATTCGACCAAATACACTTGATCGATGAGAAAAGACTTGCAGCTATCTGTCATGGCCAGCTATACCAAAAGCGCATGATCAAAGCATTCAACAAGAAAGTCAAAAGTCAAGCATACCAAACTGGTGGCTTGGTTATCAAACGCATCATCTTACCACAAGGTGATCCCAGAGGCAAATGGACCCCCACCTACGAGGGACCATTCATAATCAAGAAAATATTCTCCGGCGGTGCCATGTTGCTTACCACCATGGATGGCGAGGATTTCCCACACCCTGTGAATGCGGACATAGTCAAAAAGTACTTTGCTTAAAAAAAAAAATACAGCTCGCTAAGTTGAAAACCTGAAAGGGCAACTTAGGCAAAAATGAGCGTCTCGGTGGATTGAAAACCCGAAAGGGCGATCCAGGCAAAAATTAGAGACAAAACAAATACAATCCCGGTAGGCTGAAAACCTGAAAGGGCAGCCTAGGCAAAAATTAGGGAATAAAGCATACAACTATGTCCCGCTCAGCTGCCTACTCACCGACAAGGTTCAACACCTCAAAGACACCGATCAGTCCAATCACTTTCTTCCAACAAGTGAGGGATGAGATGCTCGAAGACAGATTGGCAATAGCAGAATTGAAACTTGACTGGATCGTTCTCACATAGCTATTTCTTTTCATAAATACTTTTCAAAACTTTCTGACAATTTCCTACTTCTAGGATTGTTGTCTCCCTATACTAATCCGCCTATCACGGCACCTTTTCAAAAATCAATGCAGCTTATAACTAACATTTTCATTTTTTCTGTTTTGAATACGCGAGCATCCCAATGATATTTTGAATGAACATATGCATTTGAATATGATTGATGTTTACCAGGAAAAACAGGAATAGCATTCCGGACATGTCCCAATTATTTGGACATTATCCTAAACCAGCATCAGAAGGAAGTTTCCCCAATGGAGACACATTCCTCAACAAATCCCTCAAAAAGATTTTTCTTTCGAAAGAAGTCTTATTCCCCAGCAGGGTTGTTCCAGATTACTGTCTTCAGAAGGTGTGATCCCCGCACCCAAACTTGGTCAGATAGTGCATCGGAGGATTATGCATCTTCCTCATTCCCACTCCAAAGGGCGTCACAGTCCGAACTCTCAAAACTACTGTTCATCCCCGAGCAGTAATCAAAGATCCTTCAATAGAACATCTTGGTTCTCAAAGAATTTCCCCAACCCAGGGTACTCAAGCGAGACAGAAGATCATCAACAACCACGATGCCTTCACTTCCAAATGGCTAGCAGGGATTTATTTTCCCAATCACAATGCCTTCATTTCTTGACGACTAAGCTGGGATTTATTTTCCCAATCAGGAGCTTGACACGCTCTAAGCTGCATAAACCATGCATCACATTCACACTCATATTCACATTCACAATCATGCATCATACGCATATTCATACACAACATAACTTGCATATTTCTCCTCTAGCTCGAGGATCTCATATCATACATGCATCATAGACATCGCATATTATTAACTTGATTTTTCAGGTAGACAGATGTCTTCAGCAAAGATGTTCTCACTCACATGCAGTGTTCATCCTGAAACTTATTCAAACAAGCAGTCCTTTCAGATACAATCAAACCAAAGATTCACTCTGAAGAACTCTCATTCTCAACTCATTTATCATCTAACATTGCTAGTCTAAGGCGAAACCTCAGACGGTTCCAGAACGATCTAGCATTACAGATCTAAGGCGAAACCTCAGACGGTTCCAGAACGATCTAACATTGCAGATCTAAGGCGAAACCTCAGACGGTTCCAGAACGATCTAACATTGCAGATCTAAGGCGAAACCCCAGACGGTTCCAGAACGATCTAACATTGCAGATCTAAAGTGATACCTCAAACGGTTCCACAATGATCAACTTTCAAATCCTTCATCAAGATATAATCAACAGATTCATTCTGATGAACAAACCATCAACACATTGTCCAGGTGGCATCCGAAAGCCCATCTCAGGTAATGTTTCAATCTGCCAACAACATTTCACAGACAACATTCAAATGCAACTTCCAACATCTCTGCTGATCAAGGTAAGTGCAAATTTTCAGGGCATCTATTTATTCAATCATCTTCTACCCTCAGATTTCAGACAATCTCTTCAGGTTTAAGAAGATTGAATAGGGGCAACTGTTATACCCCAAAATTTGCCCACTTCTTTTTTCAGGAAAGTTTCAATATGAAAATTAAGAGTCTCATATAAACATGGATTTTTTCAAAATATCCTGACATATGAAGAACTTGGTTTTCAGAATTTTTCTTACACAGTAACTTGGCTTACAGTGGAATTTATTCTTACGCAAACGCCAAATACTGTTCTTTACTTCACAAATACTATTTATTTATTTTACAGATAAATAGTACTAACACAGTTCATGCAGGGTTAAATCTTTTTGCAGGCGCAAAAGCAGGAAACTCACACTGTACTGGTAACAATTGTTTTTGTTTTCCCACTAACTTTTGTGCTATATTCCATTATTTTCAAAATCTTTTCAAATCTATCCTTTCAAATTCAAATCTCAACTTTATTCTATCCATCTCTCTTTTCCCAACAATACCTTACACTTTCTTTCAAATCTCACTTCCACTCAATTTCCATTTGTACGGAATCATATCATTCCCCAACGTCTCTATCATCTTTTCCATTCTATAAATACCTCTCATTCTTTGCACAAATCTCACATCAAATTCTAAATCATCTTTCAAATTTCTACTTCATCATCCATTTTCTTTCTTCTTCCCTAGCAAGAATGGCAAAATGGATAGAGACACTGCTTCTTACAGTCGTCACCATTGCTACGGTGATCACAACTTTCTTCTGCCTACACAGTCCTGAGAAGTGTGGACCTGCAATGGTTGCACTCCCACTCCTCTACATGTTATTAATCATAGCATGGTTCGTCAACCGTCATTTTTAAAATTTGTCGTGTTTCTTATTTTCTAAACGTACCGTTTATTCGTCGTACTTTTCAATATAGTATGTAATATTTATACTGTCAGTATTAAATGTTGTACTAGTTGTCATAATATTGCTTAATTACTAAGATAATATTTTGTGTATTTTCTGCCAGTCAAATATTTCTATTTCTGTGCATTAAACAATTTTCAGGTTATTATCGGTAATTTTGCCCGCATACCGTAAATATCAGTTATTTATTATGTTTCTGTTTTCTAACAAGTCATGTAAATAAATTTTCATGCTTCACACCAAACAAAAACAAAAATAACAACAAAAAAAAAAAAAAAAAAAGAAAATTAACTTTGACGGTTGATTTTTCACTTTAACTGCTGCTTCAGTACACGAACAGTCGGTTGACAGACAAACTGCAGACAGTACAATTCACAGTGATTTGTACAATCAATCAAATCAATCATTCACAATTCAAATTTCCAAGATTTTTGTGTTAGAAGTCTTCTGAATATCACATGATTAGCAGAAACTCAACACTGCACAAAAATCAGGTACGCTTAACTGCCTCCTATACAGACAGTCCCTAATCAGGGTTTTTCTTGTTTTAACAGGAGCAACAAGTTTTGAGAGCTCAAATGGATTTCATATACATCCATACATCTCAAAGTACCATCATACAAATTTTCAAACTTCAATTCACTCAGACGCACCGTCAGCAGCTCAAACAGTCAACAGACGACCCGTTTGACCAAAAAAGTCAACTGACAGTCAAAAATGAAATTTTTTGTCAAAGTCCATATTTTGTCAAAGGACTCAACATTTGATCATTGGATGATCACAATTCATCAAGGAAAGATCAAAAATCAACAAAACCCTAAGATTCAAAATTAGGGTTTTTGCCTGAAAAGTCAACTCAACTTTGACTGATCATAACTCTCTCATCCTTCATCCAAAAAATGTCAACCAAAGCTCATTTTGAAGGAAATTCAATTATCTTTCAAATGCAATTGATCCCATGGTCATAGCATTCACCATTTGAAAAATATGGCCAAAGACATTACAGGTCATTTTCAAAGTCAACAAAAAGACACTTTTTTCAAATGGACACACAAGGAGAACCAAAAATCATTTTGATATGAGACCAAAGACATTGGTTAGAGGACTCTTTGAGGTTTCCAAAAAGTGCAAGATCTCCTTCATATGACAAAAATTGAAGGATTTACACCTTGTTGAAGTTGGCTAAATTTTGGGAAAATGCATGAAATCAACATTGCTCAAAAATGTTTTTTTTCCAAATGAGTCCAAGTTTTTATGGTCCAAACATCTTTGCCATGTTACTATGGGCCTCCCACGACCAAGACAAAGCCCACATCTTTATTGGCCATTTTTTGCATAATTTTATCTTACTTTAAGATTAAAATTAAAAGGAAAATGCATGGATAATGGTTGCTTGGCCTCCAAGTATGACTCACTTCAAGGAATCTTCATTTTTTCTGCAAGAATTGAAGAGCAAGACAAGAGCATTGAATGGAGTCAAGCTTGGTCAACAATTCAAAGATTTTTAATATTTTAAAAATCAAACTTTCAACAAAGACAACAAGGCTTCTTGCTTCAATTCCAAGCAGCCTTTGGGCTATAAAAGAAGCATCATACATCCACAATAAAAGGACAGACAAGGAGGGACACACGAAATAGGGCAAGAGTATAGCAAGAAATATCACAAAAATTCTCAAAATTTGCATATACTTTGTAATTTTCAAATTCAAATTTCCAATCAATATCAATACCAATAAACACTTCTAATCATCTCCTCAAACATTATAGAGTAAGATTGAGCTCTAAATATAGACATATGAGAGTCGTATAAAGCACTTAAAGCTCTTCATGTACATATGAGTTTTATTTTCGTTTTTGTATATGCAACTAATTTCACTGCAAACTAACCACCCTAACATCCTTATGGGGACCTATATGTGTGATCTGGGCCTTAGCATGAGTGTTCCAACGTGAGGATCAGGCTCCACCATTAAAACGAGTCCATGAGTGTTTAAGCTTCATCTTCTTCGTATCCATAGCTAGGAGCTTCAAACCTTAAAACAAATGACATATTTGGATTCAGGACACTCTAATTAGTGGATCTGGGTCACTTGTTTCTATTGCTAACTCGTATTTTTTGCAGGTTCATAGGTTGTTAAAAAACTGGAATTTTAACGTCCAAATAGGGGAGGTTAAAAACCCCCGCTATTTGAAGCTGAAAACCTCACTTCTGGAGGTTGAAGACGACCACGCGTCCAAGCGTGGTTCGTCTGACTTTTCAGCGCGCCAAGGTGGCCCTTCCCTCAAATCTTATTCGCTGGTCAATCCAGCGTGGGCCCCTGCAAAGACTTTGAATCCCCTTGGATTCAGTGTACACCATCATACCATGCACCTACAAATCTGTGCCCTTGGATCAATCTCAAAGCCAATCCAACGCCTCACACATGCAAGCTCACCATGCTCCTTCATTAATTGCCACACCAGATCAGTATCCTTATATTTTTAATTTTATTTTCTATTTTTATTTTAGTTTCTTTGATAAATTAATTAAAAATAGTTAAAAACTTCCAAAAATTCCACAAAAAATATTTTAAACTTCTAAAATAATATATTATTTTATGAAACAAAAATATTTTATTTTTCTTCAAAATTTCAATATTTTTCATAATTAATTAGTATGTATTTGTATATTTGCTTATTAATTATTTTAATTAGTCAAAAAATCATAAAAAAAATTGTTCTTTGTGTTAAATATTGTTTATATATCATAAACTAATTTTGTACATATTTAGGATAATTTTCTCTTTAAGTTTTAATTATTTGTGTAATTATTTGCATAATTATGTTTTGATTAACTTAAAATATCCAAAAACAAATTTCAAAAATTCCAAAAAAATTAGTTTTGTTCTAAAATCAATTAACAAACATTTTGTACATATTTTTAAACTTATTTGCTAGGTTTAATCATATTTCCATCTTTTCTTTATTTTAAATTAATTAATAATGCATTAATTATATTTAAAATAAATCACAAAAATACAAAAATATGCCTTTTATTTCTTGCAATTTAAAATTCCTAGATAAATGTATAGGATGTCAAATTCATGTAAATAGGCTAGTTTACATTTCCCGCACAATCGATGTAATAGCGTAGATTTACTTTCTGCACTTTACATTTCCGCATTTTAATTTCCAGCACCCATATAAACTGCGTGTATGTCAAAGATAAAACTGAACCGTCAGATCACTAACTTCAAAGATAAATATCTGAATTCAATCACAATCACATTTGCACCTCCTAGGGTAACCCCTTTTCACTCTTTTCAAAATCAAAGTTACATTTCTACTGTTTCGAGTACAAAATCGAACCTTTTGTTTATATCCGACGAATGGATAGATTTTTAAAGGGAACAAGGATAAAGACCTCCTAACTCAGGGTAGACCTCCTAGTTTGCTTGCTCAAAATCAAAACAAACAAAATTCTCATACACTGTTGTTTTTTTAAAACGAATTTTCCAAAAGACAATATTTTGTATACATCCAAACACGGATCATTACAAAATTAACGATCTTTTCAAAACATCTTTCGAAAGATAAACAAGCATTTGTATATATCCGCACAAGGATCATTACAAATTCTATTTGCAAAGGTATTTCAAAAACACAGGTAAAGCATTCCGAATCAATTGAAAAGTAAAGCAAATGAGCTAAGCAAACTAAAGAGCCCATGGATAACCATGGATACAAAGGGTGCTAACACCTTCCCTTTGTATAACCTACCCCCTTACCCAGAATCTCTCAAAGGTCTTTTTTCTGTTTCTTTTATAAACCTTTCCTTCATTGGATAAAATAAAAGGTCGGTGGCGACTCTGTAAACTTTTTCAAAAGTGACGCGAAAGCGTCCGATCGACAAAAAAGAGTCAGTTCACGTATCCCACCCACGGAGGGGTATGGCCCGAAAGGACGGTCCACAAAACCCTACGCAGTATAGAGATCAGGGTAAGATACTATATTCAGGTCGAGGGAAGGTGTTAGGCACCCTCAACCCTTTCCTAAAGGTTAACATTGCAAAGATGAAGGTTTGTGGCAAAAGATAAAGAAAGATGACAGACAGTAAATAGAGTTAAAGGCTAATTATTTGAACATGATTAGAGTTTGGAAGAGGGGGACTCGCCTGGTTGCCAAGTGCCTACGTACCTCCTTAGGGAGGATCAGAGTCTACGTAGTTCGGGGAAGGGTTGTACGCCCTTAAGGTTTGAAATTTGATATGAAGGTTTGAAGGCTTTTGAATAGCCTATCGTGGTTTGAATAAGGATAAAAATCCGTATTTGGAAATCGAAGTTTGAAAGGTGTTTGAAAAGTGTTTTGGAATTTGTTTGGGCGTACAACCCTGATTTGATATGGCACTATTAACCGCAACGATCAATAGATTCGATCGCCATAGTTAACATATTGAAAGTTGTATCGTTACCAATTTTAATCAATTAATTTGATTATTACTAATAACGAATTAAGATATTTTTAAATAATTAATTTGTATCGTTATCCCTCGCAACCGATTAATTCAATTAAAAAGAATAAGGAATTTGAGATATGGAAAATAGAAGGGTTAATCATCGCGACTAATAAGATAGTCGAAACCATTTAACCGAATAGAAATTAATTGCATTTTAATTAAATAAAATTTTAATTAAAATTATTATTGCCCATAGCGATTAATCGATTTAATCGGAACGAACAACAAATTGTCATTTTAATATAAATATCATATAATAATTTATTTATAAAATATAATTATTATTATATAAATAATATATTAAAAAGAATTAATTAAAACATATAATTAATTAAAATTAAATTAGTTTATTAGGATTAGGATTCAGTGTGGCTGACTGTATGGTGCATGGCATAGGGAACAAATCCTGGGCATTAGATCTGAGTTAGTGGTGAGTTACACGGTTGAGATTTGAGGGACTACGGTGAGCAACCATACTGCAGACGCATAGGATCAAGGGACCAACGTTTTGTTAAAAATTAATGTGGGTGATAGGGTTCGAACCCACGTTCTCTCCCTTTCCAGAACTTGCTCTTACCAACCCAACCAAACATTTCAGTTGTGTAACATACGCGTTTGATACATAATATATGAGAATCCCAAAGCATAATGGAAAACGCGCGCCACTTTTTAAATGGACCAACGAGATGATGACACGCCGTCATCTTCCTCATAGGACCTGCAATTTCTGATAAAATTCGCTACGAAATCGCTACTATCTCTTGCGTAGCAAATACACCTGGGAAATAGCGAATTGAACACAACCACACATAAATTTGGCGCACCTATCCCATTCTCCTTGTTTCGATCATGCGAATCTGATTATGCTATCGATTTATCCTAATTTTATCTCTAACAAAAAACCCTAATTCAAACCCTAAAACCTCAATACAGACGTTAATGGCAAAGTGACCTCCGACCACCCAAACTTTAATCTAATAATCCAGAAACGTTCACAATAACCATATGAATGATAATACATAAACAATTTACCATGAGGATATGCGAGTTATGCCAATTGATCCAATGTTCAGAACAACATACCTTGGTCAAATGGAGGTCGATCTGGGGGTGTTGTCGCAGCGTGATGATCCTAATAGATTCAGAAAGCCCCAAGGATCATAAAGCAATGCTTAAACCTCTTTGAAATGCCTTCAATCTTCGAAACCGAATCTTGACTTTTAGGTGGATTTTCTTGCTCGTGAATATGCTTCTCCTTGCAGAATTCCCTCCTCTAGTCCACTGCCTTGCCTCAACTACTTATAGCGATTCCATTAGGTCTAAAACAAAAGCCCAAAACTCCTTAAATCCACTCTTGCCAAGTTTCTCAATTTTGATTTTATTCTTGAATATAAACTTTCTATTTTGGCCAAAAATTGCATCCATCTCTTTCCAATTAACTTGCCACGAAAATATATTAGATTTTAGCATTAATGTTGATTGAAAATCACCAAAATATATTTTCTATCAAAATTATTTGATTTCCCACTTATTTAAATCATAAAAAATCAATTTTAAATGAAATAAAATTGTGTAAAAATCCAATAAAGTGATAAAATTCGTGGCATATGTTTTAGATAACTTATGGGCCAAGTTCAAGTCATAAAAGTATGGGCCTATTTGCAAGAAATCCAATTTGAACCTCCTTTTTTCACATTTGGTCCTCCAAAATCACTCAACTTTGATCAAGCATATCTCACTCAATTTTTAAGCTATGAGGGAGTTCTAAGACTTTTTGGAAACCTCAAGAAGTCCTCTACAAGCCAATTTGGAATATATTTTTCATTTGGAGCTTTTATGTTGATCATATCCTCTTTGGGAAAAAACTGCTTTTGAAGGATGCCTGAAAATGACCTGTAATCTTTTGCCCTGTATCTCTCAAATGAATCATTTCTAGCCCTGGCTTGTGAGAGACAAAGTTGTAGGGAATCCAATTTCCTTCAAAATAGGCTTTGAGTGGGGAATTTTTGATGTTCCATGTGAAAGTTATGCCCAGTCAAAGTTGGGTTGACTTTCTCCTAAGAAACCCTAATTTGAACCTTTTTGTATTTGTTCATCTCTGAGTTTCTATTAATAGAATCATGATCATTCTTGATCAAATGATGGTTATACTCCTCTATACTTGATGTTTGACCAATGATCATAATTTGAATCATGCTTTGATTGCAGTTGACCTTCAGGTTTGAATCAGTTGACTGTGGATCTTGTGGATTGTTTGAGCAAAGCTTTGGCATTGAATCTTGAACTCTGAATCATTGTGAATGGAACATGGAGGGCAAATTTTGGGGTATGACACACACTACAAAAGAAAACCAGAGTCAATCATGTTCAAGAAATTCCCCAGTGAGAAGTTCACCATCAACAACCCCATACTTCCTATCAATTTCAAAACCAGTCACAAAACAAATTCCCTATCAATCTCTAACAGTTCTATTTTAACCACCAATCTGCATATTCCTACATAAACAAAAATTCTGTACCTGTCAAAAATTCCCACAAACAGTCCCTAAAACCAGTTCAGAACTAACAGTCATAACACTTCCAATTAACACTCACTGACTAATCCAAACTCCCAACTTTTTTTTTCCTCTTCTACTAACATCCATTCCATAACTAACTTAATTTAACCCTTTGTTATTAATTCCTTAACATTCAGCCACTTACTAACCTTTCCTAAACATGTAACAAACTCCTAACTGTCCAAACAGCTTTGTAACAAACACTCAATAACAGTTATAGAAAACCTAACTAACATCCCTATAACTAACAGATAACAGAACCAGTTCATAACTAACCAAAAACCGATTCAGTTACTAACCTAACTGTCTAACAGAATTTCAACCAATTGCTAACAGAAATAACTGAATCAAAACAGAAAAAATCAGAGGGAGAATTCAACCTGGACGCTTCTATAAAACCAGGACCTCCACCTTCATTCATCTTCTACACCTTATCACTCTCTACACACACCATTCACAGTCTCTGATTTCACACTTCACTCATCAATCTCTCTCCATTTTTCTCAATCTTCATCACCTCTATATAACCTCATCTCACCATTTTTTATCACCTTCATCTTCCACCATTAACCTGAAAATAGAACAGAAAAGGGAGAGACTCAGAAGCTTTTCACTCATCATCTTCTTCTCCCTCGATCTCCATCTTCTTCACTTCTCACTTCTCCACCAATTCTTCAATCTGCAAACAGAAACCGAGAATCACAAAGAAAATCGTAACAGAAAATCAACAAAGAAATTGCATCTTCTTCATTGCGCATCAATCTCGATCATCACCATCATCAACAAGACTCCAGCAACTATCACCTTCAATATCATCATCAGGATTCGTTATTCACCGCAACATCGTCAATCAATTGCAATATCAATCGCATCACGCAGGAAATTTGAACGGAGTATGAGTTTGAGGCGGAGAGGGGTTGATTTGATCAGTTCAAAGAGGAAATGATGTCGCGTTGTTGAGTTCCTTCGGAGGTATGCCTTCGCCGTCGAGTTCATGAGAGAGAGACGAAAGCGGAGAGGGTGAGATCGAGAGAGAACTGCTGCGGATTGAGATGATAGAGGAAGAGATACATATTGTTTGGGGGTTCGTGGTGGTGAGCGGAAGTCTTCGCCGGAGAGATTGAGTTCCGATGCCGCCGTTTGTTTGAGTGAGAGGAAGAAGAACGTGAAATCATCTCATACGTAACCCTAATCCCTTTGTGAATTCTTTTATTAATTGTTAATTAATCTGGTTCTTAATTTGAATTAAATAGATAATGACATGATTAATTGGCACAAATCTGGATTAATAGTGTGATTAAAATCTGAGAGGATTAATTGAATCAAGAAAATCTGAATTGGATCAATTGCTGAATCCATGAACCAAAACCTTGGGCCTTCCACGAGTTGCTAGCGCCATACCCCAATGGCCCAGCACAACTCCTCTCTTTTTTCTGTCAACAACAAAAAACGCCCTTGGGCCAAATGCTGCCGGGTTTTGCGCCCAAACTACTGTGTACACCACTGGTTTTTAGCTTAAACCCCCTATTTCACTTAATCTCTAGTTAGAATTAGCTTTGTTTCCTATTTTTCTTAGAGATAAAAAATGACACAAAAATGATAGCTTTTGTTAGATTTTAACATGATAAAAAAGAATAAAAACATGTAGATAGTTTGACATATTTTTGGTTCTAGTTGTGTTGATAGATGACATAAAAACCTCAAAAAAATATTAGTTTAGGCTTATTAAAGTTTAGGTTTTAGTATAATTTTGGCTTGAATTAGACTTCCCTTAACACAATAAAAACTCATAAAAATAGTAGTATATTTTAGGTTAATTCTTGAATTGCTTCTTTTATGTCTTTTGTATCATTTCCATGTTATTTTTATATAATTGTGGTGTGATTTTGTTGCTTAACTCTTGGCCATACTTTAGGCCTATTTTGTTAATACAACTTGTATGCTCCTTTTAGAATTTAGTCACCATGTTAACTCTAGATTTAGAATTAGAATAACAATTAGGCTAGAAAATAGGTTAGTCTCCCCTCTTTCATTCCTTTTTTCTTTTCAACATTAAAACACTAATAAATAAAGATCCAAATCACATTAAGAAAGTGATAGAGAAATGAGTGGGATTCATTCCCTAATCTGTTTCTCAATCACTTAGTGGCATAGAAATGAGTGAGATTCATTCTCTAATCTGTTTCTCGGTCACTATTTTATGGGAGAGAAATGAGTGGGATTCATTCCCTAATCTGTTTCTCGAACATTAATTAATGGGATAGAAATGAGTGGGATTCATTCCCTAATCTGTTTCTTGAACATTATATAATGGGATAGGAGTGAGTGGGATTCATTCCCTAATCTGCTTCTCGATCATTATACATTTTTTATGTGATTCGAATCGCAAAGTAAATTCCCTTAAAAAACACTCAACCAAAAACATTCAAAACACTTAATAAAGGCTCGAATTAAAACAAAGTGACGAAGTGGTGCGGAACCTTGTATTGGGTTTTGTTCATCATGTAGTTACATAAAAAACACAAACCCAAGTTCATTCTTTTGCCTTGTTAGGCACTTAAGAACAAGTTAAGTCCTTTCCAAAAGTAGGCGCATAAGTCTCCAAAGGTCGAGCATCGTGGATTGTGACCTTAACCTCTGTTCAACTAAAAAACACAAAACAAATGGAAACTATGGAGCTGAACTACGGTCGCTCTGATTCCTGAAAAGGGATACGTAGGCATTGGGTCGCGGGGCCTAAGCGAGCACACTTGTAAATAATTCCTTCTTTTCCCCGTATTTCTTTTGCATTCATTCGCATTTAGGTTTAGACATAGATACACCCTTTAGATAGAAACAAACATAGGTGGATACCATTGAGTACGATGGGCGTGAGGGGTGCTAGCACCTTCCCCTTGCGTAACCGACTCCCGTACCCTGTTCTCTGGTCGAAAGACCTCGTTCTTATTCTGAGTTAGGTTTCCTGGTATTCCTTTCCCTTATGGGATAAATATATTAGTGGCGACTCTGATTCCATTTTTTGCGGTAGCGACACCTACCAAGACATGCCTGGATTGGACACAGATATTGTGGAGCATCGTTTGCCGTTGAAACCTGAATGCCCTCCTGTCAAGCAAAAGCTGATAAGAAGTCATCCTGATATGGCGAAAAAGATTAAGAATGAGGTCTTGAAGCAGATAGACGCAGGTTTCCTTGTCACTTCTGTATATCCTCAATGGATTGCCAATATTGTGCCTGTTCCGAAGAAAGACGGAAAAGTTCGCATGTGTGTTGATTATAGAGATTTGAACAAAGCCAGTCCGAAAGATGATTTTCCTCTACCTCATATTGATATGTTGGTAGATAGCACGACAAAGTTTGAGGTTTTCTCCTTTATGGATGTTTTTTCAGGATACAACCAGATTAAGATGGCACCTGAAGACATGGAAAAGACAACCTTTATTACGCCATGGGGGACATTCTGTTACAATGTGATGCCTTTTGGGTTGAAGAATGCTGGCGCGACGTATCAGAGGGCCATGACCACTCTTTTCCATGATACGATGCACAAAGAAATTGAGGTTTATGTGGATGACATGATTGCCAAATCCCAGTCAGAAGAGGGGCACATGGAGGATTTGTTAAAATTGTTTCAGCGTTTGAGAAAGTATTGTCTCCGCTTAAATCCAAACAAATGCACTTTTGGTGTCCGTTCTGGAAAATTATTGGGTTTCATTGTCAGTCAGAGAGGAATTGAAGTAGATCTTGATAAAGTCAAAGCAATTCAGGAAATGCCAGCACCAAAGACCGAGAAACAAGTGAGAGGTTTCCTCGGACGTTTGAATTATATCTCCAGGTTCATTTCCAATATGACTGCTACCTGTGAGCCAATCTTCAAGTTGTTAAAGAAAAATCAGGGATGTGTGTGGAATGAAGATTGTCAGAAAGCTTTTGACAACATCAAAGAATATCTGCTTGAACCTCCCATTTTGCTCCCTCCAGGTGAGGGAAGGCCTTTGATTATGTACCTCACAGTACTTGAAAATTCAATGGGATGTGTATTGGGTCAGCATGACGAGTCTGGTCGAAAAGAGTATGCAATATACTACCTTAGCAAAAAGTTTACCGAGTGCGAAACAAGATA
The DNA here is from genome assembly GCF_029867415.1 of Vicia villosa. Lineage (NCBI taxonomy): Eukaryota > Viridiplantae > Streptophyta > Magnoliopsida > Fabales > Fabaceae > Vicia > Vicia villosa. Next base: position 323,480 of record NW_026705990.1, on the reverse strand, counting down.
CTCGCTGCTTAAGAAAACTTGCTGTGCTTTGGTGTGGGCTGCTCGCCGACTAAGACAGTATATGTTGAACCACACCACCCTATTGATTTCCAAAATGGATCCAATTAAGTATGTATTTGAGAAACCTGCATTAACTGGAAGGATCGCTCGCTGGCAAATGTTGTTATCAGAATATGATATTGAATATCGAGCTCAGGAAGCTGTGAAAGGAAGTGTGTTGGCAGAGTACCTCGCTCACCAACCAATTGATGATCATCAATCTATCAGAATGGACTTCCCAAATGAAGATATAATGTATTTGAGAGCTCAGGATTGGGATGAACCGTTGCCAGAAGAAGGACCAGGTCCTGAATCCAAGTGGGGTTTAATTTTTGATGGAGCTTCTAACGTTCATGGCCATGGAATTGGCGCCATTATTGTCACTCCGCATGGGTCACATGTACCTTTCACTGCAAGGATATGTTTTGATTGTACGAATAATATTGCTGAGTATGAAGCTTGCATCATGGGACTTGAAGAGGCCATTAATATGAGAATTAAGATTCTTGATGTTTATGGAGATTCTGCGCTTGTGATTAATCAGATTAAAGGAGAATGGGAAACTCGTCATCCTGGCTTGATCCCTTACAAAGATTACGCCAGAAGGCTGTTGACGTTCTTTAACAAAGTTGAATTCCACCACATCCCTCGAGATGAGAATCAGATGGCTGATGCATTAGCCACATTGTCCTCCATGTACAAAGTGAACTTCCATAATGAGGAACCTCAGATTACAATCAGGCGTCTTGATAGACCTGCTCATGTATTTGCAGTTGAGGAATCAACAGATGAAAAGCCTTGGTATTTCGATATTAAGCACTTCCTTCAGACTCAAGAGTACCCACTTGGGGCATCAAATAAGGATAAGAAAACTTTGAGGAGATTGGCTGGCAGTTTCTTCATCAATGCGAATGTTTTGTATAAGAGAAATTATGACATGGTTTTGCTCAGATGCGTGGATAGACACGAAGCAGACATGTTAATGCATGAAATTCATGAAGGATCTTTTGGTACTCATGCCAATGGACATTCGATGGCTAAAAAGATGCTCAGAGCAGGTTACTATTGGCTGACAATGGAATCTGATTGCTACAAGTTTGTAAAGAAATGTCACAAGTGTCAAGTGTATGCTGACAAGATTCATGTGCCTCCGACACTTCTCAATGTTATTTCTTCTCCATGGCCTTTCTCTATGTGGGGTATCGATATGATTGGCATGATTGAACCCAAAGCTTCGAATGGACATCGATTCATCCCGGTAGCAATCGATTACTTTACCAAGTGGGTGGAAGCTGCTTCATATGCTAATGTGACAAAGCAAGTTGTGGTCAGATTTATCAAGAACAACATCATCTGCAGATATGGTGTACCGAGCAAGATCATTACTGATAATGGCTCGAATCTGAACAACAGCATGATGAGAGAACTGTGTGAAAGTTTCAAAATTGAACATCACAACTCTTCGCCTTATAGGCCCAAGATGAATGGAGTTGTCGAATCAGAAAATAAGAATATTAAGAAGATTGTGCAAAAGATGGTTGTTACGTACAAGGACTGGCATGAGATGCTCCCATTTGCTTTGCATGGGTACCGTGCATCTGTTCGTACTTCAACCGGGGCAACCCCCTTTTCTTTGGTTTACGGTATGGAAGCAGTGCTCCCCATTGAGGTTGAGATTCCATCGTTGAGAGTTTTAATGGAAACCAAGTTATCTGAGGCTGAGTGGTGTTAGAGCAGGTTTGATCAATTGAATTTGATAGAAGAAAAGAGAATGACGACTTTATGCCATGGTCAGTTGTACCAGAAAAGAATGAAGAAAGCTTTTGATAAGAAGGTTCGACCTCGTGTATTCAGAGAAGGCAACCTCGTGCTCAAAAGGATCTTGTCTTTCACCTCTGATTCAAGGGGCAAGTGGACTCCTAATTTTGAAGGACCATATGTTTTTAAGAAAGCCTTCTCTGGTGGTGCATTAATTCTTGCAACTATGGATGGAGAAGAGCTCCCACGTCCCGTGAATGCTGATGTAGTCAAGAAATACTTCGCCTAAAAACAATAAAAGAACAACTCGCTAAGTTGAAAACCTGAAAGGGCGGCTTAGGCAAAAAAGAGCGTCTCGATGGATTGAAAACCCGAAAGGGCGGTCCAGGCAAAAATTAGAGACATAAACAGAATAAAATACCCGGTGGACTGAAAACCCGAAAGGGCGGTCCAGGCAAAAGTTAGGGATTCATGGCAAGTAACTACATCATACAAGACTTGATCATCAGCAATCATCTGTTTATCATGAGAAGTTCAACACATTTCAACGGAAGCCTTTGCTCAGGAATTCCAAGTTGAGAGAGAGAGGATAGGGTCATTACATTTCAATGTACCTTTTCCACAAAATTACCACTTTCCAAACTTTGTAATAATCCATGGGGTCTTGCCTTTTGTAGGCTACTATTCTATTAAAAAAGTTTGAGCCTTTATCTTTTATTGGCAATCTTATTTCTTTCATATCTCTCAAAATGTCATTTATTGTTGATAGTAATTTTTGAAACAAAAAGAAAATTGATCTCAACAAAATCCTTTTTTGAAATATATAAAAGGAAGTTTTACTTTGATTCATGAGTGCATTACAAGGAATGGACATGTTGATGTGTTCATGTGTAAAAAAAAAAAGAAGAATGTGTTCCACTCAATGCACCTTTGGCCTGGTTCGAAGATGATGTAGAACTCGGTTATTTTGTTCTCTCAGCTCCAATGTTCTCTAGTGTTGGATAGCATTTATCCTGAAGACATCAAAAGATTGTTATAGCAGTTTCTGCTCTGGTGTTTAGCTTGAGACATGCTTGATTATGTTATTTTCGTACTCCAGCTCTTGAGTTAATTCTTGTGCTAAGTTTTGGCAGCATACACATCATTAACATGCATCTAAAACAGTCATGCATTCACATTTGTTATCATAAAGTTTATTGTCAAACAGATTGCTCTTTCATTTAGAGTGACTTAAGCAGAAAATGCTCACTTTCCTTGAAATCCCCACTGAATTTGTTTCTATGTGGATAATATGTTTCAGTTATTCTGTTAAGATGTTTACGAACAGAAAATCAGTGAGTTTCTCCCTCACTTGGTCTAGTTTTTTTTCTCTCCATTTGGCCATGGATTGAATTTTGGTCACTAGATGATGAACGTTGAGTTGTGCATTTGTGTTTGCACTCTTACTCTTTGAGAAAAGCAAAGTATTATTACATCTCTTTCATCGTCAGTGGTACGTCGATGAATTATCTCTTTTTTATATCATCAGTGGTACGGTGGTATACCTCTTCATGCCTTCAGTGGAACGTTGGTATGTGTTATCATCAGTGGTACGACGGTACATCTCTTTTATCGTCAGTGGTACGTCGATGAATTATCTCATTTTTTTATATATCATCAGTGGTACGGTGGTATACCTCTTCATGCCTTCAGTGGAACGTTGGTATGTGTTATCGTCAGTGGTACGGCGGTACATCTCTTTCATCGTCAGTGGTACGTCGATGAATTATCTCTTTTTTATATCATCAGTGGTACGGTGGTATACCTCTTCATGCCTTCAGTGGAACGTTGGTATGTGTTATCGTCAGTGGTACGGCGGTACATCTCTTTCATCGTCAATGGTACGTCGATGAATTATCTCTTTTTATATCATCAGTGGTACGGTGGTATACCTCTTCATGCCTTCAGTGGAACATTGGTATATGTTATCGTCAGTGGTACGGCGGTACATCTCTTTCATCGTCAGTGGTACGTCGATGAATTATCTCTTTTTATATCATCAATGGTACGGTGGTATACCTCTTCATGCCTTCAGTGGAACGTTGGTATGTGTTATCGTCAGTGGTACGACGGTACATCTCTTTCATCGTCAGTGGTACGTCGATGAATTATCTCTTTTTTTATATCATCAGTGGTACGGTGGTATACCTCTTCATGCCTTCAGTGGAACGTTGGTATGTGTCATCGTCAGTGGTACGTCGATGAATTATCTCTTTTTTATATATCATCAGTGGTACGATGGTATACCTCTTCATGCCTTCAGTGGAACGTTGGTATATGTTATCGTCAGTGGTACGGCGGTACATCTCTTTCATCGTCAGTGGTACGTCAATGAATTATCTCTTTTTATATCATCAGTGGTACGGTGGTATATCTCTTCATACCTTCAGTGGAACGTTGGTATGTGTTATCGTCAGTGGTACGGCGGTACATCTCTTCATCGTCAGTGGTTCGTCGATGAATTTCTCTTTAATACCTTCAGTGGAACGTTGGTATATGTTATCGTCAGTGGTACGGCGGTACATCTCTTCATATCATCAGTGGTACGATGATGTGTTTTCCGTTAATGTAAGATTGGCATTCTGACTCAGGATGCATACTTTCTCATCCCCAGTGAAAGAGGATACCCCATTCTCTCACTTCCAGCGAAAGGTGGTGCTTTAACCTCTCTGGTGCGGAATGTTTTCCCCAGAGAAGCTTCTTTTCCCACCAAAGTTTTGTCTCTCCAACAAAGTCTTGCCTTCCCCAGCGGAGTTATGCCATCAAGACATTTGTTTCCCCAGTGGAGTTCCTTTTCCTCCCCGGTGTTGTCGTGTTTTATCCTCATCGTATGCATTCATTAAACATTGCATAACATCTTAGGTTCAAAAATTGTGTTTTATATATTTAAGTCTCTTCGATTTCGTCAAAACGAAGATTTCCAATCATCGTATCTCCGAATCGAATAAACTTAAATAGGGGCATCTGTCATACCCCAATTTTTGACCCTAAGATCACACATCATTTATCAATCAAGAAGTTTTAACTTAGAACTCTACTTGTGATGTTGTGCTCAATTCATCTGCAAGGGAATCATCGAGCACCCATGTTTTAGTCTTGTATATATTGTTTTACTAACCAAAATACCAAAAATATTGCCTTGTGCTTTTGTGTGTTTGTGTTTTGTAGGTACCAAGTCAAAATACCCATCAAAGGAGCATTTTTCAACAATTTCACTGTGCAAATCGATTTGCATAAGGTGTAAATCGATTTACACAACTGATTCTGCACCAGATTTTGCTTCTGCCATCAGTGCAAATCGATTTGCATAAGACAGTAATCGATTTGCATAACTGTTTTTGCCCCAGATTTTGCCTTTTTCAGCAATGTAAATAGATTTGCATAAGGTGCAAATCGATTGCACCAGTGCGAGTTTGGAAAAATGAAGGCAAATTTCAGCTTTTTAAAAGTGTTGACATCATTTGCAAGCATGGGAAGCATGACTTAGTTCTTACATTTGATTCTCTACATCATTTAATCATAAACGCTCATGTGATTGCATCAAGACCATTGGATTTCATTTTTGGCTCCAAATCCTTTTCCCAAGCCTAATTCTATTTTCCAATCCTAACTCCAAGCCTCAAAATTTCCCAAGCCTAATTGCTATAAATTGAGGCACTCCCCTCCTCATTTTTCAAGCTTTGATAGCCAAGAAAACTCTTGCTCTTTCTCTCCTCACCTCTTCCAAATCCCTCATTTAAAGCTCTCATTTCTTCCACACAAATTAGTGAGTCACATCTTGAACCTCACTAATTTAGAGCTAAACCTCAACACAAACACTACTTTTTCTTCATCAATTGTGAGAGATCAAGGCTTGTGGTTGTGTGTTCTTGAAGAAGATTCAAAGTTTGTGAAAGATTTGGTAAAATTCTAGATCCATTCCATAATTCAAGATGTGATCCATTGTTGTTTATGCTTGATGCACCTTTGGTGCTACATTGATGAGTTTTGCTTGCTTAATTGATACATTTTCGTGCACAAATTGATTCAAGATCACAAGGTGTTTGGTTTTATGTTTAAACAAGTTTTCTTCTCTTTATTTGCTGTTTTTTTGAAAACTGTGTTGTGCAAATCGATTTACATCTGGTGCAAATTGATTTACACAACTGAAAAACTGCGCAGATTTGAAAACAGAGTTATGCAAATCGATTTACACTCTGTGCAAATCGATTTACATCTGGACAAAATGCTTGTTTTTGTGGTTTTTGACTTGTTTTTGGTTCTAACTCATCTTCTACTCCTTTCTTTTGATATTTTCTTTGAATCACAAGTTAGAGGCCTAATTTCTCTCTAATTTCAATGGACTTAGGGCGTCGATAGGATGAGAATCCGAATCCGCAATATTAAGTGATTGAAATTATGGATGAAAGGAGCTTTTAATGGGGTTCCATCTTTTGTTTCTCTTTATTTTGATCGATGAAAGTCTTAATACCTTGAGAATTCTTATGGATTCTTGGTAAAGACTAGATCACTCACCATTTTTTCTTTTCATGCGGTATTGCTTTCGGAGAGTGATCTACATATCGCTTCTCTCGCATGCATTAGCACATAAAGTTTTGACCGGCCTCGTTGTAGGGTGATTTCTACATAAATCACTTGGCGATCTGCTTAACATAGCGCAATATTTCGTGTCCCGAATAAAAAAGATCAAATATGGAAGAGAATTGTATGCGGTTGATTTAAGACTTATGGAGGTTTATCGTGTAGTCGCTATGATTTTATCAAGCTTCTGATAAATTTCTATTGAATTTAAATCCGAGTACATCCTTCACTCACCATCGATCTTCATTACTAACTTTGATAACATACTTGACAAGTTTCAAGATGGTTATATTTAACATCTAACAATTGACTTTAATTTCCGCACTTTATTATACCGCTCTTTATATTTCTCGCTTTATCGCTTTATTTTATCATTTCATGATATTTATATTCCGCTATTTTCTCTTTGTCCATTTGGACGCTATGTTTATGTTTCCGCCATTTTCTTTTGTCCACTTGGACCATACTTTACTTTTATGCTAAAACACTAATAAATAATAAAATCTAAAAAACGTTTAAGGCTCTCTTTCGGACTATTGGTTACTATCCCTAGCATATTGGAGATTCGGACTTATGGACTTAGTACCTCTGGACCCTCATGATATTGTTACTATGCTGTTATTCTGTCTGTCTAGCATTGGATTGTTGTCTTTTTGTGTGTGCAGGTATTTCCTTGAAAGCCCTTGATGGTTAATTCCAAGGCATTGGTATAAGGATTTTACTCGAAAACAGCCGTTACTCTGCCCGATTTTCGTCAAAATTTTAATGTGCTTAATGCAAAATGGTGCTAAGATAATAAGTTCATCTGGATCCCCAAGTGGTAATGTTTTGGTTTGGTATTGATAAGTCCAAAGGATGGGAAATCTACCTTGACTCATAATGTCAAGTGTTGGCTTCTTCTTCGGTTAGACCGTTTCTTTCCTTAGCTTTTATTTTACGCAATAGGATAGCCTCTTCATCTCCTCCCATTCTTAAATTTTCAAAATCTTCTCCCTTTTTTCAAAAGCCTTCTTATGTTTGCAAACCTTTTCTTTAAAATATCTTTTGCCCTTAGTGGCTTTTTCTTCAAAAGTTTAGACACTGTTAATTGTCGGAACGAGTGGTTATACCCCACGATTTTGAAATTGATTGATATAATGAGATCTTTTCCGCGTGAGAGAGCTAGTGGCATACTCGTCGATTTTATCCGAGTTGGAGCCCTTCTTTCATTTGCGAAGCAAAGAACTCATTTGTTCTCATGCTCAAGATCAAATGGCTGAGTATTTCTCTCCGACGACGATAAAGTGTTTATTCGTTTTTTTAAAAACGTTTTTCCCTTTAAGCGGAACTACATTAGCTCTGACTTCTCCATTGCACCGAGGAGGTATGTAGGCACAAGGCTTAATGTCTTGCCGAGCTTATTTTAAAAAATAAAACAAACCGTTTTTAGCACACACGACAAAGATTTTCAAAAAGGTTCCTGTGGAGTACCACAGATATGAGGGGTGCTTAAAACCTTCCCCTTTGTAATACAGTGAACTGACTTTTTATAATTGAAAATGTTGCGGTAAGCAAGAGTCGCCACCGACTTTTATTTTATCCAATTTTAGGAAAGGCTAAAAGAACAGGAAAATACCTTTTGAAAAGATTTTGAGTTCGGGGGGTAAGTTATACAAAGGGAAGGTGTAAGGCACCCTTTGTATCCATGGTTATCCATGGGCTCTTAATTGCTTAGCTCACTTTGTTGGAAATGTTTGAATTGTTTGAAAAGATTTTCAAAGAAGAGCTTTAGCTTGTAAATAAGCGTAGTCTTTTTGAATTTGATTTGAAAAAGAGGTGTAAAAAGTAATTTGAATTAGAGCAAGCAATTAGTAGCAACTACCCTAAGTTTGAAAATTCGTTCTTTTAGCTTTTCAAGCGAAAGGATCTATCCATGCCATAAGAGGGCAGGAAGTCTTTCAATTGGATGTGCGGGTCATCGAGAGTAATCGTTCGCCATAAGACTGTCCCATGCCATAAAGAGGGCAAGTAGTCTAAGGGAAGGATATAATAGTCATTTAGGCAACAGTAAGGATACCTTAGCAATCGAAGGGACTATCACCATTTAATCGAGGGACGAGATCATATTTATTCGTAGGCAACTCGAAAGGGACTATGATCTTTTATCGGAGGGACTATGACGATTTGAATTCGTAGGCAGCATGTGCTAAGGTATCCCTACATCCGAGGGACTTGACTATTTTTGATCGAGATTGAAGGCAACAGGCAACAAGAGAGGTACCCTAAAGGTGAGTGTGTGCAGCAATCAGGTGATTGTATTCAATTATATTCATCTTGAATTAGTGAGCTACATTCGATTAATTGTTGTCACTCCCTATGTTACTAACCACGCAGTTAATATTGACAGAAAATAAATTGCGGAAATTAAATCCTACGCTATTACAGAGCTTCGGGATTAGGGGGATACATAATAAAAACCGGGGGATGCGGAAAACAGAAATTAAATCCTAATTACTATTACATCCGAAAATTTGCAACCTATACAGCTTCTAGAATTTAAATAAAGGAATTAAATAAATAAATAGATAAAAATGAGGGCAGCATTGAATAAAGGCAAAATTTAAATGGCAGAAATTAAATAATTAAATATATGTCATAAATAAATAAAGGCAAAAGAAAAATAAAGTCACGCGACAATCATAGAGTGTGGGATGAGGAGAGATTCGCGCTTGAAAATTCAATTTGATTACCAAAGGCAAACCTAAACCTTAAGGGTTTGTGGCTAAAAACCTAAGGGTAAAATATTAGTTGACGAACAACACCTACCTAAAAGTGTTCTATAATTATCTATGATTTTTGAAAGTCAAAGGTTAAACCCTAATTAATTTAAACCTAAAACTAATTAATCCTAATTTAATTTTAATTAACTTAATTATTTAATTAATCTAATTAAATACACTAATTATTTTATCTAATCAAACCTAAATTAACTAAATTAATTAAATAAAAAGGTTAACTTTAATTTTATATAAGAAGTTAAATTTTGAAATAAAATGGACTAAGTGTAAATTAAAAAATAAAATATTTTTTTATGAAAAGAGGAAGAAAAAATGGAAAAAGAGAAAATATAAAACTATATAATTAAAGTAATTAAAAACCTGGCGCTGGGGATTCTGTGAGGTGTTCCATTGAAGGTGTATGGCGGGTCTCCCTCCTGGCGCGCGTTGGATCTCGTGGTGGAAGAATCTGATGGTAGCAAGCTGAGGGGGCACCATGGTCCGTCGCTAGCGTGCTTCATTGAATCACTGAGTGAACATAAATAAAACCACATTAAAACAAAGGGACCTGCGTGGGATTCGAACTCCCGTCCCTAGAATCATTCAGTGACTTTACCACTGCTGCTGCGCTTATAAGTTGTTACAAATTTAATTGCAAAATAATAAATAAGAAATAACGAAAATAATGGAGCAAGTCAAACAAGGAAAGTCAGCTGGGCCCATGTTCCATGCGTGAACGAATGAGGAGCGGAGAGAGAGAGTGTCCTCTTTGACCAGCCAATAGTATCCACGCGTGGGTCCCAATGTTGGAAAAGGTAGCGAATCACAACGCACGTTGGTGACACGCATGCAGTCAGCCCAGTCAGCGTACTATTCATTGTCTTCCTCAAGCATACCTGCGGATTCTGATGCAGCTTTTGCTGCGGATTTTCTTGCGGAATAACCTTTGAATATGAAAACCAGCAAAAACAGCATTAACCAAAAAACTAAACGCCCAGATTTACTAATTCATACCTCCTGAATCCAATGGTGGCTTTAGTTTCTTCTAAAAAGACCCGTATCCATGGATACGAATGGCTTGAAGCTCAGGTCTTCATCAATGGCAAGTGGAGATTCCTACACCAAAACTTGTGATTAATACGTCAGAATCGTTCTAAAGGCACGTATCAATAGTTATAAACACACAAAAATCTCCCATGATGCATGAATTAAAATATTCACAAACGAAATAATAAAAAAAAAACGATGATGCTTGGGATGATTCTGGATGCTGTTAGCCTCCCACGACGATTGAGAATTGATCTTGATGGCACTGGGGAGACGAATCAACACCTGGAATCGGTTGAGATCAGCTGCGTATGGGGTCTTTTATGCCCTAGTTTCCTTGAAGTTTTAGAAGCTTGGGAGCCCTATTCTTTTGGACAATTTTCGTTCCCCCTCTCATTAGGATTAGTGTGCATATATATTAGAAGCATTAGGTCAAGTTTGTGGGCTTGGACTTTAGGTTATGAAGTCATTTAGAAACTTGACATGATTTTGTCCAAAATTGGCTATTCTTTATCCTCAAGCATCTTTCACGAATTTCTTTGAATCTTGGATGATGTGGAATATTAGATTTGGTTCAAAATATCTTGCCATGTGTTTTTTAGATTTTATATATTTTTTACTATTTATTTGAGAATTAAATGAATAAAACCCAAATAAATAGAACAAAAATACTATGAAGCCATGGAATGATCCCTGAGGTCTTAAATATCCTATTTGATGGATTATATTGTGATTCATGCACTCAACAAGATTTATTTGTGATTTATTCAATTTATTTTGATTTAATTTGATTTTATGTGAATAAATTCAAAACTAAATAAAATAAAATCACAAAATAGATGGGGATTGGTCTATGGGTCGTGGATAGTCTATTGATCATGTTTGGATCAAAAGAAATTGGGCCCATTTGGAACAAAATTGATTTTGACAAATATTTTCCTTCATGCACTTCTTCAAATTTGACCGACTTTTGAACCTCATATCTCCTTCAATATTGATCATATGAAAGTATTCTTGGACTTTTTATAAATCTCAAAGAGTCCTCTAAAGGCTCCTTTCTGTTTCATCTCAATTGAGTCTACCATGTCCAAGTTATGAGCTTTGAGAAAAAATGACTTTTTGTGATCTTTTAAAAAGACCTGTAATGTATTGGCTCATATCTCTCAAATGGTGCATTTTTAGACTTGGCGTATGAGAGACAAAATTGTAGAGAATTCAATTTCCTTCAAATTGAGCTCTGGATGGAAAATTTCTGATGTTCCATGTGAAAGTTATGGCTGGTCAAAGTTCAGTTGACTTTCACATAAAAACCCTAATTTAGAAACTTCTAGAATTGTTGATTTCTGAGTTTTCCTTGATGAATCATGATCAACCTTTGATCAAATGATGAATCTAACATTAAAATGTTGATGTTTACCAAAAATCAGAAGTTTTGACTGTACTTTGACCACAGTTGACTTTTAGGTCAAACTAGTCGACTATTGATCATTTGTGCCATTGGGTGAGCAATCTTTTGAATCAGAGCTTGAAACTTGGAATGAGGATTATTTGAATCATATGAGAGACCCTGGAATCCACTTGAGGAATCAGAACCTGATTTTTCTTTGAAAAGATCAAAACCCTAGTTTGAGGGTTGTTGTTTAGGAGAGTGTACAGTCAATCAAATTTTGAGCTTCTGCTATTCAAATGAGTTTGAGTGTAAAAATGTGGTGGGCAAATTTTGGGGTATGATACCCTTGTATAAACAACACCCGTACCTAAGATCTCTTCTTTTTGTTTTAAAAAACAAACTTTGGGTTTTATTCGTTCTTTTCCCTTTTCCTTTGGAAATAATAAAGCGCGGTGGCGACTTTCACTGAAATATCGATTCGAGTCAATCCCATGGCTTCGATATCAGATTTTCCCCGCTACAGTGCCCAATAAAATCTTTTCGAAGGAAACATAGGTCATCGATATCGAGTTTTACTTTCTTCGAATACGAAAGATAAAGAGCAAGTTAATCTATTAGCCATCTCCATTTGACTCTTGTTTAGGTCGTGGACCCGAGCTTTTTAAGGGAAGCACTCCGTTTCACTCATTCTAAACATACTCTAAACTCCCAATAAGAGAAAGAAGGAAAACAAGGAGTAACAAGAGCTACAACAACTAGAATGTCAAGACCAAAAAAAGACATGGAAGTTTCTTTTAGGAAGCAAACCCTTCAACTTATCCGCTTATTAAAACGAGCAATGATCTACTACCTACATACAAAGACATGACAATAAATTTATGGGCACCTTTTTGTAAGTCATATTTATTCTTTTCCCATTAAGTCTGCAAATCGATCATTCACTAGGGTGATATCGACCTTTTCAAATACTTTACTACTATATGTATTTAATCAAGTACAAGTAATATAAAATGTTAATAAAAAATTGTATTTTCTGTTTGGAAGCAAATTGACCTAGTCGGACTATTATTAAGTTAAGTAGTTCCTCTTCTCGAGACAGACTCTATTCGCGTTATAGATGAGGAAAACTCAAGCATTATTCGTGTTAAGTTGATGAGTTAACAAGACTTTGGGAACTAATCCTTTTGGTTACTCTTTCTCTCTAAGAAGAAGACACTTACAAAGTCCAATATAAAAACAAAAGAAAGGACATTTACCCCTATATGTATGTGGGTTGCCTGCTCTGTCCAACGAAGGATAGAAAAACACTTAGAAAGGGGGGGGGGGGGTTTGAATAAGTGTAGTCTAAAAACTTGAACGATAAAAATAAATTGCACAGTTATTTTTATCCTGGTTCGTTGTTAACTAAACTACTCCAGTCCACCCCCACGGAGTGATTTACCTCACCTGAGGATTTAATCCACTAATCGCAACAGATTACAATGGTTTTCCACTTAGTCCGCGACTAAGTCTTCTAGAGTATCCTGATCACAACCTGATCACTCCAGGAACAATTGCTTAGACACAAGCTAAGACTTTCTTAGAGTATCCTGACCACCACGTGATCACTCTAATTACAACTGCTTAGACACAAGCTAAGACTTCCTAGAGTATCCTGATCAACACTTGATCACTCTAGTTACTTACAAATTAATGTAATCAATTCTAAGAGTATTATAAATGCTTCTAAAAAGCTATAATCACAACAGTGATATTTCTCTTAACGTTTAAGCTTAATCTCACTAATATATTACAACAGCAATGTAGTGAGCTTTGATGAAGATGAAGTTTCTGAGCTTTAAGTTGAACAGCGTTTCAGCAAGTTTTTCAGAATAATTTCGTTCAGAATTGGTAACCTTGCTTCTCATCAGAACTTCATATTTATAGGCGTTTGAGAAGATGACCGTTGAGCGCATTTAATGCTTTGCGTGTTCCGTACATCTTTGCATTTAATGTTTCACGCTTTTGTCAACTACCTCGAGCCTTGTTCACGCTGTGTATACTGACGTTGCCTTTAATAGCTTCCAACGTTCCTTTTGTCAGTCAGCGTAGCCTGCCACTTGTACTTTCTTCTGATCTGATGTTTGAATATAATATTTGAATATCATCAGAGTCAAACAGCTTGATGCATAGCATCTTCTTGTCTTCTGACCTTGAAGTGCTTCTGAGCGTGATACCATGAGAACTTCAGTGCTTCTGCTTCTGACCTCAAGTTCTTCTGATGCTTCCACAGACCCATGTTCTGATTCTGCCTTGACCATCTTCTGATGTCTTGCCAGACCATGTTCTGATGTTGCATGCTGAACCTTCTGAGACAAAGCTTCTGAGCGCTGATTTGTGCATACTCTTTATATATTTCCTGAAATGGAAATTGCAATGTATTAGAGTACCACATTATCTCACACAAAATTCATATCCGTGTTATCATCAAAACTAAGAATATTGATCAGAACAAATCTTGTTCTAACATCCAAAATATACGAATATGAACAAGTTGAAGAGAAGAACTAGAGAAGGTTCATAATCAATGCACCTCCCCTCTTCCACTATTAGGTGAAGACTACGTGGGCCTACATCAAGAAAGTATTAAATATTTTCGACATAATGCATGAATATGAATACTTCTTTCAACCTAGACAACGTTCAATTGACTACTTTACTTGATTCCTTCTTGGTAGAGGTGTTGACCATGTGTACATAATTACATTATACCTTAGGGTCCGTTTGGTTCAAATGAGGGGGAGGGGAGGGGAGGGATTTTAATGGAGGGGAGGGGAGGTGAGGGGATGTTTTAATTAGATATGTGTTTGGTTCAAACGAGGGGAGGGGAGGGGAGGGGAATGGAGGGATTTTAATTAAAAATATGTTTGGTTCAGGAGGGAAGGGGAGGGGTTTTATTAATAATTTACATTTTTATCCTTATTATCTTATATAAGTGATACAATAGGATATTCAAATGTGAAAAATTTATACATATTTTTTTATTAGTAAAATTTCTAATATTGAGTGACTAAAAAGTTATAATTTAGTACATAATGTTGAAATATTGAGTTCACCTAATTCGAATAAAATGTTCAAAACCAAATTAAACTATATGTTGATACAACTTTTAAATCGTAATCAAAAAGTACAATGATTATGATTTATATTAAGGACAAAAATTTTAAAATAATTTGAAGGTGGAGAATAATTATAATATGTTGACAGAAGCAATCGAGAAAAATCACACAGAAGAGAGCAGCAATACACAAGAAAATAAATAATTTTGAAATATTAAAATAAAACTGAGGATATTATAGTAATTATAATAAGTTTTAAAATATCAATGTTCAGATTCCCTCCCCTCCAAATCCCCCCCGATTTGGGGGGACGCAAAAAGTGTGTTTTGGAGGGGTTTTGCTCCCCTCCCCTCATAAAATTTGAACCAAACACATTTAATTAGAAATATTCCCTCCCCTCCCCTCCCCTCCATCTACCCCGAACCAAACACACCCTTAGTTTCTTAGACTGTGGTTTCTTCTTGATTCTGATGGAGCTTTAAATCTCGATGAGAAGAATAAGGATTCTATCAATACCCACCACCCAAAACCAGTACATCAAACTACCGACAACTAATAATAACCCATTTCAAAAAGACCTTTGAACTTACAACATCTTCTATTCTTTATTTTCTTTATACCTTTGTTTTCTCCTGAACATGTGGGTGGCGTTGATTTGATTTGAGGTAAGCATTAGCTTTAGCTTTTGACTTGACCTTTTACTTAACACTTGGATATTAGAAGAGAAATGTTGTGGCCCAGAACCTTGACTTAGTTTGAGTAAAAAAATTCTAACCATAATTCTCTTACAGTCTTCGAGCGGGATTACTTTTGTTTTGCTTCCTTAGGATATCTTTTCTTTACTCCAGACCAATGATTTAAAATTGAATACAAAAGAAAATCCTATTAACATTTATCATTTTTTTCCAATATCCGCAACAATTATTATTTGCTTCCTAAGTCCATACACGGTGAACTCCATGGGGATAAGAAGAAAAACTAGAATTCAATAAAAACATGTCCTTTGAGGGAACAAATAACTAAAGTACTAATTTGAGAGCTGCCATAATTCGAGTTTCCCTGGTGGATTCACCAGTTTTGCGCACTCTCTTTAACTTACTTACGATCTAAATCACTACTTTGTTTTTAAGCTATACAAAAGAACTAGATCACGGTTTCACAGGACTAATCTTTTGAAATCTCAAAGAAAGGAAAAACAATTTGTATGTCTTGGTTTCGGGGGCTTTCGTCCCAATGGTTGTTTTATCCAATTTATGAAAGATAGAAGCCCCACTAGGGGAGATTGGTCAAATGTTTCTCTTACATGCGACACCTATAAAAAAGAAGAGGTCACATTCTTATAGGGAGCACATGAAGAAAATGGAATATTGGCTTTTGTAGTATTAGATAGGGCTGGACAGTCAGTCGGTTTGGATCAAAATTGGGCCCAAAATTTAAATTTGACGCAAATTGCGGTTTCATTCTTAAGATCCAATTTCGATCGATAAAATTTTGATTTTTTGTAGATTCGATTAAATCGGTTTGGCGGATAAGTCGAATGAGTTTGGTCGATTTAATATTTATCTGGCTAAATCCATAAAAATGGCCATTTTTTTATAAAATTCATGAACATTCATTTTTTTAAAAAAATATTAAAAATTTAGAGTAGCCCAAAGAAAAACTATTTTTTTTATTATTGAAAAAAATTATTATTATTTTATAACATTTTCAATATCATTTGACATTAATTTGATCATAATGATACTTTAATCTACAAATTAAAAACACTCAAAATTTAGTATTGCATGTTGTGAATATAAATGTCACCATTAAATTTTAAAAAATATAATAATTTCACAACATTATGAATCCTATTATTATGAATCATATTTTTATAATATTGTCAAATTATTATATTTTGTAAGGGTATAATATTAGTTGGGTTTGGCCGTATTTGATTTTTGACGAGTTCAAAATAATCATTCAGGTTTGACCGAAAGAACACTATACTGCCCAAATTAAGCAGCCATACCACCCCCAACATCCAACCAGATCTGATTCGTTTACATAAAAAATTAATAGGTCTGCCGATTTGAATCAGACAATTTAACTTTGTCCACCCCTAATATTATATAGAGATATTTCCAAGCAGGACCGGCCCTGTGGGGGTGCAAGAAGAGCCACCGTACAGGGCCACAAAATTATATTTGGGCCCAACTAAAAATATACTCATATATATATATATATATATATATATATATATATATATATATATATATATATATATATATATATATATATATATATATATATATATATATATATATATATATATATATATATATATATATATATATATATATATATATGACATTTAGTTATACTTTTAAGAATGGAAAGTAGTCTAGCGGTAGAGAAAGCAGTTTCATGCTGGATGGAGGGGGATTAAAGTCTTTAGTACGATTTTGGCATACCAAGATTTTGCTATTTAACTTTTTTAGTTCAGGCATACCAAGTTTTCTATTTAACCTTTTGTCATACCCCAAATTTGTCCCACCCTTTAATTTTTAACTGGCTTATACTTCCCATTTCATCTGCATACCTCCATTAGGGCATTAACATAACTCATGCATCATTAATATCTAAAAGCACGCGATCAAAGGTTATAAAGCAAGCTGAGTCCCACTTGGGTCTCGGTACAAGGCATTCGGTCATCATGAACTTCATTGAACTCAGGGCTTCTCAAGAGATCAAATATTTAGGTGGTTCATCAAGGATTCAAATAAATTTGCTTGAAATTAATACTTTGATTCTTTCTCAAATAAATAAAGTCGTGAAGTTGCCTCTCAAAAAGGAATTGGAAGTTTTGGGTATGTGCTCATTGAGGCCCATCGATTGGAGATGGAATTTAAGTTCTATTCTTTTGGTTACTTGGTGTGTGTCATGCAAGTTTGATATGGATTAGAAGATTGAATTGAAGCCAATGTTTCTTTGAGAAGTGAAGTCGAATTCGGATTCATTAGCACTTTAAAGTCGAATTTGTGTTTACATTTGTTAAATGAATCAAAGTTCTCAAGCATACAAGGTTGGAAGATAAAGTGGAAGGAATTTGGAATATTTGCAAAAACTTTATTACTTGAAGTTCAACATTCGATTCAAGCTCATTCAAGTATTGTCCAAAGTTTCTCATTCATTACAAAAGCCCAAAGTTACAAAATTTCAAATATATTCAAAGGCCACTACATTCATCCATACACTATTAAATGTCCATTACAAAAATTATAAAAAAATGACTAATTACAAGAGGATGCAAATCACAACATGGCCATGCTCTTTGGAGTTACAGAAGAAACCGGTTCCACAATTCAATATTACCTGCACAAACCATCAAAAATCAGCTACAAGAAAACCGCAACAAAACCCAAACTGAACCGGTTTTCAAATGGACATAACAGAACAAATATCCAATAGCTCAGAAAAGGAGAGATAACGGAAATTGAAAGAGAAACGGAGAGAGGTTCATAACAGAATTCTAACAGAGAAAAACGGAAATAACAGAAAGAAAAGGGAGGAGAAATTGAGAACAAAAAAAAGGAAAATATCCATCTTCATCACCCCTTGAAATCTTCAACACTCCTCATTCATCAAAAAGAAAAAAAGAAACCCGAACCTTCAATCATCTTCTTGAAGCTCCAACCGAATCCGTAACAAAAACTTGGATCCTCTCTTCACCAATCTTCTTACTGATTCAATCTTCAAGACTTTTGAAAACAAACTCCACACAACCAACTTCTGACGGAAACATAACAAATTTCGAGCAACACTTGAACCCAAAATCTCCATCTCCTTCAACCTTCTACATCAATCAATCTTCACCATTCCTCAAACAAGCTTCAACGTCCTCAATCATGTTCATCATCACCACATCTTCTTCACTGCAAGTAACAACAATGATCTTCATCAACCGGAACCAAAACTCACACAACAGAAAAGGAGAAGAGAAATTGATCGGGAAAAAGCATAACAGAAAAGATAACTTGTAACAGAATTCGGATCTTTCTCTCTTCATCAACAGACTTCTTCATCGATTCTCCACACATCATCAATTTCCATCTACACTTCGCACTATCAACAACCAAAATGCGGCAGAAAATCAAAGGTTAGAAGAGGAGACGAGTTTGATTTGAAGAAAAGAGCAGAGACCATTACCGATCCAAGAGTCTTCATTCTCTGACATTTCCGAGCTTGCCGTCGCATCCGCCGTCGAATATCTCCGGCAGCCATTACTTTGGTTGAATCGAAGAAGAGGGAAAGGCAAAACGGGAAGAGAGATCGAGAGAGAGAGGCAAGCGAGATGGAGAGGATATCGTGGCGTGATAGTTTCGCGGGGGCCGGATGGTATTCACGGCGCCGCTGAGTGCGTCGCGAAAGAGAGGGAGAGGACACCACCACCGCCGGTTGCAGTCTCGTGTGAGAAGAGGAACGAGTTGAGTTTCCACGTGAAGGTTCACACATTAACCTAATCCCTCTTTGCTACTTTAATTGTTGTTTAATCCTAATTATGCATATTAATTAAGTTAACATGTTGATTAGTTGCAATTAATTGAGGTTATTAGAATTAATTGAGACAAAAATCTGGATCAAAGAAAAAGCACTGGGCCTTGCGCTAATTTCTGTTCTCACCCCCATCTTGAGGCCCATGCACTTTGTAACATGAATCAGTACATCTCCATAGTTACTTTCTCACCCCCTGGCTGACAGATTTTATAAAATGTTAGAATTTGTTTCTTCTTTAACTTTTGACTCATAATTCAGTTTTTGATTAAATAAAAAATAAATAAAAATAGGTTTTAGATAGATATATGTGTGTATATATTTTTGGTATTTTTTGTAGATTTTTAGAAGTTAGTTTGTTATTTTCAATAAATCATTTACTTTGGTATGTTCATGTTTCTTTCGGTTTTGATAGATTTCGCAAAGTGATTTCGTTTAATACTTTAGGATCAGAATCTAATTGCCAATTTTTGTATAGTTTCAGTAGACTAACCCATGATGTTGTGTATAAAAAATGAACTCCTAATTCTTTGTTTTAATTGGTATTTGGTTAGCGTTGTTTGACTCGATTAACATGCGTTTCTAATAGACAATTGTGACGTTTGTGCTCTCAAATTGAAATGCATTCATGCAATAATGTCGGTTCCTTTTTGTACATATGATTAGGGATGTTTAGAGGTCCTAAGACCTGGAATTGAAAATTTTAATGCATGTTTTCTTATTTTTCTTGATTTTCCTTTCTCACATGTGAATAACTTGTTTTTGGTTGACGATTGCACCGTAACTTGTACAAATGACCCGCAATTTTGTGTGGAACCTCTTGGCATGACTTTGTGGCTGTATAGGCATCTAGTATGGGCTATTTGCTACTGACTTGTACCATTTGATTGCATGTTTCTAACTTCATTCACAATTTGAAACCGTTTAGCTAGTATTAACCTAGTGTTGTCTAGTTTTGGTTAGAGTTTTGTATTGTTTCATGCTAATTGACTAATATAGATTAACATAGGGTATTGGAACTAAATGAATGAGTTTGCTACTGACTTCAAGCTTAGACCATGTGTTCACTTGCTTTTCGCATCGATTAAATGATGTTTGTTCGCTAATTGATAAGTAACGATTCATGCGATACTTTGATAACTTTTTGTGGATACTTTTGTGTGATACCGTGATGCTTTTGTATTTGATTTGGGACATTCAATCCCCTGCTTTGCTACTGAATTGGGGCTTCTCTCTCTTGTTTCCATGCTTAGCCTCTCATTCCTTGTTTTGATTTTGATTACATCTTGCTATTGCTTGCCATGTTCCCTTAGACTCTCCTTTCTTTGTTAAGAGGAATTGAGATAGGATAGTTATCCTTGACCTTAGGGCCATTTGTAGATTAGAATAACATAGATTAGAATGTTAGATCTAGTTCCCTTTTGCATTCTTTTTCTTTTTCAACTCTTTAAAACATTAATAAACGGAAGATGCGAATCACATTAAGCAAGTGATAGAGAAATGAGTGGGATTCATTCCCTAATCTATTTCTCAATCACTTAGTGGCATAGAAACGAGTGGGATTCATTCCCTAATCTGTTTCTCGGTCACTACTTAATGGGAGAGAAACGAGTGGGATTCATTCCCTAATCTGTTTCTCAAACATTAATTAATGGGAGAGAAATGAGTGAGATTCATTCTCTAATCTGTTTCTCAAACATTACATAATGGGATGGAAGTGAGTGGGATTCATTCTCTAATCTGCTTCTCGATCATTATACATTTTATGTGATCCAAATCGTGAAGTAAACTCCCTTAAAAAAATACACAACCAAAAGCACCATAAAACACCTAACAATGGTTCAGACTAAAGCAAAGTAGAGAAAGTGGTGAGTGGCCCGGTATTGGGAACTGTTCATCACTCATCTACCCTAAAAGACACAAACCAATCTCTTTGGCACCTAAGGGCATCGTTATCTCCGCTCCATTGCATCCTAGGCGATCCCTTATGCAAGAGCGCGAGCGTTAACGCCGCCCAATTAAAAAACACAAAAACAAACAGAAAATCTTTAGCCGAGCTACGGTAACTCTGATTCCTGAAAAGGATACGTAGGCAGCGGGGTAGGGCCCGTGCGAGTACAATTCTTTATTTTCTCTACATTTTGCATGCATTCGCATTTAGACATAGACATAGTACACACCCTTTAGATAGAAACAAACATAGGTGGATACCATCGAGTACGATGGGCGTGAGGGGTGCTAATACCTTCCCCTTGCGTAACCGACTCCCGTACCTTGATTCTCTGGTCGCAAGACCTTGTTCCTTCCTTTGTTAGGTTTCCTGATATTCCTTTCCCTTATGGGATAAATATATTGGTGGCGACTCTGTTCATTTTTCGCGAGCGTGCGACAGCTGGCGACTCTGCTGGGGATGTTGCTAGACCTGTTGCTGGTCCATCCTTAGTGAGTCGATCCTAGCCTATCCGTTTGTTTGTTTATTTACTGGGTTGTCGCACGCTCGCGAAAAATGAACAGAGTCGCCACCAATATATTTATCCCATAAGGGAAAGGAATATCAGAAAACCTAACAAAGGAAGGAACAAGGTCTTGCGACCAGAGAATCTAGGTACGGGAGTCGGTTACGCGAGGGGAAGGTATTAGCACCCCTCACGCCCATCGTACTCGATGGTATCCACCTATGTTTGTTTCTATCTAAAGGGTGTATACTATGTCTATGTCTAAATGCGAATGAATGCTAAATGTAGGCAAAATAAAGAATTGTACTCGCACGGGCCCTACCCCGCTGCCTACGTATCCTTTTCAGGAATCAGAGTTACCGTAGCTCGGCTAAAGATTTTCTGTTTGTTTTTGTGTTTTTTAGTGGGCGGAGTCAACGTTCGCGCTTTTGCATAAGGGATCGACCTAGGATGCGTACAAGCGGAAATGACATTGCCCTTAGGTGCCAGCGAGGCAAAAGGAAAAGAAATGATTGGTTTGTGTCTTTTAGGGTAGATGAGTGGTGAACAGTTCCCAATACCGGGCCACTCACCACTTTCTCTACTTTGCTTTAGTCTGAACCATTGTTAGATGTTTTAAAGTGTTTTTGGTTGTGTATTTTTTAAGGGAATTTACTTTGCGATTCGAATCACATAAAATGCATAATGATCGAGAAGTAGATTAAGGAATGAATCCTACTCACTTCCATCCCATTATGTAATGTTTGAGAAACAGATTAGAGAATGAATCTCACTCGCTTCTCTCCCATTAATTAATGTTTGAGAAACAGATTAGGGAATGAATCCCACTCGTTTCTCTCCCATTAAGTAGTGACCGAGAAACAGATTAGGGAATGGATCCCACTCGCTTCTATGTCACTAAGTGATTGAGAAATAGATTAGGGAATGAATCCCACTCATTTCTCTATCACTTGTTTAATGTGATTCGCATCTTCCGTTTATTAATGTATTTTAAGAGTTGAAAAGAAAAAGAATGCAATAGGGGACTATATCTAAATTCTAGTCTAAGTTGTCTATACAAGTCTAAATCCTAATGTTAACATGAGATAGATTCTAAAAGAAGCATACAAGCGGTATAACAACATAGGCCTAAAATAAGGCCAAAAACTAATCAACAAAGTCACGCAACAAATATACAATCTCAACATGTAAATGATACAAAAGCAATTCAAACATTAGTGCAAAATTAAACAAAATACTACTATTTTTTTTTATGAGCCTTTTAGAGTTAAGGGAATTCTAATTCAAGCCTAATTGTACTAAAAAACCTAAATGCTACTAAGCCTAAACTACTATTTTTTTATGAGGTTTTTATGTCATTTTATTACCTAAAAGAAGTAGCAAAAAAAAAACTAAGTAAAAAACCTAAAAAAAACTATCAATTAAGTGAAACAGGGAGGTGTGAAATCAGAATGAAGGTGCTGGAAGCAATGGGGCGCAAGGCCCGTTGGTACAGGCCCAAGACTTGTTTTTGTTGTATTATTGTAAACAGATGGGGGTGCATGGGCTTAGTGGGGTGAGCAATAGCAATTCGGTGAAGCCCATGGAGTTTGATCCACATCCAGATTTTTGAAACAATTGTTTTCAGATTTTGTGTACCAAAATTTCGCTGGGCCCTAGGGGAGGTGTGGACAGAATTCACGTATGGCCTAATGGAGAATTGAAGATCCATCTAGATTTTTGTTCAGATTTTAATATTTTTAGATTTTTATCTGAATTAAGAAAAAAAAGAATTAAATAAAAACTAAAAAACTAAGAATGGAAATGGAAATTAGGGTTGAGATATGACCTTTGGAATTCTCCCTTTCAGTCTCGACTCAGACGCAGCGGCGCGGTGGAGATCTTCTTCTCCGATCAACCTTTGAAGCGTCGCCGTGAACAGAAATGAAACGCACCGATCTCATCTCTCCGATCATGCTCTCTTCTCACTTCTCGCCTCTATTTCTTCTTTTCATTTTCCTTCACGAACTCGTTGTAAGATCGTCGCCGATTGATGCGAGATTGGTAGTTTGATGTTGAACGTGGCGGAGTTCGAAGGTTGTGATGCAGTGGTGATGAATATTGCGGGAAGGTCTGGATGATGATGATGATTGAATCGGTTCTGCACCAAGATTCAAGAATGAAGGTCAGAGTTCGCTACGTGGAGCCTCTTTTGTTGCAGGTTTTTTTCTCTTTTGTTATCGGCTCTTCATTTCTGTTCTGAGATTTTTCTGAAGTTTTGTTGTTGCTGCGAGATTGAGCTTAATGATGAAGGCGATGCGATGAGAGTTGCAGAGGTTCTGAGACGATTAATGGAGGCTACCGAGAATTCGAGGAATTCAGGTAAACATTCGTATTCGTCTTTGGCTTGTGTTCATCCGATTCACCTTTCTCTTTTTTGATTTCTGAACTTGTCGTGATTGTTACGTGATGCAGGATGAAGTAAGAATGGACACAGAGTGAAGATGGTGATGAAGGTTGTCTCAAGGTTGCAGAGAGATTGAGAGTGAAGAGATGAGGATTGAGAAGTAATGGTGAAGATGATGAATGTTCTGAGATGAAGTGTGTGAAGAGTGGTTGAAGATTCTGAATGTGAAGATGGTGATCAAGTGGAGAAGAATGGATCGAGAGAGAGCTTTTTTGTGTTTGTGAAGATCCTGTTATATAGAGTATGGGGGAAGTTTCAGGTTAGCTTTTCTCCAATTTTCTGTTACAATTCAGTTTTTGATTCTCCTTCTTTCTCTTCTGGTTTTTTCTGTTATAATCTGTTGAATGGTTCTGTTATTTCTGTTGAGTTTTGTAACTGATTTGTGGTTAGTTATCAGTTAGGTATAGGTTGGTTATTGATGTTAGAAGTTAGTTACAAGTGAAATTTGAAAAAGAGAGTTTGGAGGGATTAGCCGCAAATTGATTAGGAACGGTTAGTTATGTGACAGTTGGTTAGGTTTTGATTTCTGTTACAAAGTGGTTAGAAGTTGGGAAAAGTTTGTTAGGTTTTAACTGTTTGGATGAGGTAGTTAGTTGAGTGACAGTTAGGAATTAGTTATAAATGCTGAGAATTGGTTAGTGAAATAGGTTAGAGGCTGTTAGGAGATTTTTGTTAACCGTTAAAATGTGTTAGTAGTTTAGGATTTCTGTTATAGGTGAGGTTGATGGAAAAATTAGTTACAAAATGGTTATGAGATGGTTACCCCTGTTTTTCTGCTATGATAAGTAGTTATAAACTGGCTTGAAACAGTTAGGGTTAGTTGCAGGATTGTAGGAAGGGATAAGATGCTGAATGAGAGGATATATGTATGGCTGTGTGTATATTCTTGGAACTGTTTTTCCTATAAGCTGTTGCTGTGGCTGCTGTTATGTTATTTTTGGTTATGCTGTGTGGTTTTGATTTTCTTTCATGCAGGTGCTTGTAATGGAAGCAAATTGTGAGCAATGCTTTTGGAAAAGTTTGGAAGAAGATCAACATGAAGTTTAGAATCAAAGAAGAACATAGGTTTAGAAATTTTTAGAATTTAGGAACTTGATGTAATGGGATTGATTGAAATTGTAATGGCTTAATGATATGGGATTTTTTGTAATGGATATGAATAGTGGATTTGTAATGACTCTGTAATGGAACTAGAAAATGGTTCTTTTTTTTGGTAACTCGAGAATAACTTGTAATGGCTTGTGATGGAATTTGAGATAGAGTGATATGGACAATGTGATTTGTAGGTACTTTTTGAATGATGTAATGGTATGGCTTTTTTTGTAACAATATTTGATATGATGTGATGAAGTAATGGAATTTTCCCTTCTTTGAATATGTTCTTCACTCCATTTTGCTTTCTCTTTGGATTCAAGAATGCATTTCCCTCCTTTTTTTGAATTTGAATTTCAATTCAATAACATGTAACCTTTCTTATATCTATTTGAATGAATTCCTTAATATTGATGTAGTAATGGTCAAATTCCAATGAGGAAGCCGAAGTGAATTGGTCAACAAAAGTCAACCTTCACTTTTGTAATATTTCTTCTACACTCTTTATTAAGAAATTCAAGCAAACAATAGTTGAACCAAGGTGACTTATATTCCAAGCAAGCACCACACAAAACTTAACGCTATAATCATCGCCACGTGTTGAGATATTGATTCAAAAGCCTTGTTCCTTGAGTAGCGAAAGAGGACTAAGCGTGAAATGTGTGATCAAGTCATTAATAACTCAAGTGTTGAGAAGCAACCCATGATGCTTATAAGACCAAACTCAATCATAGGGAAATAAACCCTAGTTTTATAACTTTAACTGAAAAAGACCTTAGAAACCTCAGCTCCGACTTGATTGATATAAACACCTTGAAGATAAGAAGCCTCAAAGTACCAATGAAACCTTAACCCTTCAAGATCCTTGATCCCATGCCAATTTATTGATTAATAATGCATGATGTGTTAATGACCTAATGGGAGGTATGTACACGAGACTATGAAATGCATAAGCCAGTTAGAATTAAAAGGGGTAGGACAAATTTGGGGTATGACATGGGTGTGCTATGTTTTGTCTATACGTGCATTTATTTATTTTATGTATTCATTTTATGTTTCGCATGTCCTGTTTATTTTCTGCTTGCATATCATGTTTATTTCTGCTTGCACATCATGCATATGGATTATATTTTGTGTTCCTTGGGGTCTTCTGTTCTGTTTTGCAGGTTGGGTGGGATGTTCTATGAGGTAAAAGGCCCAATACCCAGGCCAGAGTGACACATAGGATACCTAGGATAGAGTGGATAGTCATGACGCCAACAGAATGTCAGGTTCTGTTGATTGCGATCATGAGACCCACGACCAGTCGAGGTTCAAATGAGATACCGTTGTTGGCATGTATTTGCGACAATGATGGTGTTTCAGGAGAACTGATAACGCTGGAAGCCATTGACCTACCTTGACCTAGACTACACCTGTGAGTGGGGTGGGATATACATGACAGGTACCGTTGGTGACTATTCTGTTCTGTTGGTGACTATTGGTTTTCCTGGTATTCAAAAAGGTGTCGGACCTTTGATCCTGTGACATTTGACCTGTATCAGTTATTCAGAGGATTGTACAGTGGCTACTAAGATTATATGGACCGTTGATCCCATGCTTTTGCATTGCATAACATCATTGCTTTGTCCACTCCATTTATGAAAGATCCTAAAGTCTATTTCCAAAAAAAAAAGAGAAAAGAAAAGAAAAGAAAAGATATGTAAAAGAAAAGGAAAGAAAAAAGCAAAACAGAAAAGAAAAGGTATTCTATACAAAAGAGAAGCTTTGATTCCAAAAAAAGAAAGATGAAAGTGTGAGAAAAGACTTTAGGATCTCTCATAAATGAAACATGCATTCATACTATCATGCATTTCATGGTTCTTTCAAAGACTTATGGGACCATTTCTATTCAGATTCCAAGATCAACAACAGATTTGACTTCTCACCGCCACGACTCCAAGATCAACTATGGAACAACTCCGTGAGGAAATGGATGAGATGAAGGAACAAATGGGCCATCTTATGTTGGAGATGCGAGACTTGGTCCGTAATCAGGATGCACTAAAAGAGGAAAACAATCAGTTGAAGACTCAGGTGAGCTTGGTCATGGAAGTTCTGAGGACGGTATTAAGGAAGGAAGGTGATGTTGTTCCTGTTGCTGCAACAGAAGTTGTCGATTCCTTCTCCCTAATAGGATCTCTTTTCACTCATGGGATGCCTCAGGGAGCTCTCCCTCAATTTCAAGTGCCATTGCCTCCACGTCAAAATGTTCATGCCCCTAGAATGAATCAAGGAGACCAAATGTGTGGGAAAAAGCCCAAGATACCTCAGAGGCTTATCAATCCGGTCCCGATGCCTTATGCTCAGTTACTTCCTCGCCTGCTAGAACTTCAGTTGATTGAGCTACGAGAGTCGGCTACGCCTGAAAAGCTCCCCCCCAACTTTGATGCCAACGCTCGATGCGAGTTCCATTCCGGGGCACCTGGCCATGATGTTGAGAATTGTAGGGCGATGAAACACAAAGTCCAAGATCTCATTGACTCCAAAGTAATATCATTCACTCAAAATGGCCTGCGCATAAAACGAAGAGTTCATGCATAAGTGAATGCCCGTATTCCAGAAAGTATCACAAAAAAAAAAGAATAAGCCCAAATGGGGTCAAGGCTCCTCAACTATGGCAATCATCATTTCACTTCTGTATTCTCATTTTCAGTATTTCCTGTTTTGTAGAAGGCTACTTCCTTGTCTGAACTCGTTGGTATGGTAATAATGAAAGCACCACAAATTCTCGAACAACTTTGTCAGAATCTTCTTTCCAAGAAGTAATCAAGAATTTCCTGTAGAAGCACCTCTCATTCTCAAGGTTCTTGTGCTCAGTTGTATCCGTGGAGGTTGGTGTTTCAGTTGGTGTTTTGGTCTTTCCTTACAACAGATAACTTCTCTAAGTTTGATGACCACGCAAGGTTCCTCCATGTTTGATAGCAAATACTTCTTCAATGAATATGCTTGGGGCTCCCGCACGAGGGATAAGCAAGACGCACTCTTATCTTGAGCATTGCATTATTCGCATTGCTCGAATCCCTAAAAGCATTACGAATTCTTGGGTGACTTCGTCAGAATCTTCTTCCGTGTGGTAATCAAGAGTGTTCTTCACAATGCTTCTCATTCTCAAGGTTCTACTTCATATATCAATTGTCTTTTCTCAGGATCTCCTTCTCAGTGGCCATGCTAGCTAACAGAGACAAGAAGAATATGAGAAACAAATTGATGTGATTCTATTGCCTTGTGCCCATTCACTTCCCTGTTTGTTGGAATTTCAGTTAGTAACTCTCCTGAGTTTGATGACCGTACCAAATTCTTTCCACTTATGATGGCGATTACTATTCTAGCAACTATGTTTGGGGCTCCCGCACGAGGGATAAGCAAGACGCACTCTTATCTTGAGCATTGCATTATTCGCATTGCTCGAATCCCTAAAAGCATTACGAATTTTTGGGTGACTTCGTCAGAGTCTTCTTCCGTGTGGTAATCAAGAGTGTTCTTCATAATGCTTCTCATCCTCGAGTTGCTTCCTCGTTTGTCAGAATTTAAATTGGTTAAGATTCGTGTTTTGGGCCTTCTTCACCACAAGTAGCTCTCTTGAGTTTGATGACCATACCAGATTCTTTCCATTTTATGAAGGCGAATACTTCTTCAGCATCTATACTTGGGGCTCCCGCGCGAGGGATAAGCAAGACATACTCTTATCTTGAGCATTGCATCACTCGCATTGCTCGAATCCCTAAAGTAAGGCAAAAGTTTACAACTCATGGGTGACTTTGTTGGAGTTCTCTTTTGAAGTAATATGAAGTGTTTGGAAGGAACTGCAGAAAGTATTCAAGCTCAACAAGTCCAGACGGAGTCAAGTCTCCTCAACAACGACACTCATTTAGTTTCTTACTGCATTCTCATTGTAATTTTTCATTTGTGTGTTTAAGCATCAATAGAATGTAAAAACTTGTTAATTTCTGAATGAAAATCATAATACATTGTTTATGTTTGTCTTGAAGTAATCCATTCGTTATCACTCATAAAATGTTTTTGGCATTACGATACCAACTTTACTAATTGCTTGCTGAGGCAAAAAAAAAAAAAAGCTGAGGGAGAATGATGAAAAATAAAAACGCAAAAATCTCTAATCATGTGTTTTTGAATAAAAAACCCTACTGAGGATGTACAGGCATTGTTTCAAATCCCCAAACACTGGAGATATAAGGGAGATAGACCCTTGTCAACCCCTTTGAGCCTTGAAGTAGGAGTTTCTTTTCTAATCATAAAAAACCCTTATTTTAACCTTGGGGCAGGGTAGTGTTCATTTAACTTGATCGAGTGTTCAAAACTCACCAAAAGGTGCACATAAGGGTACAACAATGGTTATCCTTCAAAAGGTTGAGGAATTTCAAAACCGCAATGATTATCCTTATTCCATCAAGAGGTCAAAAGAGGACGATGCCTCAATGGTTATCCCTCATCAATCAGAGAATGAGGCAGTCACAATATTTCAAACAAATCGAGAGCAACACGATATCACACGACTTGTTCAAAAAAAAACAACAAGAGAAAAAAGAGAGCCCGCTAAGTCAACAACATGAAAACAATGACTTAGGCAAAAGTTAGGGCATCCCGCTGGACTCCAAAATAAAATTCAAAAGAATTAGTCCAGGCAAAAGTCAGGGAAAGCATAAGCTAAAAATGAGGATTACGAAATAAAAATCCTTCTCAAAAGAACAAAGTTGTGTGACCAGACACCAAAGAATAAAAGTGCGTGACTGCCATGTCCAAAAACAACCTCATTGATTCCTCAACCATCCCAAATTCCTTGTGAGGAATGAACACTCATGTCGAGTTAATGGAACCTAGGAATGGAGAACATCACGAAGGGGGTGGGTACCAAATAATTTTGAGCCTAAAAACCTTTGTTTTCTGAAAACCGTGAACCCGGCCAAGTTACAACCCTTAAAAGTCCTAATTGAAGTAGGATTTATTTCGAAAGCGCACTCCGATTAGATAGCGTTTAACTGACTCCTAATGAAGCGAGACTCATATCCATGTTGGTATCGTACGTTTGCTTTATCTTCCATATGCAAAAATCGAGGTTGTGTCAACTAGTGATTCGGTCACAAGAGGTCGCAACCTCATTTCACAAAAAAAGTTTTACAACTTCAAGACTAACATACGCTTTGCATTAGAATCATCATTCTTAGAATTAACATTCTTTTGCATACAAAATATGCGCTTAACATCAAGGAAGTTACCGTGATGAGAATCAGTAAGTAACTCGATCGTGTCAAAGTACAAGAGACTTGAGAACTCCGGAGAGGAAAAGCTAATCATATCAAATGCTGACCATCAAGGGGCAGTTCCTCTAAAAGAACTCCGTTGGGCATGAACACTTAATGCTTTCTTTGATTACCTTGAGGGGAAGAGTTTGAAGACTTCGTTGAGTGTGGTAAAGTTGTTCCCATGTTTGTTTGGCATCAAAACAAGGAAAGATTGAGGATTCTAGTAAGATGTACCTAATCAGGGGCAATTGAATCGAAGTTTGACCTCTCAAGTTCAGCATATCTGGGGCAATCATGTCGATAAATCTCTTCGAGCCTTGATCAATCTGGGGCAATCAAGTCGAGGAATCTCTCATGAGTTCAACCGATCTGGGGCAGTTACGTCGAGATTCGACAAATCTCTCCAAGGATCCTTTGGGGCAAATTCCTCCATAAGTCACGAAGCTTGGGGCACAATTCTGAGTTTTGTCGCTCCATGACCATAGGAGTTTATTTCTCCTAGAAGTTTGGTCTCTCCCCAAGCACAGGAGTTTATTTCTCCTGAGAGTTGTTCCATTTCTCCAACCTGGTGCCCTTATTCGGATGATCCCCAACACGGTGAATCGAGGGAATCTCCTCAAGCTAAAAATCCTCCAAGCATTGGCACATGGTGAGAAGTCAGAAATCATTCTTCAAGTCAAAGAAAAGGGCATCTTACAAATCAAAGTCCAATATCTATTGGCACCTCCACATGGTCCTTAACACTAAGGGGATTCTCCCTGGTGTTTACCTCACTAATGCCTTTATTTGGCACTCTGCATATAGTATTCACTGCATATAGCATTGCATCCTCAAAAGCGTAGCATATCCATTACAGTGGATCATTACGCCATTAAACTCAAAACATGCATACAAAGCATAAGCCAGATAATACAAATCCGCACCCAGTCAAGACAATAATACATCCCCACACAAAGGGTTGTCTTTACAAATTCTGATTGATATCTGCTATTACATTTCAAATCTCTTCCAACCGCGGTGCCGATGCGAGGTATCTTCAATCTCTGATGAGTGTCTGACACAATGTCTCCTTTTGTCCCTCGATGTCGAGTCGATGTTGAGTCATAGGTCGCACGAGATCTTTTCCTTCCAGTTTTGAAGTTCGTACGAGATCTTCTCCCGATGTTGAGTCATAGGTCGCACGAGATCTTTTCCTTCCAGTTTTGAAGTTCGTATGAGATCTTCTCCCGATGTTGAGTCATAGGTCGCACGAGATCTTTTCCTTCCAGTTTTGAAGTTCGTACGAGATCTTCTCCCGATGTTGAGTCGTAGGTCGCACGAGATCTTTTCCTTTCAGTTTTGAAGATCGTACGAGGTTTTCTCCCGATGTTGAGTCGTAGATCGCACGAGATCTTTTCCTTTCAGTCTTGAAGATCGTACGAGGTCTTCTCCTGATGTTGAGTCGTAAGATCGCACGAGGTCTATTTCCTTTCTGTCTTGAAGATCGTACGAGGTCTTCTCCTGATGTTGAGTCGTAGATCGCACGAGATCTATTTCCTTTCAGTCATTGTTTCATGTAACATTTCTTTTGGGAACCTTGTATTGGCACTTTGGGCTACGTTACAAGCTATCACCCTTCTTCCAATTACTCACTGTAAATTCTTCCACCAGAAAAACAAAACAAAAGTTCTCTTTCCCCAGCCGATATCAAAATACAAAAATGGGGATAACACTTACACCATCTTGTCTTCAGGACAAATTTCAGGTCTTGATATTTAATCTTCTTCTACCTTGAACGTTCGAAAGGCTGGGGCCAATCTCACCTTCAGGTTTAAGACGATTAAATAGGGGCAGCTGTCATACCCCAAATTTGTCCTACCCTTTAATTTTTAACTGGCTTATACTTCCCATTTCATCTGCATACCTCCATTAGGGCATTAACATAACTCATGCATCATTAATATCTAAAAGCACGCGATCAAAGGTTATAAAGCAAGCTGAGTCCCACTTGGGTCTCGGTACAAGGCATTCGGTCATCATGAACTTCATTGAACTCAGGCTTCTCAAGAGATCAAATATTTAGGTGGTTCATCAAGGATTCAAATAAATTTGCTTGAAATTAATACTTTGATTCTTTCTCAAATAAATAAAGTCGTGAAGTTGCCTCTCAAAAAGGAATTGGAAGTTTTGGGTATGTGCTCATTGAGGCCCATCGATTGGAGATGGAATTTAAGTTCTATTCTTTTGGTTACTTGGTGTGTGTCATGCAAGTTTGATATGGATTAGAAGATTGAATTGAAGCCAATGTTTCTTTGAGAAGTGAAGTCGAATTCGGATTCATTAGCACTTTAAAGTCGAATTTGTGTTTACATTTGTTAAATGAATCAAAGTTCTCAAGCATACAAGGTTGGAAGATAAAGTGGAAGGAATTTGGAATATTTGCAAAAACTTTATTACTTGAAGTTCAACATTCGATTCAAGCTCATTCAAGTATTGTCCAAAGTTTCTCATTCATTACAAAAGCCCAAAGTTACAAAATTTCAAATATATTCAAAGGCCACTACATTCATCCATACACTATTAAATGTCCATTACAAAAATTATAAAAAAATGACTAATTACAAGAGGATGCAAATCACAACATGGCCATGCTCTTTGGAGTTACAGAAGAAACCGGTTCCACAATTCAATATTACCTGCACAAACCATCAAAAATCAGCTACAAGAAAACCGCAACAAAACCCAAACTGAACCGGTTTTCAAATGGACATAACAGAACAAATATCCAATAGCTCAGAAAAGGAGAGATAACGGAAATTGAAAGAGAAACGGAGAGAGGTTCATAACAGAATTCTAACAGAGAAAAACGGAAATAACAGAAAGAAAAGGGAGGAGAAATTGAGAACAAAAAAAAGGAAAATATCCATCTTCATCACCCCTTGAAATCTTCAACACTCCTCATTCATCAAAAAGAAAAAAAGAAACCCGAACCTTCAATCATCTTCTTGAAGCTCCAACCGAATCCGTAACAAAAACTTGGATCCTCTCTTCACCAATCTTCTTACTGATTCAATCTTCAAGACTTTTGAAAACAAACTCCACACAACCAACTTCTGACGGAAACATAACAAATTTCGAGCAACACTTGAACCCAAAATCTCCATCTCCTTCAACCTTCTACATCAATCAATCTTCACCATTCCTCAAACAAGCTTCAACGTCCTCAATCATGTTCATCATCACCACATCTTCTTCACTGCAAGTAACAACAATGATCTTCATCAACCGGAACCAAAACTCACACAACAAAAAAGGAGAAGAGAAATTGATCGGGAAAAAGCATAACAGAAAAGATAACTTGTAACAGAATTCGGATCTTTCTCTCTTCATCAACAGACTTCTTCATCGATTCTCCACACATCATCAATTTCCATCTACACTTCGCACTATCAACAACCAAAATGCGGCAGAAAATCAAAGGTTAGAAGAGGAGACGAGTTTGATTTGAAGAAAAGAGCAGAGACCATTACCGATCCAAGAGTCTTCGTTCTCTGACATTTCCGAGCTTGCCGTCGCATCCGCCGTCGAATATCTCCAGCAGCCATTACTTTGGTTGAATCGAAGAAGAGGGAAAGGCAAAACGGGAAGAGAGATCGAGAGAGAGAGGCAAGCGAGATGGAGAGGATATCGTGGCGTGATAGTTTCGCGGGGGCCGGATGGTATTCACGGCGCCGCTGAGTGCGTCGCGAAAGAGAGGGAGAGGACACCACCACCGCCGGTTGCAGTCTCGTGTGAGAAGAGGAACGAGTTGAGTTTCCACGTGAAGGTTCACACATTAACCTAATCCCTCTTTGCTACTTTAATTGTTGTTTAATCCTAATTATGCATATTAATTAAGTTAACATGTTGATTAGTTGCAATTAATTGAGGTTATTAGAATTAATTGAGAAAAAAATCTGGATCAAAGAAAAAGCACTGGGCCTTGCGCTAATTTCTGTTCTCACCCCCATCTTGAGGCCCATGCACTTTGTAACATGAATCAGTACATCTCCATAGTTACTTTCTCACCCCCTGGCTGACAGATTTTATAAAATGTTAGAATTTGTTTCTTCTTTAACTTTTGACTCATAATTCAGTTTTTGATTAAATAAAAAATAAATAAAAATAGGTTTTAGATAGATATATGTGTGTATATATTTTTGGTATTTTTTGTAGATTTTTAGAAGTTAGTTTGTTATTTTCAATAAATCATTTACTTTGGTATGTTCATGTTTCTTTCGGTTTTGATAGATTTCGCAAAGTGATTTCGTTTAATACTTTAGGATCAGAATCTAATTGCCAATTTTTGTATAGTTTCAGTAGACTAACCCATGATGTTGTGTATAAAAAATGAACTCCTAATTCTTTGTTTTAATTGGTATTTGGTTAGCGTTGTTTGACTCGATTAACATGCGTTTCTAATAGACAATTGTGAC
The DNA here is from genome assembly GCF_029867415.1 of Vicia villosa. NCBI lineage: Eukaryota > Viridiplantae > Streptophyta > Magnoliopsida > Fabales > Fabaceae > Vicia > Vicia villosa. The sequence goes on along the minus strand of NW_026705990.1, from coordinate 288,488 downwards.
GTTTGTGCTCTCAAATTGAAATGCATTCATGCAATAACGTCGGTTCCTTTTTGTACATATGATTAGGGATGTTTAGAGGTCCTAAGACCTGGAATTGAAAATTTTAATGCATGTTTTCTTATTTTTCTTGATTTTCCTTTCTCACATGTGAATAACTTGTTTTTGGTTGACGATTGCACCGTAACTTGTACAAATGACCCGCAATTTTGTGTGGAACCTCTTGGCATGACTTTGTGGCTGTATAGGCATCTAGTATGGGCTATTTTCTACTGACTTGTACCATTTGATTGCATGTTTCTAACTTCATTCACAATTTGAAACCGTTTAGCTAGTATTAACCTAGTGTTGTCTAGTTTTGGTTAGAGTTTTGTATTGTTTCATGCTAATTGACTAATATAGATTAACATAGGGTATTGGAACTAAATGAATGAGTTTGCTACTGACTTCAAGCTTAGACCATGTGTTCACTTGCTTTTCGCATCGATTAAATGATGTTTGTTCGCTAATTGATAAGTAACGATTCATGCGATACTTTGATAACTTTTTGTGGATACTTTTGTGTGATACCGTGATGCTTTTGTATTTGATTTGGGACATTCAATACCCTGCTTTGCTACTGAATTGGGGCTTCTCTCTCTTGTTTCCATGCTTAGCCTCTCATTCCTTGTTTTGATTTTGATTACATCTTGCTATTGCTTGCCATGTTCCCTTAGACTCTCCTTTCTTTGTTAAGAGGAATTGAGATAGGATAGTTATCCTTGACCTTAGGGCCATTTGTAGATTAGAATAACATAGATTAGAATGTTAGATCTAGTTCCCTTTTGCATTCTTTTTCTTTTTCAACTCTTTAAAACATTAATAAACGGAAGATGCGAATCACATTAAGCAAGTGATAGAGAAATTAGTGGGATTCATTCCCTAATCTATTTCTCAATCACTTAGTGGCATAGAAACGAGTGGGATTCATTCCCTAATCTGTTTCTCGGTCACTACTTAATGGGAGAGAAACGAGTGGGATTCATTCCCTAATCTGTTTCTCAAACATTAATTAATGGGAGAGAAATGAGTGAGATTCATTCTCTAATCTGTTTCTCAAACATTACATAATGGGATGGAAGTGAGTGGGATTCATTCTCTAATCTGCTTCTCGATCATTATACATTTTATGTGATCCAAATCGTGAAGTAAACTCCCTTAAAAAAATACACAACCAAAAGCACCATAAAACACCTAACAATGGTTCAGACTAAAGCAAAGTAGAGAAAGTGGTGAGTGGCCCGGTATTGGGAACTGTTCATCACTCATCTACCCTAAAAGACACAAACCAATCTCTTTGGCACCTAAGGGCATCGTTATCTCCGCTCCATTGCATCCTAGGCGATCCCTTATGCAAGAGCGCGAGCGTTAACGCCGCCCAATTAAAAAACACAAAAACAAACAGAAAATCTTTAGCCGAGCTACGGTAACTCTGATTCCTGAAAAGGATACGTAGGCAGCGGGGTAGGGCCCGTGCGAGTACAATTCTTTATTTTCCCTACATTTTGCATGCATTCGCATTTAGACATAGACATAGTACACACCCTTTAGATAGAAACAAACATAGGTGGATACCATCGAGTACGATGGGCGTGAGGGGTGCTAATACCTTCCCCTTGCGTAACCGACTCCCGTACCTTGATTCTCTGGTCGCAAGACCTTGTTCCTTCCTTTGTTAGGTTTCCTGATATTCCTTTCCCTTATGGGATAAATATATTGGTGGCGACTCTGTTCGTTTTTCGCGAGCGTGCGACACCTTTTTAGTTCAACAATAAAGGTGGCCCAATATCCCTATTTCAAAACAACAAATTAACCTACAAAACAATTTAGGTTTTAAAATTATGTTTTAGAAATATGTGAAACTATAATAACTAAGTATAAGTTTATTTTATTTTTTAAAATATTACTTTAAGTATTTTATCATTCGTTTTTAATTTCTTAAATTTTAAAATATCACCTACATTTTATATTATTTTAAACAGATTTTTTTAAAGAAAAGTTATTTTTGAGTTGTATTGTTTTAAAAATTAATGTGATTTTGATTATATTAAAATTTTAATAGTAAAACTTTAAATAAATAGATGTCAATATTATTCTATTTATTTATAAAATATAATTGAAAGTAACTTCTAATTTTTTTTTTAAAATTTTGTCCGTACACTTTTAATTGGAGTTTAATTTTTTTTTTAATAAAAACTTTAAGTAATGACCTTTTAACAAAATATTATTATTAAATATTTTATGATATTTTATTTGACTTATTATATTAGTTTTTTTATTAAAAAATATATATTATTATTTTTTCTTGATAATATGTTAAAAAATAACAAGTATATTATTATTTATATGAAAAATCATATTTTTAAAATTAGAACAGGGCCTCTGAAATGTTCGGGCCGACCCTTCCAAACACATGTTTTTTAATGTTCTTATTGCCTTAAATCTGAACGAAATTGCCTTAAATCTGAACGAAATGAGAAGCTAAATAACTTGAACTAACCATCATTTTGATCATCAAAATTATGCATCTCTAAATCCCATGATTTCAATCCAAATTATGCATGTACTGATCACACTAGATTTATTAATTTGATGGGAGAAAGATTAAACAATCAAGGATCGTTGACAAGTACTTCCTTTCTATTAGTGCAGGATGAAAAGAGATAAGATACAGATGGTTAACTTATCTCGCACTTGACATGCCAAATAGATAAAGAGAAGGGGTTACTTAACCCAAGATTATGTGGAGAGGTTATAATGGATACTCTATAGGGTAAAATTTGTAGATTCTTTTGACATATCCTAAAATCCTTAAGCCCCCCTTTCTATTAAGAGTATTGAAAAAGGTCTACTCGCATATTAGATTGAGTGGAAAATTCTATAAGGAGTTCTAATTGCTCTTATGTCTCTCGCCTTTCTAGTCCATTGATTGTTATTTCTCTTGATACTTTTGTTACATTACATCCCTTAAGTCAATCTTATGGGGTATATAGCGCTAGGGAAAACAATGAGATTCAAGGGCCTTTTATTTAGTTGATTCTTGTTTTACTGGATAAGTAATATTCTTTCTTGAATTTCAAGGGAGTTATTAAAATGCTTTTGTAAGTCTTGTTGGCATGCTATAAAATTTAATTTGAATGATAGGCCAATCTAAGTCTTCCATGCCAGTTTGAGGGAAAGGCAATTATAATTTTGAAACCTACACGCTATAAATCAAGCAACTAAGATAGATAGAGGTAGAGCAACATGATAGACATAGATATACGGAGAGCTTAGGCAAAGAGCAACATGATAGACATAGATATACCGAGAGCTTAGGCAAGTTTGAAAACTAGAATCTTGAAAGCTATCAGTCTCTTCTTTAGCCTATATGTCCTCATATTATCACATCTATGAAAATTGGTCTAGGTCATATTCAAGATGTGAACAAATATGATATCCACATTCATGCAAAGATATGGTGCTCGCTTTGAAATATTTTGCGCTTATAAGAAAAACTTCTTTGAGAAGATAATAAGTTGCATAATCTGTTAGCTTGCCACATAACTCTTGGGATAATATCTTCAGTCAGTGCACGAACGAATGCATAGTAAAAGTAAGTCTTAGGGTAATATCCTTTTTCCTACCCTAGGTAATAGGTTGCAAGTTAGTTGGTCCCTGTCTCTTTCTTTGAATTCAATGTAGTATTACGCAACATGTTGCAAAGATAGATATAAGATTTCATGTGGGACCTGAAAACATAAGCTAGAATTGAACAAATATATTTTTCTATCATGTGGGTTGGAAATAAATAAGGTCTCTTCTTTATAGAATAGAAATGCCTAGTATGTTTTTCAATTTGTTTGTGTAGTGAAGTCCTTGATCTAGGTTGTAGGGTGAAAGTTAAAAACTAGCTTAGGTGTACTCAATCATCCTCTCCTCATTCCTTTGAATAGAATAATTAATGAGTGGAAAGCTACCTTCTTCTATTTATTCTCTCCGTTTCAAAATGAGTGTCGTTTTAGAGAGAAAGAATTATTGAATTTCAAAATGAATGTCATTCTCACTTTTCAATATTGAAATAATTGTTATTTTTTCAATTATGCCCTTTAATTATTACTATATACACTACTTCCAATATATTTATAAGATTAATTTAGTAAAAGTGCAATGTTTTATGACACTACTATTACATTCCTTAATCTATGTGCAAAAACTTTAAACGACACTCATTTTAAAACGGAGGGAGTAATACTTTAGAAATCATTTGTCGACAACACGTAAGGATTATAGACCTTTAAGGCAACTTATTCACTTATTTGTCACTTAACATGCTTGCTTCACAAATTGGGAATTCCACTACGGGAGACAAGGGAAAGAAAAGTGTTTAAGTATGTCTTAAAACCTCGAGTGATAAAGAAAAGAAAAAGACAATTTTTAGCATTGTTAACTTTTGGTAATTAAAAAAGTCAATATATGGTCAACAGCCAATATTTGACTTGGTCAATAGTTGATAGGTTAGTGGTTGACTCGATCAATGGCCTAACTAGTCAATTATTTGGTTGGCCTATGAGTGACTCTAGGCGATTCACGGTTATCATACTTAGTTGTTTCAGTGCGCAAATTTGTTCGTTAATGTTAGAGTATTATAAATATATTTTATATCAATTTAGAGATACTCTAAGATACTGTTAGGTGCCAAATTGTGTTAATATCTAGTTTAATTTGTGGCACCTTTCGACCGTTTTTATCGAGTATTCGTATAATTCCCTGTAGATTTAGATAATTATTTGTAGTTTATAATTTTAAGCTTTTATTTTATGTTAATATGTGTTTTAGTTATGATTTTGTAGGTCTTAGCAAATTTTGGGAAGTTTTGAGCTTGTTTTGGCCATGATTGAAGACTGGTGGGCAGAGCATAGCGCGCGTCGCGCGGTAATAGGGCGCGTCGCGCCCTGGGCCAGATATTTTGTTGAAGCTTCCAGCAGAGAGAAGCGTGCGTGGCGCGCTTGGGCGGTTTGATCTTCAAGTGTAATGGCGCGACGCGCCCTGGACAGAAAACAGATTTACTATATAAGGAGCAAATCAGATATTTTACTTGATCTTGATCTTCTTGAGAGCTAAAAGAACCCTTGTCTACTGTAGCAACTGAAGAATTGGAGTTTTGAAGCCTTGATCGTCGATTAATCGCCGTTGATGCTTGTCATTCTTCAATCCTTCCTTATTGAGTAAGCTACCATTTCTATGGATAGCTAAATATCTTTTGTATCAAAATAAGATGTAATCCTCCTTGACTTTTGTATGTTTTTCTTGTGAATATTATGTATGAACAAGTGATGATCAATATAGATGGTTTAGTTTGTTTATTAAAGCTTTTCTATGGTATAAATGTTTGAGACATCAATGTTTTTATCTTGATCTAACTTTATCATCTATCAAACTATAAGTTGCAGACATGGATTTAATGTTTGATGTTTACATTGTATCGGTTTTAAAACGTTATTTGCATTGTTTAAACGGTGGAGAAATCGGCGGTTAAACAATACGGTAAATCTAGCTATATCGTTGCGGACACGGACGGTATAGATGTCGATACGTAATTATATTGATCGTTAACGAGTTCATATATAGATATTTATAGGTTGACATACAAAGTTAGGTCGGTGAAATCGAATCTTGATACATTTTCTTAAAACTTAGAACTTTCATTAATTTACTCTTTGCTACTAAATTGTTGAATGATCTTTTGCAAACCCAAAACCAAAGTAACTTTAACTCAAGACAAAATAAGCTATAGAATGGCAGTGATATCGCAATAATCCCTGTGGATACGATATAAACGAAAAGTACTCCAATATACTCTTTCAACAAAATGGCGCCGTTGCCGGGGATTGTTGTTTAGATATTGCAAGCATTTAAGTAGTTTGTTTTGTGTTGAGTCTTATAATTAATCTCTTGTTTCTAAATTATTATTCCTTGTGTTTGTTAATTTGCTTGGTTAGTTTTTCAGATTACAGTTTATGCGAGGACGTGTACCTGCAGATCAACTCCTTTTTGATCCTGAGATTGAAAGGACTGCGCGTAGAGAGAATAGCAAAACTCGTAGACGGAGACAACTAGCTAGGGAAAGAAGACAACAACAAGAAGCTTCTTCTTCTTCAACTCCGGTTGAAAACTTAGTTGAAGGAGAGATGGCAGGTGCGGAACCTAATGTTCCACCTCGAGGGCCTTGTGTTAATAGCCCTCGTCTGAATGCACAATTTGCTCGTGATCAAGCCAATGGAAGGAACTCCGAGATGAAAACGGGGTTACTTCAATTATTATATCAAAATCCTTTCACGGGAGAAGATCACTAGGATCCTTTTACTCATCTAACAAAGTTCTATGAGATTGCCGGAACCATTGGTGCTCCTGAAGCCGAAGAAGAACAGGTGTTCAGGAGATTATTTCCTCATTCCTTGATAGGAAAAGCTAAGGAATGGTATCTTGGTCAACCAAACAATGTCATGACTAATTGGAATGAGTTAGAGGAGAAATTTCTAGATCGGTTCTTCCCGCATAATAGGTTCATGGAAGCGAAAACTTCCATTGCTGTGTTCTCATAAGGTCCGAATGAAGCTCTCAATGAAGCGTGGGAGAGGTTCAAGTCTATGGTTCGAAAATGCAAAGGGCATGGATTTGATGAATTGACTCAAATCCATATCTTTAGAAATTGACTTCAACCACAACCGAAAACACTTTTAGATGCTACCGCGGGTGGGTCTTTGATGTAAAAAACTGCTGAAGAAGCAATTGCTATCATTGATAGAATGGCTTTGAATGATCATCAAGGGCAACACAATCATAGTACATCGCAAAAAAAGCCGGGAGTTCTTGAGTTGAATACTAGTGATGCAATACTTGCTCAAAACAAGTTATTTGACTCAACAAGTAGAATTGCTTACTCAACAAATGTCGAAACTCCCTCAACAAATCAAAGAGATAAATGGGATCCCTACTAAAAATCAACAAGTGATGTGTAGTGAATTGTGTAGGGGTGACCATCAAATTGGTTTTTGTCCTCCACCTGGTGAAGAAGTGAATTATGTTTCAAATCCTAACCAAGGATATGTTGGGCGACAACAACAACCTTACAACAATAACCAAGGTTACCAACAAAGAGGTAATCAAGGTTATCAACAAGGATGGAGGCCAGATGCGGGTCCATCGAATAGTCAAAATCCTTATCAAGGTGGTTACAATCAACAACCTCAACAAACAAAGCTTTCAATCGAGGACACTCTTAGCCAATTCATGCAATTGCAAATTGCAAGCCAAAAGAGTACGGATGCGGCCATAAAGAATCTCTGAAACTCAAGTTGGTCAATTATCAAAGCAACTTTCCGATCAAAACAAAGGTCCTTTTCCAGCTACTACACAAGAAAATCCTCGAGAGCATTTTAAGTCTATTCTAACTCGTAGCGGTAGAAATATTGATATGGGTGTAGGAGAAGTAGTTGAGGAAGATATTGTTGATGTTGAAAAAGATAGAGTGATTGAAGTAGAAAAAAATATTGAGGGTGATTTAGTTGAAAATGAGAAAGAGAAAGAATTAGTTGAAAAAGAAAATCCGGAGATAGAAGTGGAAAAAGGAAAGAAAAAATTGAGTGTGAGTGAAAAGGGGAAGATGAAAAAGGATTATATTCATGTGAAAAAATTACCTTACCCTCTTGGTCCGTCAAAGAAAGAAGATGCAAAGCACTATGCTCGGTTCTTGGACATTTTTAGTAAATTGCAAATAAATGTTCCTTTTTCCGAGGCATTAGAGCAAATGCTGATGTATTCTAAATTTATCAAAGACATCATCACCAAAAAGAGAAGATTCTTGTATCTGGAGGTAGTAATGGTGAGCTCTTGTTGTAATGCGTTAATTCAACGCACTACACCGATTAAATCAAATGATCCTGGACGGGTGACGTTGCCGGTGTCTATTGGAAATGTTCATATAGGCAAAGGTTTGGTGGATACCGGTTCTAGTATTAATTTGATCCCATTGTCTATGGTGAGAAGGTTAGGAATTAATGACTTGAAGCCAACTCGAATGACGTTATCATTAGCGTATAAATCCACAGCTCATCCTCATGGAGTTGCGGAAGACTTGCTTGTCAAGGTTGACAAATTCTGGTTTCCTGTTGATTTTGTTGTCATAGACATGGAAGAAGATCCTGATATACCATTGATCTTAGGAAGGCCTTTCATGAAGACGACCCAAATGATGATAGACATTGATGATGGCTTAATGAAATTGCGGTACCAAGACGAGGAATTATGTCTTGATCTCTTTGAAGCCATCAAGCATCCGAGTGATGATGATTATTGTTTTAGAATCGCTGCTACAGAAAAAGCTATTATGAAAGTGGAGAATCAAATGCACTTGTCTAATCCTCTTGAGAAAACTTTGATGGAAGCTCTTGAAGTGCTTACCAAAGATCAAGAGAAAGAAATTGAAGATTGCTTGAGAAATCTTGAGGCTTGTGATGAGATAAATCCATTTGAAACTCAAATTGAAGAATTGAAAGATGAGCCTAAAGTTGAAGAGACAAAGGTGGAGTTGAATGTGTTACCGTCTCATTTGAAATATGTGTTTCTCGGTGACAATTTCACTAAGCCGGTTATCATTAATAGTGGCTTGTCTAGCAAGGAAGAGCATCGATTGAAAGAAATATTGATAAAGAATCAAGGAGCAATAGGATGGGTTTTATCCGATTTGAAGGGTATTAGTCCGGCCTATTGCATGCATAAGATTATGTTAGAAGATGATTTTTGGCTCGTGGCACAACCTCAAAGGCGATTGAATCCGACCATGAAAGAAGTTGTTAGAAAAGAGGTTGTGAAGTTATTAGAGGCGGGGATGATTTATCCTATCTCCGATAGCGAATGGGTGAGTCCGGTGCATGTAGTTCTGAAGAAGGGTGGATTGACGGTTGTGAGAAATGAAAAGAATGAATTGATCCCTTCGAGAACGGTGACCGGGTGGCGTATGTGTATTGATTATCGGAGGTTGAAGCAAGCTACAAGAAAAGATCATTTTCTATTACCATTTATGGATCAAATGTTCGAGAGGTTAGCCGGAAGAAATTTCTATTGTTTCCTGGATGGTTATTCAGGATACAATCAAATAACAGTGAATCCGGCGGACCATGAGAAAACTGCTTTTACATGTCCCTTTGGCATTTTTGCTTACCGAAGAATGCCATTTGGACTATGTAATGCTCCTGCAACATTCCAAAGGTGCATGCAAGCTATTTTCTCAGATTTGATCGAGAAGAGCATCGAGGTATTCATGGATGATTTTCCTGTGTACGGGTCATCTTTTGACTTGTGCTTGAAGAATCTTGATGTGGTGATGGAGCGGTGTATTGAAGCAAATTTGGTTCTAAACTGGGAGAAATGTACTTTCATGGTGACAGATGGGATAGTTCTTGGCCACAAGGTGTCTTCAAAAGGACTTGAGGTCGATCCAGCAAAAATCGAAGTTATTGAGAAGCTTCCCCCTCCGGTGAATGTGAAAGGCATAAGGAGCTTTCTGAGACATGCTGGTTTCTATAGAAGATTCATCAAGGATTTCTCCAAGGTCGCAAATCCGTTGAGTAATTTGCTCAACAAAGGTACGGAATTTATTTTTGATGAATCATGTTTAAAAGCTTTCCTAGAACTCAAAGAAAAATTGACCACCACACCCATAATTGTCGCTCCTAATTGGTCGCTTGAATTTGAACTCATGTGCGATGCGAGCGATTATGCGGTTGGTGTGGTCTTATGCCAAAGGAAGAACAAAAATTTCCATGCTATACATTATGCGAGCAAAGTTTTAAATGAGGCACAGGTTAACTATGCCACTACTGAAAAAGAGTTTCTCGCAATTGTATTTGCATTGGAAAAGTTTCGTTCTTACCTTATTGGTTCAAAAGTAGTGTGTTATATTGATCATGCCGCAATCAAATATCTTCTCACCAAGCCTGATTCAAAACAGAGGCTTATAAGGTGGATTCTTTTGCTTCAAGAATTTGATCTTGAAGTGAGAGATAAAAAAGGGACAGAAAATTTGATTGCGGATCATTTATCCCGGTTAGTGAATACCGAGGTAACAAAACATGAAAAAGAAGTGAGGGATGAATTCCCGGATGAAAAACTGTACATGGTACAAGAAGTTAGACCCTGGTTCGCGGATATGGCTAACCACAAAGCATCCGGGTGGATACCTGAGGATCTAACTTGGAATCAAAGAAAAAAGTTTTTGAATGATGCCAATTTTTATGTCTGGGATGATCCTCATTTGTTTAAGTTGAGTAGTGACAATCTTTTGAGAAGATGTGTCGCTGATGAGGAAACAAAAAGCATTTTGTGGCATTGTCACAATTTGCCGTATGGTAGTCATTATAATGGTTTGCATACGGCCACAAAAGTCCTGGAATCGGGATTTTGGTGGCCTACTTTGTTCAAAGATGCTTACCACCATGTTGCACCTTGCGACAGTTGTCAAAGAACGGGTGGAATTAGGAAAAGAGAGGAAATGCCCCTCCAAAGTGTTTTGGAGGTAGAAGTATTTGATTGTTGGGGCATTGACTTTGTTGGACCATTCCCTTCCTCTATGTCAAATGAATACATCTTGGTAGCTCTGGAATACGTGTCGAAGTGGGTGGAAGCGATTGCTTCACCCAAAGCGGATGGTAAGACCGTGATAAATTTTTTGAAGAGAAATATATTTTCACGGTTTGGCACGCCAAGCGTGTTGATTAGTGATGGTGGATCTTATTTCTGTAATGCCCCGCTTGAGAAAGTGTTGGAACAATATGGAGTGAAGCACAAGGTAGCTACTCCATATCATCCACAAACTAATGGGCAAGTTGAGAGGACCAATAGAGAGATACAGAGAATTCTTGAAAAAACCGTGTCTAGCTCTAGGAAAGATTGGTCGTTGAAACTGGATGAAACCTTATGGGCGTATCGGACTGCTTTCAAAGCACCGATCGGTCTTACACCATTTCAAATGGTGTATGGTGTCATACCCCAAAATTTGCCTTCCACATTTCATTCACAATGATTCAAAGGTCAAGTGTTTCATCAAGACATTCTCCAAAGCAAGAATCTCCTAAAGCTAGGGTTTGGTACTCCCCTAAGGGAATTAGCAAAGCAAGGCCTCTAGTGAAGTTCTCCATAACCTATTATAATCCAAGGTACCTCCATGTCAAAAGTCAAGGCCCAATTCCAAAGTTTACTTGTTCAACAGCTTAGATGATTCACAGTTAACTGGTTTGACTTGAAAGTCAACCATAATCAAAGCACAGTCAAAACCTCTGACTTTTGGTCAACATCAAGTATGGAAGAATGTATCCATCATTTGATCAAAGGTTGATCATGATTCATCAATAAAAACTCAGAAAGGAACAAATGCAAAAAGGTTCAAATTAGGGTTTTTATAGGAGAAAGTCATCTCAACTTTGACTGACCATAACTTTCACATGGAACATCAAAAATTCCTCACTCAAAGCCTATTTTGAAGGAAATTTGATTCTCTATAACTTTGTCTCTCACAAGCCAAGGCCAGAAATGCTTCATTTGGGAGATGTAGCACAAAAGATTATAGGTCCTTTTCAAAAGTCAACCAAAGACTGTTTTTTGTCAAAGATAAAATCCCCAAATTAAAACTTTGATTCAACTTTGTTTTTTAAAGTATATTTGATCATCAAGATAAAATCCTCAAATTAAAAATATGTTCCAAAGTGGCTTATAGAGGTCATCTTGAGGTTTCCAAAAAGTCCTAGAACTCATTCCTAGCTTAAAAATTGAGTGAGATATGCTTTGTTAAAGTTGGGTGATTTTGGAGGCAAAATGTAAAATAAAAGAGGTTCAAATTGGAATTTTTTGCAAATGGGCCTATATTTTTATGATTCAACCTTGGTCCACAAGTCACTTATGTTATCCAAACCAAGTGCCACGAATTTTATCTTTTTTTTTATATGATTTTTATTTCATTTAAAAATGATTTAAAATAATATAATTAAAGGAAAAATCAAATATTATGTTAAAAAGATTCACATTGACTAATTCCAATCACATTTATGTCAAAATTACAATATATTTTCGTGCACAAATAATTGGAAAGGATTGGTACAAAATTTGACAAAAATAGGAAGTTTCCATTCAAGAATAAAATCAAATTTCCAAGCTTAGCAAGATTGGACTCAAAGAGATTTTGGTTTGTTTTGATTGACCTAATCCGTTGCCTATAAGTACCTAACACATGCCACTCGAATAAGGGTTGCAATTTCTGGTTTGAGAAGAGTTGACCAGAACATAAAGTCTCCAAAAAAACTCAATTTCGGTTTCAAGAATTGGAAGAGTGTCAAAGAGATTTAAACATTGTTGCACGTTCCTTGGAGCACTCTGAGTCTATCTGGATCATTGCACGACTTCAACACCCCCAGAATAATCTCCAATTGGCCGAGGTATGTGACTTTAAAACTTGGTTCGATTAGACTGTTTCATGCATTCTCATAGGTTTTAAATGGTGTATTCTGATTGTTATTGATGTTGTGAATGTTTGTGAATCATTAATTGGATTTCTGGGCATGATATGTATGATCGGCCATTGAAGGCCGACTTAAGCTTTTAGGGTTTAAATTAGGGGTTCCTTGTAGAGGTGAAATTAGGCTAAAATAATAACATGGTTAGGTTCGTATGATGAAAACAAGTAGATCAAAGGGGTCGCGAAACATTTATATGGAGGGATGTGCTATTCGCTATTTTTCAGGTTACTGGGCTACGAGCAAAAAGCCTAGCAAATTCGTAGCTAACTAACAGAGTTTTGCAGGGCGGTTTGGGGACGATGATGAGGTGTCCCAGTGCTATTGGGTGATTTAAAATTCGCGCGCGTTTCCTTATGTTTTCTTGTTTTGTTTTTATATATTTTATTGAATGCGTTTCTTAAACACGTGTCCCATTTGGTTGGGGTGGTATTGAAGCGTTTGTGTGGGTCTGAGGGTCAAAGGTTCGAGCCCTCACTCCCACATTTATTTTTCTGAAAATTCCAATTCCTGATCCTATGTACCTACAGCCCCAAGGTCTATTATAGTCCCTCAGATCTGACCTCTTAATTCACTATCCATCTAGATCCTACGCACCTGGCTGAATGACCATACCATGAGCTCTCACGAGTACCACACAGAATCACCCAGTTTTCTCTTAATGGGCCAGGCCCTTGCTATTGATACCCCCTGATTTCTCTCCTTAAAACAGTCTGCACCCCCTTCTAAAAAATAAAATTAATAATAATAGTTTTAATTGTTTATTATTTTCTCCTCGATCCGATTATAATTATTAGTCGCATTGACGAGAGATGAAACTTTTACTGATTAAAATAATTAATTTAATTTACTAATATTAATTAATATTTGCTTATTTCAAATTCTCTTATCGATCCGATTAAACCTATTGATCGTCGTAGACAAGAGATAACAATTAATTTATAAATTAATCCGTCATCGTGTAATAACTGAATATATTGGTTATGAGAGTTGATGGTAAAAAAATAACTTTTATTAAAACACCTTTATTTGCTGCCTGCGACGATCAAATCTATTGATCAGAGTAACCAGCGATACACAATTTAATTCATTAATTATTATGATCAAACCTATTGATCATCGCACCTAACGAAAACATATAAAATCAGGGTTGTACGCCCGCAAACTTAAAACACTTCCCAAACCTTTTTCAAAACTGCGATTTATCATAACTACGATAAGGCAACTCAAAAGCCTTCAAACCATATCAGATCAAATTTAAAAGGCGTACAACCCTTAGCCCGAATTACGTAGACTCAGATCCTCCATAAGGAGGTACGTAGGCACTTGGCAACAAGGCGAGTCCCCCTCCTCCAAACTCTAATCATGTCAATATAATCAGCCTTTAAACTGTCTATTACCTTTCTTTATTTTTTCCACAAATCTTGACTTTACAATGCAAGCCTTAGGAAAGGGTTTAGAGTGCCTAACACCTTCCCTCGACCTGAATATAGTATCTTACCCTGAATCTCTATAACTGCACGAGGTTTCCTATTCGCCTTGGTAGAATAGGTGGAGACTCTAAATCTATATGTTTAGGGCAGGTTGCTACAGCTGGCGACTCTGATGGGGACACACTTAATGGTGAATACTATGCCCCTATAGGTTTTGGCAGGGTTTAGGTTTGGCAAAATTTTAGGGTTTGGCTAATTTTTGCCATCTTTAGGGTTTGTGTTTGTTTTTATTTTATCTTTGTTTTTATTTATTTTATTCAATTTGTTTGCTTATTTTTATTTTTCTGCCTAAAAATGTTTATTTGTTCATTTAATATATTTGTGTTTAATTGTATGTTTGTTATAATTGCACTGCTGGGATTATAAAATTGTTGTTAAGCCTAAGCGTGGGAATTATATTTAAGACCAGAGGGGAATTACATCGCCTACGAGTCTTATTATAATTCCACCCAGAGTGGGTTAAATATCCGGAAAGGTCTGATACGAGGCTTGACCTTGTTGAGGGCTGGACTTGTTATTTAGCTGATCTCTCAGGGAACCTACCCCTAAAATTCAAACCTCATGGATAAAATGAGTTGTTCTAAAATCCAAAGAGACAGAAAGGCTCGGCGGCTACGAACGACCCCATGAGACCTTCTAGAACATACCCATGGGAAGGGTAGGCTCCCCGAGCCGCTACGTCGAACCTATGAACCTAGGGCCTATGTGATTATGTGCTAAATATATGATTATTATTATTGTTCTTATTTTTTGTTTTTTTATGTGTATATTTGTTTGCATGCATCATTAAATCATATGCATATTTTATTTTTTATCATGTCTTATCCACAGGTAAAAAAAAAGAAAAAAAAGAGAATAAAAAATAATAATTCTTTTGGTGAATATTCAGGAAAATGAGTGATAAGAAGCATGTTGTCCACCTTGCTGTCTCGGTGCCCGATATCAAGAAACTGAGGATAATCAGAGATAAAATGTCATCAAATGGTTTGAACAGGTTTGTGGGCCGTTATGGTGATATTCTGGATTTGCTCAAGGTTAAGGTTCAAGAAGAAGCCATATCCGCTTTGATTCAGTTCTATGATCCTCCGCTTAGGTGTTTCACGTTTCAGAATTTTCAATTAGCTCCTACCTTGGAAGAGATGGATACTATGCTTGGGTTCTCGAGGATTA
Organism: Vicia villosa; assembly: GCF_029867415.1. NCBI lineage: Eukaryota > Viridiplantae > Streptophyta > Magnoliopsida > Fabales > Fabaceae > Vicia > Vicia villosa. Next base: position 273,244 of record NW_026705990.1, on the reverse strand, counting down.
AAAAAAGAATTTTATACAGGTGCTGGAAAGAAAGTTGAGATTTCTGATTTGGCCAAAGCCTTAGAAGTGCCCGCTGCGGATTTAGAACCTAATTATAAGACTGATGGTAATGTACATGGGATTCGGAGAACTTATTTAGAAGCTCAAGCTATGTCTTATGCTCAAAAGAAACAATGGGACATTTGTGGACGTTTTTTTGGCTCTTTTAATTTTTGGTGTTATTTTATTGCCAAAGAAGGCGGAATATGTTGATCATGCTGCTATTCATGTTTTCACCTCCTTCAGGAATTCAAATGAGGATCCAACTCCCACTATTCTTGCTAATATTTATTATACCATCCATGATCGATACGAAAAAGAAAAGAGGAATGATATTCTGTTGTGTTCATTTATTGTACTCTTGGTTGACTTCGCATATCTACAAAGCCAACTATTTGATCAAAGATTTGACTAGGCATGAATGGTCTCAGAAATTAAGGACTCTCAAAGAGGATTCTATCTTTTGGTTTGCAATAAAATTGAACTCCGAAAGGATTATTTACAAATGTGGAGAATTCAACAATGTGCCTTTAATGGGAACTTTAGGTTGTATTAATTATAACCCCGTGCTAGCATTGTGCCAATTGGGTCATTCTATGGATTGTGAGCCTTCCGAACAACAAGTAGAAGAATTAATTTTGCATGATAATGGGAAAGGTAATCCTAGGACATTAAAGAAAATAATTCAAGCTTGGAAGCATGTTCAAACAAAGAATTATGGGCCAAAGAATGTTATTGCTAAGGAACCTTACACTAGATGGGTTCAAGAGAGAGTTGGAAAGATTTTACTTCCTTTTGGTGTGGATCCCACATACAAGCCCGGTTCTCCTAATCCTGTTTCTCTATCCATCAAAGAGATAGAAGGAATCAAGGCTTCCCTAGAGGAGTCCCGTAAGGAAAAGGAAGAATTAGAGCTTGACATACATCGACTTTCCAACGAAAAGAGCCAACTACGCCTCGATCTTAAAGAAAAGAGCCAAGAGCTCCAAGCCGCTAAGGAAGAAAATGATAGACAAAGGAGTAAGAGAAAGCGTGCAACCGAAGGAGTCCTAAGTGCTAACTTTGATTTAATTGCACATAATGAAAGGTTAGAACAAGCAGGCGTGGAAATTGCAAGGTGGAGAAGGTTTTATGAGAAGGCTTCCCATGATAAAGCGGAATCCGAGAAAAATCTAGAAGCTGTGGTTTTTGAATTAACTGATAGAACTAAAGATCAAGAGGTAGAAATAAGGCATATCCAATTTGATCTTCAAGAAGCCCGCAATTCTGAACAAGAAGAACGCACAAGAAGATTGACTACGGAAGAAGCACTTTTACAGCGCACCGGGGAGTACAACAGAGCACTTCAAGCCATGGCTTCACTTAGGCAAGTATTCATAAGGCAAAGGGAGATATATGAGGCTGCAAGGGATGAAGGGGATTATTGGAAAAGACAATACATAATTGTTTCTACGGCTAATGAGCACGTGAGCATAGTTGCCAAGATGCTTGAAGAGTATGAGAAGTGTCGTGAGAATTATGATAAGCTAATCTATTTGTGCAATGACTTAATCCAAGACATTCCGAAGAGTTTGGAAAGAGCGGAGTCTTCTCCCATCATCCTTCCCGAAGTAGTGAAGGAATTCATGGAGCTTTGTAGAGACACGGTGGACAAATTCAAGGAGGATATTCATAGGCGTTCTTAGTCATTTATAGTTTTTAAACTTTAAATTTTGGAAGTTTAATTTCTTTTGATGTTTATTTCCTTTTGCAATATGAACAATTTAAATTGTATTTCTTTGCAAGTATTTTTGAATTAGTAAAGAGTGTTTATTTCCGCATTATTCATTTTCTTTGCAATTATTCACCAAAAAGGGTTATAAAAAAAAAGAGAAGGTTCTACTACAAAAAAAATATATAGAAAAAATATATATAAAAAATATATGTATATACTATGTGGATAAGACATGAGCATAACATAAACATAACATTCATAGCATGCATATCATATTTATTTTCAAAGCATTAAAAAGGGAAATTATCTTTATCTCCAGTCACACCATTGGAGAAGACAATCAAGCAACCGCACCGCCATATCAAACCCGGTCTCAGAAGAAGAAAGCAATGGAACAACTAGAGCAGAATCAAGCCGCCCTTCGTGAGGAAGTGACCCAATTGAAAGGTACTGTGGAGGAAATTAGGGGAGGAATGACTCAGATGCTAAGCTTCATGAAAGACCTTATGGACAAGCAGGAAAAGGCTAAGGAAGTTCAGGGTCAGTATGAAGAAATACCGAAGGATGGCAACCCGCTGTTAGGATTTGTTCGAGGCTTTGACCCTCACAAGTCAAATGCCCACTCCTCTAAGAGAGTTATCAGAACCCATGAAGAGGGAGAAGCTTCCCATGAAGGATTCATCCCCACCACTCAGAAAGAGGGGGCACCTCGCACTGTTCGCATCCCTGCTAACAATCCTCCTAAGGATGAAGACTACGTGGATTTTTAATATGGGGATGTGGATGAAACAAATCAAGGAACCCAGTATAAGCAAACTCAATCTAATTCAGAAGAAAATACTAGGAATAACGGACAAATCAAGGCGCTAGAAGAAAGGCTGAAAGCGGTAGAAGGATATGACGTCTTTGACGTAGATACTTATGAGATGAGCTTGGTGCCATATTTGACTATTCCCCATAAATTCAAGGTACCTAACTTTGAAAAATACAAAGGACTCACATGCCCAAGAAGTCATCTACGCATGTACATCAGGAAAATGGCTGCTTATGCCCACGATCAAAAGCTAATGATGCACTTCTTCCAAGACAGTCTAAGTGGGGCATCTGTCGACTGGTACATGCAATTGGAAAAGACACATATCCGAAGCTGGAACGACCTTGCTAACACGTTCCTAAAACAATACAAGTACAACCTGGATATGGCACCCAATCGGATGCAGTTGCAAAACTTGTCACAGAAAAAGGAGGAATCATTCAAGGAATATGCCCAAAGATGGCGAGAGATGGCTTCCCGAGTCCAACCGCCTTTGTTGGAAAAAGAGCTGGTAGACATGTTCATGAGTACTTTGCAAGGACCATACTACGATAAGATGATTGGAAGCGTATCCTCAGGATTCTCAGATCTGGTAGTCATCGGAGAAAGAATCGAAAATGGAATCAAAAATGGGAAGATACAAGAAGCCTCATCTAGTTCTTATCACTCAAAGAGGCCCACCCCAGCTTTCGCTAAAAAGAAGGAAGGGGAGACCAATGCAGTGGTGCACCAAGAATCTAGACCTCCTATGTCATTCCCACCTCAACAAAACAGGTTCCAAGGTCCTCCAAGGAAATTCGATCCTTTCCCCACTTCCAGAAGTAAAATACTAAAATACTTGGTGAGCGAGTAATTGGTAGAGCTCAGGCCTATGCCACCTACGCTTCCCGGAAAAGCTTCACCCAGGTTCAACCCTAATGAAAGGTGAGAATTTCATGCTAATTCCCCCGGACACACATTGGAAAAATGCTGGGCTTTTAGACACAAGGTTCAGGACCTGATAGAGTCAGGGGCAATCGCCTTTGACAAACCTAATGTGAAAACAAATCCCTTGCCTCATCATGATGGCACAGTCAATGCAATCGAGGTCGTTACTAAGCAAGAGTTAGTTCAACAATGGAGCTCCCCCATAGATGCCCTTAAGAGGTATCTACTAGCAAGGGGGTTCATCCTAGAACATAACAAGGCTTTTAAGGACACTCTGCAGAGGCTCATGGATCAAGGACTGATTCAGCTAAAAGAACATCCGGAAGAGGAATATGTGGCTATGCTAGAAAGAAACGAGCCGTTGATAATACCCACCCAAGGGGCAAAGAAGCCGTTAATTATCCCCTGTTCTAAGGCACCAGTGATAATACCCACACAAGGGCACACTAGGATAATCCCTGTCAAAGCTCCATACCCTATGGACAAAATGAAAGCAGTCCCTTGGGAATACGATTCTAGCACCAATGCTTCCGTGTCAAACATTATTGGACCTGGGGGCATGACTCGTAGCGGTCGTGTTATACCCCAAAATTTGCCCGCGTTTTTTTTTTAAAAGAGAAGTCAACAGACTTCTGTCTAAAAATTTGAAGTTTTATACAATCTTGAATTTTTATTTCATAAATATCCTGATTTTATGAATACTCAATTTTTAGAATTTTTTATACAGTATTTTGGTTCGCTGTTGAATTTATTCTTACATAAACGCCAAATACTGTTTATCACTTCATACACTGTTTATTTGAGATTTATTTTCAGATAAATAATGCTGACGCAGTTGGTACAGAATTAAAATTTGCAGGCGCAGAGTCCGGGGTTTCAGATTATACTGGTAACAATTAAATTATTATAGGTTTTATTTCCCATTAATTTTTATTTTATACTATATTATTTTTCAAAATCTCTTCTTTTCTTTTCAAATCTCATTCTTTCAAATCAAATCCTAACTTTATTCTATACCTCTTTCTTTTCAAAACCTACCATATTTTTTTTCAAATCCTACTACCATTCAAATTTCCCTTTTACGGTGCCACTCCATTCCCCAACGTCTCTATCTCTCTCTTTTCACTCTATAGATACTCCTCATTTTTCCCATAATTTCTCACATCAAATTTCACTCATCTCCCAAATTTCTATCATACTATATCCTAATCATTTCTCTCTTCCTCTTCCAAAAAATGGCAAAGTGGTGGACTCTTGTTCTTATAATCTTCACTGTTTTTACAGTGACCATGTCTTTTTTCTGTTTTAACAATCTCGAAGAATGTGGTGTCGGGATGCTTTTGATTCTCCTAGCCATCTGGCCATTGTTGATTTTGGCTTGGATTATCAATTGTTATTAGATTGTTTCATGTTTGTCGTGTTTATCATTTTCAAATAGCATACTGTTCATTATATTTGTCGTAATGTTGCGTTTGTTATATTTACCGTTATTTAATATTTGTATTGTCCGTATTAAATATCGTATTGTCTATTGTACTATCGTTTAATTATTGAGATAATATTATGTGTATTTATTACTAGTTAAATATTTATTTTTCTGTGCATTAAATCCTTTTTAATTTTATTATCAATAGTTTCATTCGCGTACGGTGTACGTTTTGTTTATTCTGTTTTTGTTTTACTAACAAATCATGTAAATAATTTTCCACAATCCACAACAAAAACAAAAAGAAAAAATTAACTTTAAAGTTTTCACTTTAACTGCTACATTAATACCCGGACGACCAGTTACCAGTCAAACCTCGTTACCAGCGTAATTCCCCGCATTTGTACCAACAGTCAATTCAACTGTCACACCTCAAGGTGTGCCCTTCAAATTTCCAAGATTTTTATTCTAGAAGTCTCCTGATACTCACATGATTAGCAGAGACTCAAAACTGCACAAAAATCAGGTACGCCTAACTGTCTCCTGCACAAACAGTCCCTAACTAGGGGTTTTGTTTTTTTCTTCAGGAGAATGAGTTTTTGAGACCTAAAATGGATTTCAAAAATTTCCACATGTCTCAAAGTACCACCAGACAAATTTTCAAACTTCGATTCGCTCGTACGCACAGTCAACTGCTCAAACGGTCAACAGACGACCAGTTTGGCCAAAAAGTCAACAGACAATCAAAAATGCAATTTTTTGTCAACATCCATATTTTGTCAAAAGATTCATCATTTGATCAACGGTTGATCATAATTCATCAAGAAAAGTTCAGAAATCGACAAAATTCCAAGTTTCAAAATTAGGGTTTTTACCTAAAAAGTCAACTGAACTTTGACCGGCCATAACTCTCTCCTCGTTCATCACAAAAATTCCAACCAAATATCATTTTGAAGGAAATTCAATTATATTTCAAATGAAATTGGTCCCATGATCATTGGATTTACCATTTGGGAGATATGAGCCAAGACATTACAGGTCATTTTCAAAGTCAACAAAAAGCAGTTTTTTGTCAAAGCCCATAACATCAAGATAACTTCTCCAAATGCAAAAAAGCTTCCAAAGTGGCTTGTAGAGGATATCTTGAGGATTCCAAAAAGTACAAGAACACATTCATATGATCAAAATTGAGGGAGTTATGCCTTGTTAAAGTTGGCCATTTTTTTGGGAAAATACATGAAATCAACATTGGCCAAACTTGATTTTTTTCCAAATGGGCCTAATCTTTTGTGATCCAAGCATGTTTCTAAGATACTTAAGGCCATCCACGACCCATTCATGATCCATGATGTTTTTATTTCATTTTTTATTTAATTTTATTTCATTTAAAATTAAATTAATAAGAAATAATGCAAGATAATTGCCAAAGTCTTTGTTTCTAGAAGTGGTTGCAATTCAAAGATAAAAATCTGGTTGCAGAGGGTGCAGAGGACTTAAGGGCAATAGTGGTTGGGAGCAATGATCAAAGATGGCCATAAAATTCAAAGTTCTATCCATGGAAGGAATAGAAAATGGGAAAATATTCCACACTTGATCAAAGGCCAAACTCAGCATTCAATCTTTCTCTATAAATAGAGAGCAAGCTTTAGCAATAGAGGACACGAAATCATTGTCCAAAGAATAGCCACAAACATTACAAAACTCACAAAATATCTAAACACTTGTAATTTTCGTTTTCTTTGTAAAAGCTATTATCAATCAAAACAAATCTTTTCAATCATCTTCTGAGATCATATAGAGTAAGAATGAACCCTTAATATGGTCCCATGAGAGTCATAACACGTGCATAGTGTTTTCCATGAACATACATGTACAACTTTTGTTTTCTATATTAATGCTTGTGTTAATGTAATATGATCACTCTAATTCGTTTCTGACACCATTTAGAGGAGATTGGACGTGCTATATGGAAGCCATAAGCCCTATAACACATGTCACCATTTTTTAGCTTCAAAGCTTTGAAGCTTTCGTTTTCATGGTTCCATGCATTTTCCGTCCAAACTAATGGTTCCATTGAACTCAGAGACCCTCAATTAGGGGATCTGGGTCGCTTTTGTTGTTTAAAATTAACCTTTTTTGCAGGTTTGAAGGTGCATTAAACAGCGGCGTTTTCGTATGGAAATAGTGGCGGTTTAAAACCGCCGTTATCTGCGTCAGTAGAGAGGAAGACGATGATGAACAGTCCCTGGACTTGTTGACCTCCACGCGGACGTTCCTAATTGGTCAGTCAAAGTCCTCGCTCTCTCTCCGTTTGCGTGGCTGCTCACCAATGGCCAGTCAACTGGTCTCTCCATCCACGCAGGCATCTGTGAGGCCCACCTGGAAAATTTGAATTTCTAAAGATCCAGCGCATCTCTTTTGCTCAGCTTACCATGCACCCTTCCACGTGTACCATCAGATTCCTTTAAATTCAGATCAAAAGGCCCTGAATAAGCAGTCCATCATATGCCCTCAGACCAATCCACACAGGATCCCTTATTTCTATTTTATTTTATTATTTCATAATTAATTTAATTTCACTTCTAAAAATGATTAAAAATAGTTTTAAAAATCCAAAAATTATTTTAATTTCACTTCTAGGCTCAGAAAATGTTAAATTATTTTATAACATAAAAATATTTTATTTTTTCTTCATAATTAAAATATTTTGTTAATTAATTAGTATATATGTAAATATTTTACTTTTTAATTATTTCAACCTATCAAAAAAATCAGAAAAAAATATTTTCTTTTTATTAAATTAAGTTTATATATTATAAACTAATTTTGTACATAATTAGACTATTTTTTCTCTTTAAGTTTAAGTTACTTGTATAATTATTTTTATAATTATTGTTTAATTAACTTAATAACCTCAAAACAATTCCAAAAATTACAAAAAAATTAATTTTATTTTAAAATTAATTAACAAGCAACTTGAACATATTTTAGACTTAATTCTTAGGATTAAATTTTATTTCTAATTTTTAGCCTTTTAATTAGACTAATTATGCTTTTAATTTTAATTAAAACACCATCCAAAAAAATCCAAAAAAACCTTTTCCCTTTATCTTAATGCAATTTAAATTCTTAGATAAGTGTATTAGGTTGCAAATTTCATGTAAATAGCGTAGTTTACATTTCTCGCACAATCGATGTAATAGCGTAGATTTACTTTCCGCATTTTACATTTCCGCACTTTAATTCCTGTACATATAAAACTGCGTGTATGACAAGAATAAAAATTGAAGCGCTAGATCACTAATCTCAAAGACAAAAATATCTGGAAAAAAACACGATCACACTTGCACCTCTTAGGGTAATCCCTGTTACTCTTTTCAAATCAATCATACTGTTTTAAATGCAATTCAAATTTCTGTTTGTATCCAGTTAGGGAAAATTTTCTAAAAGAAATAGGAAAGGACCTTATGAACTTAGGGTAGACCTCCTAATTGTTTGCTCAAATAAGAAAAAATCAAAAACAACAAAAGTTCTCACACATCACTGTTTTTCCAAAACAAAATTTCAAAAGACTATATTTTGTATAATTCCCAAACAAGGATAACTACAAGGTTAAAGATCTTTTTCAAACCATCAAAACATCTTTCAAAGATAAACACTTTGTATACATCCGCACAAGGATCATTACAAAGTTAATTCTTTACAAAATGTTTAAAACCACATACAAGCATTTCAAGCAAATCAAACGATTCAAACAAGTGAGCTAAGCAATTAAGAGCCCATGGATAACCATGGATACAAAGGGGGCTAACACCTTCCCTTTGTATCACCTACCCCCCGAACCCAAAATCTCTCAAAGGTCTTTTCCTATTTCTTTTATAAACCTTTCCTTAATTGGATAAAATAAAAGTCGGTGGCGACTCTTGCTATCTGAAGCATTTTTTTCACTTCACTTTGTTGTTTTTCAAAAATGTTAAAACACAGTTTTTTTTCGTTTTTGATTCGCCGAAGTTTGAAAACCGTGTTGACAGGTCGCATATTCAAAACTGCACAATCTAACGAAAACTTGGCGCAAGCCAGTAATCAGACTGCTGCAACACCAACTGAAGAAGGCGTTCCCAAGGATAAGGAAGCCACTAATAAGGATGCTGAGGAATTCTTAGCATTGATCAAAAAGAGTGATTATAGAGTGGTGGACCAATTACAAAAAACACCATCTAAAATATCGCTCCTCTCACTACTGGTACACTATGAGAAGCATCGAGACGCCTTGATGAAGATCCTGAATGCTGCCCATGTGACTAAAGACATCACTGTAAACCAATTCAATGGAATGGTGGCTAATCTCACAGCCGGGGCATGTCTGGGGTTCAGTGATCATGAACTACCTCCACAAGGGAAGGAGCATAATAAAGCCTTGCACATCTCTATACAATGTGGGAAAGCTCACCTATCAAGGGTTCTGATTGATACAGGTTCGTCATTAAATGTGATGCCAAAAGCTACTCTCGATAAAATAGCCTTGGAAGGCCTAGTGGTTAGACCAAGTCGTCTAGTGGTTAAGGCCTTTGATGGATCGCAAAGCCCAGTGTTCGGAGAAGTAGAACTACCTGTTGTAGTCGGTCCTCATACTTTCTGCATCAATTTCCAAGTGATGGAGATTGAGCCAGCTTACACTTGCTTATTGGGACGTCCCTGGATTCACGCTGCTGGGGCAGTTACCTCCACTCTTCATCAGAAAATAAAATTTGTGGATGGGAACTCCATAGTGACCGTCAATGGGGAGTAAGACATATTCGTTAGTAATCTGGATTCGTACCGATACATCGAGGCTGGAGAAGGGGCATTAGAAACCGCGTTCCAAGCACTAGAGATCGCAACTGCTGTCACAATACCGATATAGAAGATACGAAGGGCGGTAACTGTCGCACCCCAATTTTTGACCCACATATTTCATTCATTTGATATTATCGCATTCGTATTTCATTTGCATTATATCGTCGCATTTCTTGCATATTTCTCGGTTTAGTTTACCTTTTCATTTTAGTCATTAGTTTTATTTTTAATATTATTATAAGTTTTATTTTTATTGTTATTTTTTTTATTATTATTATTTTTAGATTTAGTTAAGTTTAGAGTTACTAATAAAAAAAGAGTGAATAGATAAAAAAAATATAGAAACTTAAGTCTTTTTTAATTGTTTAGGCCCATTCTCTTTTTTTACTAGAGCCCATTACAACAAAACAAAATAGTTAAACAAAAAAAGTAGTACAACAAAATAAGCCAAAATTTTGTCTTCTCTTCAACTCTCTCCACGCCTCTGCTCTTGCTTCTGCATTCTGCTACCTCTCCACCAGCCTGCAAAGCCGCCCAAAAAAACCTGCAATAACAAGCCAAAATTTTCACCCAAATGGTTAAGCAATAATCTGCATCAAAAGGACACAAAAACAGTTACCGTAAATGTTCAAATCTCATCCAATTTTTCCCCCCAAAACCCACCATAATTCCTCTATAAAAACAACTCAGCATCTACAAGAGAAGAGGAGGCAGCAACGATTCACAAAAAAAACCTCCTCTCAAAATTCTGCTTCATACTTCACCCTCTCTTAAACAGAATCACTCTCAACTTTTCTCACACTTGAATCTCCATAAACCACAAAAAAGAAAACCTTCAAGAATCATCACCATAAAACTTTCAAAATTCCTCAGCCATTACATGCAATAAACTGAAGCACCATACTCTTTACACCAACAACAAAATCACAACATAGCAGCAACGATTCTCACATCATAAAACACCTCACTCCAGGATTCAACCTTCCGCACTTGTTCAACAGTGACACAGAAGAAGAAGAAACCGAATACTGCATCACACCTTCATCAAACTCAAGCGGACTCAATACGCCAACAGCCACACAACAGTCCGAACCGAAACAGAGCAACAGGAATCGAGATTACCTTAAGGGGACGTCACCTCCGAGGACGATTGGAGTCGGTATTCTTCAACTCCTCCACTTTATTTTGTTGACTTTGTATCATACTATTGAATTTCTGCAGTTTGAGTTGTGTGAATCCTTTATTTTCTTCATGTTGTGAGTGCTGAATATTGTTGATTTCTGTTGTTTGAATTAGTTTGTGCATTGTTGTGTTGTTATTATATGCGTAGAAAACAAGTGAGATCAGTTTATGAGCGAGAGAGCGATTAGGAGAGTGAAACCGTGAGCCAAGATTAAGAGATCGAAATCAAGAGAGAGGCGAGATAGAGAGATTTCTGGTTTCGTTGTTGTGTTCGCTCGAGAGAGAGAGAGAGAGATGGGAGAGTTTCATCGTGGACAACGTGAAGAGAGATAGGAGAGGAGGCTGCCATTTTTGTCTCAACATTTTAGGGTTTATTTCTTTGTTTTTGTTCTGGGCTCAGTAAGTTCTAGCCCAACCCGATTTACTCTCGTCATCACCCTATTAAAGTCCACACACCTCCCCTGAATTAGTTGTTGACCACTTGAAACACGGGCCGCACAAGCATTTAAAAGCCCAACGGATTTCTTGACTTTACACCCTATTTTATGCTTAACCCGTGACTTCTATTTCATTTTATTTGTTTCTATGTTAATCTTTTTGTTAATAATTGCTTTTACCTTTTAATATATCTATTAAGAATTCAAAAAAAAAATATATTAGAAGTATATAATTAGGTTGTTTAATTATTTCTATATTATAGAAAAATACAAAAATATGTTTTAGTTTAGATTTTATTGTTCTTATTAAAATACAAAAAATATTAGATTAATCTTGATCCAAAAATAAATAAATCTTGGTCCAACGCCAAGTTGATACAAATAAACTTCTCGATCCAACGTCGAGTTTTCTTCTTTACAAAATCCTATTCTTTAAACTATACTGAAAGATCGTGTGACAAGGGGTGTACACCTCTTGAATACCTCGATTCTTTTGGATTAAAACATTAAATAAAAACCTTTTTTTAATCAAACCAAGAGATTAAGTGACAAGGGGTGAACACCTCTTGAATACCTTGATCTTTTGAATCAAAAACACATTAACCAAATCAAGAGATTAAGTGACAAGGGGTGTACACCTCTTGAATACCTTGATCTTTTGGATCAAAAACACATTAATTAAATCAAAGTGATCCTGTGACAAGGGGTGAACACCTCTTGAATACCTTGATCTTTTGAATCTAAAACACATTAATCAAACCGAAAGATCCTGTGACAATGGGTGAACACCTCTTGAATATCTTGATCTTTTGGATCTAAAATACATTACTCAAACCGAAAGATCCTGTGACAAGGGGTGAACACCTCTTGAATACCTTGATCTTTTGAATCAAAACTCTTTAATCAAACCAAGAGGTTAAGTGACAAGGGGTGGACACCTCTTGAATACCGTGATCTTTTGAATTAGAATACATTAACTAACAAGGACAACAAGTGACAATGGGGCTCGCTCCTGTTCAATACCTTGGGTAAAGACGCGCTAGGTGAACACCTATGCTCAATCCTTTGCTAAACGTCCGCAAAAACATCCTTTAAAACAAATCTTCAATTTCATTCAAACCTTTTTTCCTTATGGCTTTTAAAACTCTTCTCATAAACGAGACACTTATCCAATTTTCAATACGAACATACTTCCACATGTGAAGATCGAATATCTTCCACTCGAATGCGATGATGGCCAAAATATGTCTTATCTTGATTTATTCATCCATTCTTGTAGTGATCTCATATCCATGTGCGCGTAGTATTTCCATTTGAAAGCGATCGAGTACCTCTCGCTAAAATCAACCAACAAACTTTCGTGGTTCTTTGCCCGAACTACGATTGCTCTGACTTTCCCATTGCACGAGGGAATACGTAGGCACAAGATACAAACGTCTTGGCAAGCATAATAATAAAAATCTTTTCTTTTTTCTTCATAATAATAAAAACCCCAAAAAACATTTCTTTATTTCTTTTCTCGATTAATAAGCTAAAGAACGCAAACATTACACTAACACTCAAACACGAAACTAACAAAATGGGTCCCATCGAGTACGATGGAGGTGAGGGGTGCTAATACCTTCCCCTTGCTTAACCGACTCCCGAACCCTAATTTGGTTACGAACGACCATCTTATCCATTTCTTTTTCTCTTCGTGGGTTTTATCGATATTTTCCCTTTCCTTCTTGGAATAAATAAAGTTCGGTGGCGACTCTGTTGTACTTCGAGCGCGCGAAAACGCTCGAGTCACATTTTTACCGCTACAGTAAGTGGCGACTCTGCTGGGGATACAATCCTAAGAGGGTCAACCCTAGTTTAGTTTGTTTTATGTTTGAGTGTTTGCTTTTGTTTGTTTATTCTTGTGTTTTTATGCTTACGTTCTTTATATTTATTCATGTATTATTTATGTTTCTTTATTCTTGCTTTATCGCTTTTTATTTATTTTTGTATATACTCAATTGTGGGTATGGGAATGATACTTGAGTGAAGCTCTCAACCCGAGCTTTTGAAAAACAAGAGAAAAACATAAGTTAGGAGGTGGTTGTGTAGTGCTAGTCCCCAAGGTGAACACCTTGAATGGCTAATACGAGAACCCCACTTGGGGGAGACTTAGTCACGAAATTTGTCATAAGATGGTTCGCCCATCGCATGGCAGAAATCTGATTTCGTCGTTAACTCCAAGGACCTTTAGAACCCGTTCCATCTGTAGAGGTTATGTTATATCAAAAACCTTAGAGCTAACCTTGTGAGGGGATTTTTGGGTAAAGAACTTAGAACTATCCTAACTTGAGGAGCCTTCCTATAGGTTGTTTTGTTATCATGCTTTGCATTGCATGGCATTGCATATCATTTGCATCATGCATGTTGTCCAAGTACCTCATCCCAACTGTCTCTTTCATTCAGTTATCTGTCATCTGTCAAACTGGTTCCTCCACACGAGTACGAGACTAGAGCCAACGTCAGACGAAGAATGGCGGACCAAGAACAACACAATGCTGAAGTTAGAATGGAGATTGAGGATCTGAAGTCAGGAATGACTAAGCTCACCGAGATGTTGCAAGTTCTGATTGCTAGAGGAGAACCACCTCAAAGGACTGTCATTCAAGAGGTCGCCGACAATGTTGAAGACCCTATTCCTGTTCAAAGGCCAGCCACTACTTGGCCTGAGTTTGGTTTACCTCCGGATTATTCTCCACCTCACGCCACTGCTGCTATGATAGGTCAACCTTCATGACCAATGTTCCAAGCACCAATCATGACTGAGTCTCAGCCAATTATGCACACTACTGCCCAAACCGTTTATGGGAATCCTCTCTTTGAGTACCATGCTGGAGACCATCAAAGTGAAAGCCAAAAAGAAGCTGGTGATATTGATGAAGTCAAAGAACAATATCAAATCCTAGAGAAAAGACTAAGAGCTATGGAAGGCGTTGATTACTTTGGGGTCGCTGCTGAAAACATGTGCTTAGTTTCTGATTTAGTCATACCTGCCAAGTTCAAAACTCCTGAGTTTGAAAAGTACAAAGGGTACACTTGTCCAAGAAGTCATTTGACCATGTACTACCGCAAGATGGCTGCCTATACCAAGAACGATAAATTGTTGATTCATTGCTTTCAAGATAGTCTGACTGGTGCTTCCCTGAAGTGGTATATGGGACTTGAGAAGAGTCGTATCCATTGTTTCCAAAATCTGACTGATGCTTTCATGAAGCAATACAAGTACAATCTAGACATGGCTCCTGATCGCCGTCAACTGCAAAACATGTCTCAAAAGGAAACAGAATCTTTCAAGGAGTATGCTCAACGCTGGAGAGAGCTAGCTTCTCAAGTGGAACCTCCTTTGGCTGAAAAAGAACTAACTGGAATGTTTATGGATACTCTCTCACCTTTCTATTGGGAGAAGATGATTGGAAGCATGTCCTCCAACTTTACTGATTTAGTGACCATCGGTCAAAGGCTAGAGGAAGGGATCAAGAATGGCAAAATTGCCAATGCTGCTGAATCTTCTAATGGGGCAAGAATGTCTTTTGGAAACTTCCATAAGAAAAAGGAAGGAGAAACAAATGCTGTGAGTGATGAAGGAAGAAGACCTCGTCAAAGGACTAATAACTATGATCAACCAATTGTAGTTACAGTTGCTCCTGTGACCAAGGTTCCGCAAGTTCAAGCTCCTCAACATCAAGCTGCCATTCAGAATCAGAATCGTGGTAGGACGACCTATGATCCTATTCCCATGACTTACACTGAGCTATATCCTGCACTAGTCAAGAAAGGTCTGATTACAACAAGAGCTTTTACTCCACCGAATCCTCTTCCACCCGGTTTCAGATCCGATCTGCATTGTGAATTTCATCAAGGTGGTGCTGGCCATAATTTGGAAAGTTGTTTCGCGTTGAAGGCTAGAGTGCAAGAATTGATGAGGGCAAATATGTTATATTTCAAGGATATCAATCCCAATGTTGTCAAGAATCCTTTGCCCGAGCATGACAAGAGTGGCTGAGGACAAAGAAAGCCAAGTTACCTCCCTAAAGCCAAGTGTTTCGTGATAGGATAGCTCCTCCTCGTCACCGATTAGTCACTAGGCCTTGTTTTTCTTCTGTTTGCAATTTCCTTGTTTTATTTCTGTGTACTGCATTTGAATTCAGTTTGTTCTTGATTATTAATTTTAATGAAATGAGCATTGCGTATTTTGATTCAAGTCAATCCATTGTGTTTACCTTTATGCTTTACCTTTTAATATATATATATATATATATATATATATATATATATATATATATATCTCTTGTTCACTTTCTTTATCAAACTTGTGTTTTATGCAAAGATTGGAGGGAGGATGATGAAAACGAAATACCCAAGTTGTTGACTTGTATGCTTTCAAATAAAACTTTGTTGATGATGTACAGGCATTGATTCAATTCCCAAACACTGGAGAAATAAGGAAGTTAATCCCTAGTCAACCCCTCTGAGCCTTCGAAGTTGGAGTTTCTTTTAAACGAAAAAACCCACAATTTTAACCTGGGGCAGGGTAGTTCTAATTTAATTTGGTTATGCATTCAATTTCAATATAATCATTAAATACACCCTTCAATAAGGGTTTCGATCAAAAGTGACCAGATGGTTATCATTAATCATTTTCAAGGCAGTCACTATCTTTCAAATACAAAAAATATTTCAAAAAAAAGAAAAAAACCCGCTAAGTCAAAACCTACAAAGGAGACTTAGGCAAAACTGGGGCATCCCGCTGACTGTGATCTCAAATGAAACAGTTTAGGCAAAAGTTAGGGATATAAAAAAAAAAGATAAGACAATAAAATCATAAACAACAATAAAAAGTTGTGACTATCAAAAGGAAGAGGTGACTGCCGTCTCAAAGATTCCCTTGGTCTTTAACCTATAATTATTATCGTAGGTGCAATTCCAAAACCTCTTGGAGCTTGAATGCATAATTTAAATTAACTAGGCGTAGGACTGAAGATCATCGCGAAGAATGGGGTGGGTACAAATATACTTTGAGCCTATATCCTTTGTTTCTAAAACCGTGAACCAAGCCACGTTACAACCCTCAAAAGACCTAATTGAAGCAAGGTTTATTTTGAAAGCATACTATAACAAGGTTGCGTTAACCTGACTCCTAAAGATCTTTGCAAATTGTTTGTTTTACCACACCTTTGCTTTATCCATCACTTTGAATGTCTAAACAATTGTGTTTGGATTTTTGAATCATTTGCTTTACATCAATAATATCATTCCTAAATGATTTGGTTTCAAAATATGTTTTGAGCGTTGCATTAAAATTACCATTTTTGAATGAACATTTTATTTGCAAGTACTCATTTTTCAAGGAAATTCAAACAATCGAGAAACTCGATCAGTGATCCTACCAGGGCATGTTACTTTGAAATCTTGTTGATCGGAACTTATGCTGGGGCATGTATTACCAACATTCATTTCAAGAACTGAAGCAAGGATCAATTGACAATCAGTCAATTAGGGGCACTTTTCTTCAGCAATCCCCCAAGCAGTTTATCAGTCCTTCTCAAAAGGATCATCAGTGTGACATAACAGAGTTGGCAATGTTCTTGTGTTGAGGAATCAGAGTTCCAATCTTCCCCCACAAAAGAGTCTACCCCAGTTGTCATAACCAATTACATTACATTAATTATTCACATATCATGCATAAAAAAATTCAATATCATACATCTAAACAAAATTCATATTCTTTTTTTTAAGGTCCCGTTGTTATCAACACTTTACCTTGAGATCAAAGCCCAACGTACTTGGCATCTACCATAAGATTTTTGTCTCTTCATCCAAAGCTACTCTTGGATTTGTATTTGTGTCTCTTCATCCAAAGCTACTCTTGGATTTGTATTTGTCTCTCTTCGTTCAATGCTACTATTGGATGTCCTTTTGTTTCTCTTTGTCCAAAGCTACTCTTGGATTTGTATTTGTTTCCCTCTGTCTAAAGCTACTGTTGGACATGTTTTTTCTCACCTTTTATCCAAAGCTACTGTTGGATATCATAATCCATAGTAAAGTGTTATTCAAAGCTACTGTTGAATGATCTTTATATCTTTGAGCAGGAATACCATCCTTTTCTCATCCAAAGCCACTCTTGGATGTTCTTGAGTTTGTTTTTTCCTTCCCATCCAATGCTACTATTAGATGGTCGCTCGTATTTTCCAAAATTGGTATCCATTTCATCTATTGCTCCTCAGGATGACTCTGATATATTTCTAGGTTCCGGTCTCCTTTTTGCATTCAAAGCCACTGTTGAATCTCTTTGGTTTCCGTATTATCCAAAGCTACTGTTGGATTGTCCCCGATGTTTTTCAGAGTTTGGATTCCATTCGTTCAAAGCTACTCTTGGACGTCTCTGCCATATCTCCGAGTTTGTAGGTCTCCTCTTGCATTCAAAGCCACTGTTGACTCTTGTTGGTTTCCTTCCATCCGAAGCTACTATTGGATGTCTCCGATGTTTCCCCAGAGTTTGGAACTTTTTTATTAGATTCATTTAAAGCCACTCTTGAATGTCTCTGATGATTTCCGTCGTCTAAAGCTACTCTTAGACATTCTTACTATCTTTTTACCCATAGTTTTTATGTCTCATTCCCAAGTTTCTCCATCAACAGTTTGTCACCCGTGGCACTAGTTCCCCACAGAGTTCAACATATGTCTCATATCATATTGCATTCAAAATAACAAAAGAAGAGTCCATGCATTGCATTCCATTTGCATATGAAGGACAAAAATTGTGTACTTTGTATTTAAGTCTCTTCACATCTCCGATAGAAGAAACTTAAATAGGGGCATCTGTCGCACCCCAATTTTTGACCCACATATTTCATTCATTTGATATTATCGCATTCGTATTTCATTTGCATTATATCGTCGCATTTCTTGCATATTTCTCGGTTTAGTTTACCTTTTCATTTTAGTCATTAGTTTTATTTTTAATATTATTATAAGTTTTATTTTTATTGTTATTTTTTTTATTATTATTTTTAGATTTAGTTAAGTTTAGAGTTACTAATAAAAAAAGAGTGAATAGATAAAAAAATATAGAAACTTAAGTCTTTTTTAATTGTTTAGGCCCATTCTCTTTTTTTACTAGAGCCCATTACAACAAAACAAAATAGTTAAACAAAAAAAGTAGTACAACAAAATAAGCCAAAATTTTGTCTTCTCTTCAACTCTCTCCACGCCTCTGCTCTTGCTTCTGCATTCTGCTACCTCTCCACCAGCCTGCAAAGCCGCCCAAAAAAACCTGCAATAACAAGCCAAAATTTTCACCCAAATGGTTAAGCAATAATCTGCATCAAAAGGACACAAAAACAGTTACCGTAAATGTTCAAATCTCATCCAATTTTTCCCCCCAAAACCCACCATAATTCCTCTATAAAAACAACTCAGCATCTACAAGAGAAGAGGAGGCAGCAACGATTCACAAAAAAAACCTCCTCTCAAAACTCTGCTTCATACTTCACCCTCTCTTAAACAGAATCACTCTCAACTTTTCTCACACTTGAATCTCCATAAACCACAAAAAAGAAAACCTTCAAGAATCATCACCATAAAACTTTCAAAATTCCTCAGCCATTACATGCAATAAACTGAAGCACCATACTCTTTACACCAACAACAAAATCACAACATAGCAGCAACGATTCTCACATCATAAAACACCTCACTCCAGGATTCAACCTTCCGCACTTGTTCAACAGCGACACAGAAGAAGAAGAAGAAACCGAATACTGCATCACACCTTCATCAAACTCAAGCGGACTCAATACGCCAACAGCCACACAACAGTCCGAACCGAAACAGAGCAACAGGAATCGAGATTACCTTAAGGGGACGTCACCTCCGAGGACGATTGGAGTCGGTATTCTTCAACTCCTCCACTTTATTTTATTGACTTTGTATCATACTATTGAATTTCTGCAGTTTGAGTTGTGTGAATCCTTTATTTTCTTCATGTTGTGAGTGCTGAATATTGTTGATTTCTGTTGTCTGAATTAGTTTGTGCATTGTTGTGTTGTTATTATATGCGTAGAAAACAAGTGAGATCAGTTTATGAGCGAGAGAGCGATTAGGAGAGTGAAACCGTGAGCCAAGATTAAGAGATCGAAATCAAGAGAGAGGCGAGATAGAGAGATTTCTGGTTTCGTTGTTGTGTTCGCTCGAGAGAGAGAGATGGGAGAGTTTCATCGTGGACAACGTGAAGAGAGATAGGAGAGGAGGCTGCCATTTTTGTCTCAACATTTTAGGGTTTATTTCTTTGTTTTTGTTCTGGGCTCAGTAAGTTCTAGCCCAACCCGATTTACTCTCGTCATCACCCTATTAAAGTCCACACACCTCCCCTGAATTAGTTGTTGACCACTTGAAACACGGGCCGCACAAGCATTTAAAAGCCCAACGAATTTCTTGACTTTACACCCTATTTTATGCTTAACCCGTGACTTCTATTTCATTTTATTTGTTTCTATGTTAATCTTTTTGTTAATAATTGCTTTTACCTTTTAATATATCTATTAAGAATTCAAAAAAAAAATATATTAGAAGTATATAATTAGGTTGTTTAATTATTTCTATATTATTGAAAAATACAAAAATATGTTTTAGTTTAGATTTTATTGTTCTTATTAAAATACAAAAAATATTAGATTAATCTTGATCCAAAAATAAATAAATCTTGGTCCAACGCCAAGTTGATACAAATAAACTTCTCGATCCAACGTCGAGTTTTCTTCTTTACAAAATCCTATTCTTTAAACTATACTGAAAGATCGTGTGACAAGGGGTGTACACCTCTTGAATACCTCGATTCTTTTGGATTAAAACATTAAATAAAAACCTTTTTTTAATCAAACCAAGAGATTAAGTGACAAGGGGTGAACACCTCTTGAATACCTTGATCTTTTGAATCAAAAAAACATTAACCAAATCAAGAGATTAAGTGACAAGGGGTGTACACCTCTTGAATACCTTGATCTTTTGGATCAAAAACACATTAATTAAATCAAAGTGATCCTGTGACAAGGGGTGAACACCTCTTGAATACCTTGATCTTTTGAATCTAAAACACATTAATCAAACCGAAAGATCCTGTGACAATGGGTGAACACCTCTTGAATATCTTGATCTTTTGGATCTAAAATACATTACTCAAACCGAAAGATCCTGTGACAAGGGGTGAACACCTCTTGAATACCTTGATCTTTTGAATCAAAACTCTTTAATCAAACCAAGAGGTTAAGTGACAAGGGGTGGACACCTCTTGAATACCGTGATCTTTTGAATTAGAATACATTAACTAACAAGGACAACAAGTGACAATGGGGCTCGCTCCTGTTCAATACCTTGGGTAAAGACGCGCTAGGTGAACACCTATGCTCAATCCTTTGCTAAACGTCCGCAAAAACATCCTTTAAAACAAATCTTCAATTTCATTCAAACCTTTTTTCCTTATGGCTTTTAAAACTCTTCTCATAAACGAGACACTTATCCAATTTTCAATACGAACATACTTCCACATGTGAAGATCGAATATCTTCCACTCGAATGCGATGATGGCCAAAATCATGTCTTATCTTGATTTATTCATCCATTCTTGTAGTGATCTCATATCCATGTGCGCGTAGTATTTCCATTTGAAAGCGATCGAGTACCTCTCGCTAAAATCAACCAACAAACTTTCGTGGTTCTTTGCCCGAACTACGATTGCTCTGACTTTCCCATTGCACGAGGGAATACGTAGGCACAAGATACAAACGTCTTGGCAAGCATAATAATAAAAATCTTTTCTTTTTTCTTCATAATAATAAAAACCCCAAAAAACATTTCTTTATTTCTTTTCTCGATTAATAAGCTAAAGAACGCAAACATTACACTAACACTCAAACACGAAACTAACAAAATGGGTCCCATCGAGTACGATGGAGGTGAGGGGTGCTAATACCTTCCCCTTGCTTAACCGACTCCCGAACCCTAATTTGGTTACGAACGACCATGTTATCCATTTCTTTTTCTCTTCGTGGGTTTTATCGATATTTTCCCTTTCCTTCTTGGAATAAATAAAGTTCGGTGGCGACTCTGTTGTACTTCGAGCGCGCGAAAACGCTCGAGTCACATTTTTACCGCTACAGTAACATCCTGGAGAGACCTACAAAACTTGAAGACGGAGGGCTGGGGCAAAGTACTAGAAATCCAAGAAAAGAAGGATCTTCTGGGGCTAGGATATCAATTAACAAAGATCACGAGAGCTGCAAAGGAGGAACAACGATTCCCTCCGATCATGCAAACTTTTGTTACAGGCGGATATGAACATGTATCTATGATATCTAGCGTGGATCCTAAGGAAGGTACATCCAACTTCATCCGAATGATCAGACCAGGAGAGCAGCTCCAGAATTGGACAAGCCTGGAGATACCCGAGATAGTTTCTATTTCAAAGTAATTTATTTTTGTCGTGTGTTTTATTTCCCTTCAATAAAGAAAAACAATGTCGCTCATGCCTTGCCCGAAGCATAGAGTTGGTTTGTAAGGGCCCCATTTATTTTCAAAGTTTGAGTTTATTAATCAAATTGTCATTTGCATTTGGTATTGAAAACATTGTCTCTTTCTTGCATCTACTTTCTCAAAATGACAAATAACTTTCTTGCACACAAAAAAAGCACAACCATATCTGCATACTAAAAGCAAAACATAAAACATGTGCAGATCACTTTCTGACACTACCGATAATAATACTGCTGAAACTCAATATAAACTCGAGGCTCTCGCTAATCAGTCCGAGGAAGGGGATGAGGAAGACGATGAACTTCCTGAAGAACTGTCAAGGTTAATGGACAAAGAATCCAAAAGCATGCTCCCTCCTCAAGAGGCCATCGAAATCATAAACTTGGGTACAGACAAAGAACCTAAGGAAATCAAGATAGGGGCAACGTTGAATGAGGACGTAAAAGCATCGCTGGTCAAACTTCTCCGCGACTATGCAGAAATATTTGCTTGGTCATATCGTGACATGCCATGGTTGGATACAGATATCGTTGTGCACAGATTATCGCTCAAAGAAGGTTGTGCCCCCGTCAGACAAAAGCACAGAAGAGTTCGACCTGACATGGATAACAAAATCCGAGAAGAGGTTCTCAAACAATTCGATGCAGGATTTCTTGCCGTGGTTGACTATCCCCCATGGATTGCCAACATAGTGCCAGTTCCTAAGAAGGACGGGAAGGTACGCATGTGCGTGGATTACAGGGACCTAAACAAAGCAAGTCCAAAAGACGACTTTCCACTTCCCCACATAGATATACTGGTAGACAATACGACACAAGCTTCGGTGTTCTCCTTCATGGATGGGTTCTCTGGGTATAATCAAATCAAAATGGCACCCGAAGACATGGAGAAAACACCCTTCATGACATCTTGGGACACCTTCTGCTACAAGGTAATGCCTTTTGGGTTATGAAATGCATGGGCAACATATCAACGAGCCATGGTCACACTGTTCCATGATATGATCCACAAGGAAGTTGAGGTTTATGTGGATGATATGATCGCTAAATCCTGTACTGAAGAGGAACATATTACGCACCTACAAAAGTTGTTCGAACGCTTAAAGAAGTTCAAACTGAGGTTGAACCCCAATAAGTGTACATTTGGTGTAAGGTCAGGAAAGCTGTTGGGATTCATTGTAAGCCAAAGAGGCATAGAGGTAGATCCCGACAAAGTGAAAGCTATACAAGAAATGCCTGTTCCAAGGACAGAGAAAGAGGTTCGTGGGTTCTTGGGTCGTTTGAACTACATCTCAAGGTTCGTCTCACATCTTACAGCTACGTGTGAGCCCATATTCAAACTACTAAGGAAAGATCAGCCGATCAAGTGGTATGACGACTGTCAGGTAGCATTTGAAACTATAAAGAGCTACTTACAAGAACCACCAATACTTGTACCTCCCGTACCAGGAAGACCATTAATCATGTATCTCATAGTCCTCGAAAGGTCTATAGGATGTGTATTGGGGCAACAAGATGAAACAGGCAGAAAAGAACACGATATTTACTACCTCAGCAAGAAATTCACGGATTGCGAATCTCGGTATTCACCATTGGAAAAGACATGTTATGCCCTAGCATGGGCCTCCAAACGTCTACGGCAATATATGCTGAACCATTCCACATGGTTAATATCGAGGATGGATCCTTTGAAATATGTGTTCGAAAAATAGGCTCTCACGGGAAGAATTGCTAGATGGAAAATGTTACTATTAGAATATGACATACAGTACGTCACTCAAAAGGCAATAAAAGGGAGTGTGCTGGCAGAACATCTATCCCATCAACCCATCGAAGAATATCAGTCTATGAAGTTCGACTTTCCTGACGAAGATATTATGTTGATAAGAGACTACGAAATACCACGACCCGACGAAGGACCCGAACCTGGGGCAATATGGACACTTATGTTCGATGGGGCATCGAATGCATTAGGGCATGGTATAGGGGCTGTTTTGACATCTCCTGACAATAGGCACATACCCTTCACTGCAAGACTATGTTTCGACTACACCAACAACATTGCAGAATACGAAGCATGCATATTGGGGTTAGAAGCAGCAATCGATCTAAGGATCAAGCTACTCGAGATGTATGGGGATTCAGCCCTGGTAATCCACCAAGTCAATAAAGAGTGGGATACTCGAGATGCAAAGCTAATCCCATATCGAGACCTTATACTGGAGTTAATGGATGAATTTGAGACAATCACCTTTACTCATATTCCAAAGGAAGAAAATCAAATGGCCGATGCGTTGGCAACACTTTCCTCTATGTTCAAAGTGACTTGGCCAAACCACGAACCACAAGTAACAGTCAGACACTTTGATGAGCCTGCTTATTGTCTCACAATCGAGGAGCAACCTGACAACAAACTCTGGTACCATGATATCAAGAAGTATCTGGAAAAACAGGAATACCCAGAGAGCGCCTCTACAATTGAAAAAAAGACACTAAGAAGGTTGGCATCCAAATTCTTCCTAAGTGAAAATATCTTATACAAACGGAATTACGACTTAGTGTTACTGAGGTGTGTAGATAAAAACGATGCCAAAGAGATTATCAGAGAAGTACACGAAGGGACCTTCGGAACTCATGCAAATGGACACTCAATGGCGCGAAAAATATTGCGAGCGGGTTACTACTGGCTAACAATGGAGGCTGACTGTTTCCAATATGCAAGAACATGTCACAAATGCCAAATATACGCTGACAAAGTACACATACCGCCAAACCCGTTGAACGTATTAAGTTCACCATGGCCATTTGCAATGTGGGGGATTGACATGATAGGGATGATCGAACCCAAAGCTTCTAATGGACACCGATTCATATTGGTGACCATAGACTATTTCACCAAATGGGTGGAAGCTGCTTCCTACACCAACGTGACAAGACAAGTGGTCACCCGGTTCATCAAGCATAACATCATATGCCGGTATGGGGTTCCAAACAGGATCATCACGGACAACGGGTCGAACTTAAACAACAACATGATGAGGGAGCTGTGCGAGGAGTTCAAGATTGAACACCACAATTCTTCACCATACAGGCTTAAGATGAATGGCGCTGTCGAAGCTGCGAATAAGAACATCAAAAAGATAATACAGAAGATGGTGAAAACATACAAGGATTGGCACGAAATGCTTCCCTTCGCCCTACACGGTTACAGAACTTTGGTGCGCACATCTATAGGAGCGACACCTTTCTCTTTGGTTTATGGTATGGAAGCAGTCCTCCCTATTGAGGTAGAGATTCCGTCACTAAGAGTCCTAGCTGACACAAAGTTAGAAGAATCGAAATGGGTAAAAACCCGCTTTGATCAGCTTAATCTCATTGAAGAAAAGCGACTGACAGCTTTGTGTCACAGGCAACTCTATCAGAAAATAATGAAAAAGGCGTTCGATAAAAAGGTCCGCCCTCGAATTTACAAAGAAGGGGATCTCGTCCTCAAGAAAATCCTACTACCTCGACTCGACGCCCGCGGAAAGTGGACACCCAACTACGAAGGTCCATATGTCATAAAAACGGTGTTCTCAGGAGGAGCACTCGTCCTCACTACCATGGATGGGGACGAGCTACCACATCCAATCAATTCAGATGCAGTCAAGAAGTACTATGCTTAGCCAAGGCAAGACCCTAAGCCATGAATCCAAGATAATTCACAAAGGATAGGGAGTCGTGAAATCATCAACTTCCGAAGTCAGAGGATTACTGGGACCCTCGATAGCAAAAGAGCAACAATAGTATTAATATCATTTCTATTTGTCATTTTCCTTTTTCTCTTTTTTGTATATTCGCCAATTTAAGGCAACATCAATAAAAGTTTTTCTCTTTCATACTACGCTTTCTCATCATTTCAATACCTTGTGCAAAGGATAAATTCTTTTCATAAACTTTAGCATTGAACTCTAAATGAGAAACTTACAAATTGGCAAAACAAAAGCAATGGGAATGAAACTATGACATCTCCGGCAGGCAATATAAGCCCCACGCTGCGATCATTCTGATCCACCACGATCTCTCTTACCCGGAACGTTACCAGTAGATAATCCTAGAAAAATCTAAATCGGGATTTGCAAACAGCTTGAAAAGGTTAAACAAATTCAATGGGTGACAAAGAGATAAAACGTTAAAGTCATCACACACACACATTCATTTACACACAAACATCGTTGACACACCAACATTTGTAACACCCCATAATTTCAGTTTATTAATTTAATTTGGATTTAAATTAAATAATTGGAATTTTAGAATTTTAAATTGGATTTAATTGGAAAATGATGGAATAAAGGCTATTGGGCTTATGGTGTGATGTTAGTAAAAGAGGGGTGCTATATTGGTTAGGCCTTTTACTAAGTTGTGATATTTTATTTTATTTTATTTTCCTAAAATAAGAAAGAAAGGAACCATTTGGGGAGAAAAGAAGAAAACG
The DNA here is from genome assembly GCF_029867415.1 of Vicia villosa. NCBI lineage: Eukaryota > Viridiplantae > Streptophyta > Magnoliopsida > Fabales > Fabaceae > Vicia > Vicia villosa. The sequence goes on along the minus strand of NW_026705990.1, from coordinate 246,827 downwards.
TGAAAAGAGCAAGAGAAAAGAAAGGGGCAAGAACGTGAAACCGGAAGGAGAGAATTCAAGAGATTCATCGAGGTAAGGGGGGACTCTTCCTTTTAGTATCTCTTATGTGATCTTAGGTGATAAGTAGATTGATGTATGGTTTGATTCAATTAGATATTGGGATTGTTAGGTTAGGGTGTTCTAATTTGAATTGAATTGATGATGATTGTGTGAACTATTTGGTTAATAATGCGTTAAATGATGTTTTTGTGGTGTGTAATTGAATATATGATGATTGTATGCCTGTATTTGATGTCTGGAATCGTTTTTGGGTGAAAAGGGAGTGAAATCGCAGGGTCTGTCGCAGACTTGGGGTTTGCTGAAATCGCAGGTCCGCTGAGCGGAGGGGGGTCCGCTGAGCGGAGGTCCCAACGTAGTTCGTTTCTGTTTGACGTCGCTTGAGGTCCGCTGAGCGGGGGTGGGAAGGGTTTCGCTTCTGCCTTGCTCCGCTGAGCGAACTTTGCTGTGTGTGAATTTTTCCAAACTTCAAAATAACGTATCTTTTGATCCGTGAATCATTTCTTAGTGCCGTTTTGGGCGTTGTGCAAGTAATTAAATGTTTTATATGATGAACGATGAATATTGGTATTATCCGACCTTATTTCTTTAAAAACTAGATTTAATTACTTGATGAGAATTGAACATTGTGTGCATATGAGATAGGTGTGACAATGTGTTTGATGTGATGATGAATTGGTTGTGATTTGTTATTATGATTGTGATGGATGCATGACTATTTGAATGATGTTGAAAACATGTACATACTTATTCGGTGATGTGGTGTTGAGATGAGTTGTTCATCGTGATTCGGTGTGTTTTAAGTATGTTATATGTGTTTCATTCATTCATATGCATTGATGTTGGATCCCGGTGATGTTTGGATCGTTGGAGGACATATTTCCCATTGTGTGGAAATTGTGTCGGTGGGCCGTATCTCGATGAGGCGTATATCGGTTAGGTGGATTGATTCCACGGTTTATTGGTACCACATGCACAGTGTCAGTTGTGTCATATGCATTTTGTCATAATATGATTGTATGGATTTCTGTAGTATGTATTGTAATCTATTATTGTGTGAATTAATAATGGATGTGAATCTGAATATGTATAATTGGGTGAACGGTATATTATGATGCTTGTTGCTTATGAATTGCATAATATTTACTAATTGAGAATGAGACTCACCCTTACATGTTGTCATTTTCAGATTGAGGAGTAGCGGCATTAGTGCTTGGTGAGGATGACTCATAGAGTTTATCCGTTTATGTTGGGTCGTGTCGGTCATGCTCTGATCTGTAACACTGGGGAACGATAGTTATAGAGTTTTATGAAATTATCTAATTTATTTGGTGTTGGATTATGATCCCATTTTGGTTGTATTTGATGATGTTTCGTATTCCGCTGTGTTAAACATGATTGTGTTTTGGTGAATCGTTTCTTAATAAAGCATGACTTTGACCTTAGTTGATTTAATTGTTTTGAATAATTGTGGCACCCTTGTGCATATGTTTTTACTCTGATTAATTATTAAAAATTGCCGCGGGGTTTAGAAGGGTGTTACAATAGTGGTATCAGAGCATAGTCGGTCGTTTGAGTCAGAGTCTTAGTGTCAGTTAATCCCTCGTATGCGAATAGTGTTAGGTTGACACTATCGATACATCTTGTTCTAATGAATATTGCTTGATATTTAGCAGAACAATGGCCAGAAGAGGAGGAAGAAATGACGATGCAATTGCTGAGGCTCTGGGCATGATTGCTGGGGTACTGGGAGGGAATGCCAATGGAGCTGGTATTGGTGCTGACAGGCAGCTGAACAGTTTCCAGTGGAACAATCCTCCGTTGTTCAAGGGCACACATGATCCTGAAGGTGCTCAGAAATGGCTTAAGGAGATCGAGAGGATTTTCAGAGTCATCGATTGTGCTGAGAACCTGAAAGTGAGGTATGGTACTCATATGTTGTCCGAAGAAGCTGATGACTGGTGGATGGCTACCAGGGCTGAATTGGATGCTGATGGTGTAACTGTTTCCTGGGCTGTGTTCAAGAGAGAGTTTCTGAGGAGGTATTTTCCTGAAGATGTTCGAGGCAGGAAAGAGATTGAATTTTTGGATCTGACTCAGGGTAATATGACGGTACCAGAGTATGCTTCGAAATTTGTTGAGTTGGCGAAGTACTACGTTCACTACAACAATGACGAGGCTAGTGAATTCTCAAAGTGCATCAAGTTCGAGAATGGTCTTCGTGATGAGATCAAGCAAGGAATTAGGTACCAGAGAATTCGGCGATTTGTCGATTTGGTGGACTGTAGTAGGATCTTTGAAGAGGATAACCTTAAGCTGAGGTCATCTCACTCTCGCGAGTTGGTTGACAAGAAAGGTAAGAAGCCTATGGATAGAGGTAAGCCATATGGTAGAGGAAATCCTAGAGCCGGGGATTGGAAGAGGCCTAGTGGGGGAGATTCTGGTGCTCCCGTTAGGTGCTACAACTGTGGAGAGACTGGGCATAGAAGGAATGAGTGCAAGGGTGGAGAGAAGAAATGCTTCAAGTGTGGTAAGGCGGGTCATATTGCTTCAGATTGTAGGATGAAGATTGTGACTTGCTACAATTGCGGCGAAGAGGGTCACATCAGTCCGCACTGCACTAAACCGAAGAAGGATCAGGTTGGTGGAAAAGTCTTTGCCTTGTATGGGTCAGAGACTACTCCAGAAGATCGTCTAATTAAAGGTACGTGTTTTATCCATGACACACCTTTAGTTGCTATTATAGATACTGGAGCGACTCATTCGTTCATTTCAATGGATTGTGCTAAACGATTGGGATTAGAAATATCTGTTATTCATGGAAGTATGATTATTGACACTCCTGCGTCGGGTTCAGTAACTACTTCTTCTGCTTGTTTGAACTGTCCTGTTGACATATTTGGTAGGAAGTTTGGAATGGAATTAGTGTGCCTTCCTCTTGAAGGACTTGACGTCATTTTAGGGATGAATTAGTTGCAATTTAATCGAGTTCATATCAATTGTTTTACGAAGACAGTTATCTTTCCTGAAGAGGTTAGTGTTGAGGATTTGACTATGTCAGTCAAACAGATGAATTTAGCTGTCAATGATGGAGCGGTGGTATTTATGTTGTGTTCTTCGATGGAGGTGACAGGGGGCGATAATACTGGTGAGCTACGGGTAGTGAATGAATATCCAGAAGTGTTTCCAGAAGATGTTAGTGAGTTGCCACCTGAAAGAGAAGTGGAGTTCGCTGTAGAATTGATTCCTGGAACTAGTCCTGTGTCGATGGCACCGTATCGTATGTCGGCATCAGAATTGGCTGAACTGAAGAAACAGTTAGAGGAATTGTTGGAAAAGAAGTTTATTCGTCCTAGTGTGTCACCGTGGGGTACGCCGGTACTGTTAGTTAAGAAGAAAGAAGGTTCAATGAGGCTGTGTGTTGATTATAGACAACTGAACAAAGTGACAATCAAAAATCGATATCCTTTTCCGAGGATTGATGATTTGATGGACCAGTTGGTTGGAGCTTGTGTGTTTAGCAAGATTGATCTGAGGTCTGGATATCACCAAATTCGTGTGAAGGCGGAAGATATTCAGAAGACGGTATTCCGAACGAGGTATGGACATTATGAATATTCTGTTATGCCATTTGGTGTTACTAATGCACCTGGTGTTTTCATGGAGTATATGAACAGGATATTTCACCCGTATCTTGACAAGTTCGTGGTAGTGTTCATTGACGACATTCTAATTTACTCGAAGAGTGATGAAGAACATGCAGAACATCTAAGAGTGGTATTGGAGTTATTGAAAGAGAAGAAGTTGTATGCGAAATTGTCTAAATGTGAATTCTGGTTGAAGGAAGTAAGTTTTCTTGGCCATGTAATTTCGAAGAACGGTATCGCAGTGGATCCTATGAAGGTAGAAGCTGTATCTCAGTGGGAGACGCCGAAGAATGCTTCAGAGATTCGTAGTTTTCTTGGTCTGGCAGGCTACTATACAAAGTTCATTGAAGGATTTCCGAAGTTGGAATTACCAATGACTAAGTTAACAAGAAAAGGACAAGTATTTGTATGGGATTCTGAATGTGAAAAAGGTTTTCAAGAGTTGAAGAAAAGATTGACAAGTGCTCCGATCTTAATTTTGCCTAATCCAACGAAGTCTTTCAATGTGTACTGTGATGCTTCACTGATGGGTTTAGGTGGTGTTTTGATGCAAGATAAGCAGGTAGTGGCCTATGCTTCAAGACAGTTGAAAATTCATGAAAAGAATTATCCGACTCATGATTTGGAATTGGCGGCTGTGGTGTTTGTGTTGAAGTTGTGGAGACATTATCTCTATGGTTCTCGATTTGAGGTATTCAGCGATCATAAGAGTCTGAAGTATCTCTTCGATCAGAAAGAGCTTAATATGAGACAGAGAAGATGGTTAGAATTTTTGAAGGACTATGATTTCGGTTTGAATTACCATCCTGGTAAAGCAAATGTTGTTGCTGATGCATTGAGCAGGAAGTCATTGCATATGTCTATGCTAATGGTGCGAGAATTGGATTTAATTGAGCAATTCCGAGATTTGAGTTTGGTATGCGAAAGTACTTCTAATAGCGTTAAGTTGGGGATGTTAAAGTTAACTAATAATATCCTTGAGGAAATTAGAAACGGACAGAAATCTGACATTGGCTTGGTAGACAAGTTTACATTGATTAACCAAGGTCAAGGAGGTGAATTCCGAATTGACGAGAATGGTGTCATAAGGTTTGGAGACCGAGTGTGTGTACCCGATGTTGCTGAGATCAGAAAGAGTATTCTGGAAGAAGGACACCGGAGTGGATTGAGTATTCATCCTGGTGCTACCAAGATGTATCATGATTTGAAGAAATTATTTTGGTGGCCTGGAATGAAGAAGGAAATTGCTGAGTTTGTTTATGCTTGCTTAATTTGTCAAAAGTCAAAAATTGAGCATCAGAAACCGTCTGGGTTGATGGAACCGTTGTTTGTTCCGGATTGGAAGTGGGATGGAATTTCTATGGACTTTGTATCTGGTTTACCTAGAACGAGCAAGAATTGTGATTCTATCTGGGTTATTGTAGATCGGTTGACGAAATCTGCTCACTTTATTCCAATAAGAATGGATTATCCGATGGAGAAGCTGGCTCAGTTGTATGTTGAGAAGATAGTGAGTTTGCATGGTGTTCCGGCTAATATTGTGTCGGATAGAGATCCGAGATTTACTTCTAAGTTCTGGACAGGATTATAGGAAGCCTTAGGTACTAAGTTGAGGTTGAGTTCTGCTTATCATCCGCAGACAGATGGACAGACGGAGAGAACGATTCAATCGTTAGAGGATTTGTTACGAGCTTGTGTATTAGAGAAAGGTGGTGCTTGGGATAGTTATTTACCTTTGGTTGAGTTTACCTACAACAATAGTTATCATTCGAGTATTGGTATGGCTCCGTTTGAAGCATTGTATGGTAGGAGATGTAGAACACCTTTGTGTTGGTACGAATCTGGAGAAAATACTGTGGTTGGACCAGAGATTGTGCAACAAACTACAGAAAAGATCAAGATGATTCAGGAAAAGATGAGAGCTTCTCAGAGTCGTCAGAAGAGTTACCATGACAAGAGAAGGAAGGATATTGAATTTAAGGAAGGAGATCATGTATTCATGCGAGTTACTCCGATGACTGGTATCGGGAGAGCTTTGAAGTCGAAGAAGTTAACTCCGTGTTTCATTGGTCCATTTCAGATTACTAAGAAGATTGGAAAGGTTGCTTATCAGGTTGCTTTACCGCCTGCACTCGCTAATTTGCATGATGTGTTCCACGTATCTCAGTTGAGGAAATACATTGCGGATCCGTCTCATGAGATTCAAGTAGATGATATACAGGTGCGAGATAATCTGACTGTAGAGACATTACCTATGAGGATTGAAGATCGTAAAGTGAAGCAGTTGCGAGGTAAAGATATAGCAACGGTGAAAGTGGTTTGGGGAGGACCAGCCGGTGGAAATTTTACATGGGAGTTAGAGAGCCAGATGAAGGACTCTTACCCGGAACTTTTCGTCTAAGGTATGTTTTCGAGGACGAAAACTCTTTTAGTGGGGGAGAGTTGTAACACCCCATAATTTCAGTTTATTAATTTAATTTGGATTTAAATTAAATAATTGGAATTTTAGAATTTTAAATTGGATTTAATTGGAAAATGATGGAATAAAGGCTATTGGGCTTATGGTGTGATGTTAGTAAAAGAGGGGTGCTATATTGGTTAGGCCTTTTACTAAGTTGTGATATTTTATTTTATTTTTTTTTCATAAAATAAGAAAGAAAGGAACCATTTGGGGAGAAAAGAAGAACACGTGAAAAGAGCAAGAGAAGAGAAAGGGGCAAGAACGTGAAACCGGAATGAGAGAATTCAAGAGATTCATCGAGGTAAGGGGGGACTCTTCCTTTTAGTATCTCTTATGTGATCTTAGGTGATAAGTAGATTGATGTATGGTTTGATTCAATTAGATATTGGGATTGTTAGGTTAGGGTGTTCTAATTTGGATTGAATTGATGATGATTGTGTGAACTATTTGGTTAATAATGCGTTAAATGATGTTTTTGTGGTGTGTAATTGAATATATGATGATTGTATGCCTGTATTTGATGTTTGGAATCGTTTTTGGGTGAAAAGGGAGTGAAATCGCAGGGTCTGTCGCAAACTTGGGGTTTGCTGAAATCGCAGGTCCGCTGAGCGGAGGGGGGTCCGCTGAGCGGAGGTCCCAACGTAGTTCGCTTCTGTTTGACGTCGCTTGAGGTCCGCTGAGCGGGGGTGGGAAGGGTTTCGCTTCTGCCTTGCTCCGCTGAGCGAACCTTGCTGTGTTTGAATTTTTCCAAACTTCAAAATAACGTATCTTTTGATCTGTGAATCATTTCTTAGTGCCGTTTTGGGCGTTGTGAAAGTAATTAAATGTTTTATATGATGAACGATGAATATTGGTATTATCCGACCTTATTTCTTTAAAAACTAGATTTAATTACTTGATGAGAATTGAACATTGTGTGCATATGAGATAGGTGTGACAATGTGTTTGATGTGATGATGAATTGGTTGTGATTTGTTATTATGATTGTGATGGATGCATGACTATTTGAATGATGTTGAAAACATGTACATACTTATTCGGTGATGTGGTGTTGAGATGAGTTGTTCATCGTGATTCGGTGTGTTTTAAGTATGTTATATGTGTTTCATTCATTCATTCATATGCATTGACGTTGGATCCCGGTGATGTTTGGATCGTTGGAGCACATATTTCCCATTGTGTGGAAATTGTGTCGGTGGGCCGTATCTCGATGAGGCGTAGATCGGTTAGGTGGATTGATTCCACGGTTTATTGGTACCACATGCATAGTGTCAGTTGTGTCATATGCATTTTGTCATAATATGATTGTATGGATTTCTGTAGTATGTGTTGTAATCTATTATTGTGTGAATTAATAATGGATGTGAATCTGAATATGTATAATTGGGTGAACGGTATATTATGATGCTTGTTGCTTATGAATTGCATAATATTTACTAATTGAGAATGAGACTCACCCTTACATGTTATCATTTTCAGATTGAGGAGTAGCGGCATTAGTGCTTGGTGAGGATGACTCATAGAGTTTATCCGTTTATGTTGGGTCGTGTCGGTCATGCTCTGATCTGTAACACTGGGGAACGATAGTTATAGAGTTTTATGAAATTATCTAATTTATTTGGTGTTGGATTATGATCCCATTTTGGTTGTATTTGATGATGTTTCGTATTCCGCTGTGTTAAACATGATTGTGTTTTGGTGAATCGTTTCCTAATAAAGCATGACTTTGACCTTAGTTGATTTAATTGTTTTGAATAATTGTGGCACCCTTGTGCATATGTTTTTACTCTGATTAATTATTAAAAATTGCCGCGGGGTTTAGAAGGGTGTTACAACATTCATACACACAACATCCGCACGCAAACATTCATACGTTTACATCATACAAACAACAAGATCATAAGCATACATGCATTTGCAAAGTAATCTTCTATGCAGGTGAACTTGTCCGTATCGAGGCGAGTGAATCTTTTTGGTCCAGGTGAGCTTGCTAGGGCTGTGGCAAGTAATCCTTTTGGGATTAATCAAAACTACGATAGTAAGCAGGTATGGCTAACTGCGACGACTTACTAGCATAATAGTAAGTAGGCCACACCATCTACGATAAGCTTACTCCAACTACGATAGTGAGTAGGTATGACTGACTGCGACGACTTACTAGGACGATAGTAAGTGGGTCATACCATCTATGATAAACTCACTCCAGCTACGATAGTAAGCAGGTATGGCTAGCTGCGACGATTTACTAGCACAATAGTAAGTGGGCCACACCATCTACGATAAGCTTACTCAAACTACGATAACAAGAAGATATGGCTAACTGCGACGACTTACTAAAGCTATAGTGAGTGGGCCACGTCATCTACGATAAACTTGTTGAAACTACGATAGTGAGCAGGTACGGCCAACCGCGACGACTTACTAGAACTATAGTAAGTGGACCCTACCATCTACGATGAGCTTACTCAAACTACGATAGGGAGTGGGTATACCAGCCGCGACGACTTACAATGATTATAGTAAGTGGGTTACCTACGAACTGCAAACCCTTGCTAGCACTATAGCAAGGTAACTACTTTCTACGCAGCAAACTACGAGTCCTCGCTACGTAAATCTCAAGCGTTAGCAAGGCATTCCTTTCTTCACCACCGGGTACAAGGCAAATTCAAGGGGTCTTCCATTATTTAATAACTCTTCGATCCAAAGACGCGAGAACTGCGTATCCTCACGCCATTCAATCAAAGGTGATTAAATAAGGGCAGCTGTCATACCCCTAAATTTGCCTTCCACATTTCATTCGCAATGATTCAAAGGTCAAGTGTTTCATCAAGACATTCTCCAAAGCAAGAATCTCCTAAAGCTAGGGTTTAGTACTCCCCTAAGGGAATTAGCAAAGCAAGGCCTCTAATGAAGTTCTCCATGACCTATTATAATCCAAGGTACCTCCATGTCAAAAGTCAAGGCCCAATTCCAAAGTTTACTTGTTCAACAGCTCAGATGATTCACAGTTAACAGGTTTGACTTGAAAGTCAACCATAATCATAACACAGTCAAAACCTTTGACTTTTGGTTAACATCAAGTATGGAAGAATGTATCCATCATTTGATCAAAGGTTGATCATGATTCATCAATAAAAACTCAGAAAGGAACAAATGCAAAAAGGTTCAAATTAGGGTTTTTATAGGAGAAAGTCAACTCAACTTTGACTGACAATAACTTTCACATGGAACATCAAAAATTCCTCACTTAAAGCCTATTTTGAAGGAAATTGGATTCTCTACAACTTTGTCTCTCACAAGCCAAGGCCAGAAATGCTTCATTTGGGAGATATAGCACAAAAGATTATAGGTCCTTTTCAAAACTCAACCAAAGACTGTTTTTTTGTCAAAGGGCATATCATCAAGATAAAATCCCCAAATTAAAAATATGTTCCAAAGTGGCTTATAGAGGTCATCTTGAGGTTTCCAAAAAGTCCTAGAACTCATTCATAGCTTAAAATTTGAGTGAGATATGCTTTGTTAAAGTTGGGTGATTTTGGAGGCAAAATGTGAAATAAAAGAGGTTCAAATTGGAATTTTTTGCAAATGGGCCTATATTTTTATGATTCAACCTTGGTCCACAAGTCACTTATGTTACCCAAACCAAGTGCCACGAATTTTATCTTTTTATTTGATTTTATATGATTTTTATTTCATTTAAAAATGATTTAAAATAATATAATTAAAGGAAAAAATCAAATATTATGTTAAAAAGATTCACATTGACTAATTCCAATCACATTTATGTCAAAATTACAATATATTTTCTTGCACAAATAATTGGAAAGGATTGGTACAAAATTTGACAAAAATAGGAAGTTTCCATTCAAGAATAAAATCAAATTTCCAAGCTTAGCAAGATTGGATTCAAAGAGATTTTGGTTTGTTTTGATTGATCTAATTCGTTGCCTATACCTAACACATGCCACACGAATAAGGGTTGCAATTTCTGGTTTGAGAAGAGTTGACAAGAACATAAAGTCTCCAAGAAAACTCAATTTCGGTTTCAAGAATTGGAAGAGTGTCAAAGAGATTTAAACATTGCTGCACATTCCTTGGAGCACTCTGAGTCTATCTGGATCATTGCACGACTTGAACACCCCCAGCATAATCTCCAATTGGCCGAGGTATGTGACTTTAAAACTTGGTTCGATTAGACTGTTTCATGCATTCTCATAGGTTTTAAATGGTGTATTCTGATTGTTATTGATGCTGTGAATGTTTGTGAATCATTAATTGGATTTCTGGGCATGATGTGTTATACCCCAAAATTTGCCCACATCTTTTTCAAAAAGAAGGCAACAGACTTCTGTCTAAAAATTGGGAGTTTCATATAATCTTGGATTTTATTTCATAAATATCCTGATTTTATGAATACTTGGTTTTTAGAATTTTTTTCTTATACGGTATTTTGGTTCGCTGTTGAATTTATTTTTACGCAAACGCCAAGTACGGTTTATCACTTCACACACGCTATTTATTTGAGATTTATTTACAGATAAATAGTACTGACGCAATTGGTACAAAATTTATTTTGCAGGCGCAAGGTCCGGGGATTCAGACTGTACTGGTAACAATTAAATTATTATTGTTTCCCACTAATTTTTGTACTATATTCTATTATTTTTAAAATCTCTTTCTTTCTTTTCAAATCTCTTTCTTTCAAATCAAATCCTAACTTTATTCTACACATTTCTCTTTTCAAACCCTACCATACACTTTCTTTCAAATCCTACTACCACTCAAATTTTCCTTTTTTTGTACGGAATCACTTCATTCCCCAACGTCTCTATCCTTCTTTTCATTCTATAAATACCTCTCATTTTTTCCATAAAATCTCACATCAAATTTCATTCAATCTCTCAAATTTCTACCTCATATCTATTTTCTCTTCTTCCCCGGCAAAAAATGGCAAAGTGGATGGAGACACTTTTTCTTATAGTCATCACCATTGCTACGGTGATCATGTCCTTCTTCTGTCTGCATAGTCCTGAAAAATGCGGACATGCGATAGTTACACTTCCGATCATCTATTTTCTGTTGGTCATAGCATGGATTATTAATCGTCATATGTAAAGTTTGTCGTATCCTCTGTTTTTAGAATGTACCGTTCTTTATATTTACCGTGCTGTTTACTACGTTTTGTTTAGGTAATATTTGTACTGTCAGTATTAAGTATTACACTATCTATTATATCGTCATTTAACTAGTAAGATAATATTATATGTGTTTATTGCTAGTTAAAATATTTATTTTTTCTGTGCATTAAATCCTTTCAGTCTTATTATTGACGGTAATTTTATTCTCGTACAATGTACTTTAATTATTTATTATGTTTGCGTTTTTCTAACAAATCATGTAAATAATTTCTCACCATTAACACAACAAAAACAAAAAGAAAAATTAACTTTAACTGTTGAATTTTCACTTTAACTGTTACGTTAATACCCGAACAGCCAGTTAACAGTCAAACCCGGTGACAACACGTTTCTCCGTGTTTTGTACCATCAATCAAATCCATCTTTCACATTTCAAAATTCCAAGATTTTTGTCCTAGAAGTCTTCTGACAATCACAAGATCAGCAAAGACTCAGCACTGCACAAAAATCAAGTACGCTCGACTGTCTCCTACACAAACAGTCCCTAACTAGGGTTTTTGTTTTTTTCAGGAGAACAAGTTTTTTGAGACTTCAAATGGATTTCATGTACCTCCATATGTCTCAAAGTACCACCAGACAAATTTTCAAACTTCGATTCGCTCGGACGCGCAATCGACAGCTCAAACAGTCAACAGACGACTCGTACGATCAAAAAGTCAACAGACAGTCAAAAATGAATTTTTTTGTCAACATCCATATTTTGTCAAAGGATTCATCATTTGACTAGTGGTTGATCAAAATTCATAAAGAAAAGCTCAGAAATCAGCAAAACCCTAAGTTTCAAAATTAGGGTTTTCTCCTAAAAAGTCAACTGAACTTTGACTGGCCATAACTCTCTCATCATTCATCAAAAAAATTCCAACCAAGGCTCATTTTGAAGGAAATTCAATTATCTTTCAAATGCAATTGGTCCTATGGTCATTGGATTCACCATTTGGAAAATATGAGCTAAGACATTATAGGTCATTTTCAAAGTCAACAAAAAGTGGTTTTTTGTCAAAGACCATAACATCAAGATAACTTCTCCAAATGCAAAAATGCTTCCAAAGTAGCTCGTAGAGGACATCTTGAGGTTTCTAAAAAGTACAAGAACTCCTTCATATGATAAAAATTGAGGGATTTATGCCTTGTTGAAGTTGGCTAAATTTTGGGAAAATGCATGAAACCAACATTGATCAAAAATATTTTTTTTCCAAAAGGGGCCAAGTTTTCATGATCAAAACATGATTCTAACAATGTTAAGGGCCTCCCACGACCAACCTAAGGCCCATAACATTTTTTTTTCTTTTTTGGTTTAATTTTATTACATTTAAGATTAAATTGAAAAAGAAATGGTAAAGAATAGTGATGCAATGCTTGATTCTTAAGCTAAAGCCTCCAAAATTGATCCAATTATGCAGCAAGAAAGGTACAAGGCAGGCCTAGGGCAAGAGGTGTGGAAAAATCAAGCTATGGTAGCTTGAATTCAAAGCTTAATATATTAAACAAGTCAAAAATTCAACAAAGCTCATCAATGCTTCTTAGCTTCAATTTTAAGCACATCTTTGCCTATAAATGAAGTAGCACACTTCATCAATCAAAGGAGACACGAAAATATACAAGAGCATAGCCAAGAAACACACAAAATTCTCACAAAATATCAAACACTTTGTAATTTTCGTTTTGCAATTTCTAGCTTACATCAATAAAAAATAATCATTCAAATCATCCTTTGGGATCATATAGAGTAAGATTGATGCACTAAACAAGTCTCACTATACTCCAAATACGTGTATCATCATCTTCATGTCCATAGTTACATAGCTTTCGTTTTCCAAATTCTTACGTGAAATAACTTAATCTAATCTTTGATTTAAGTTTCTGACATCATTTAGAGTAGATCCAATGTAGTTCATGCAAGCATTAACGTGGTTTTGAAGCTCTACCATTTTTGAGCTTTAAATATGTGAAGCTTTCGTTCTCTATGATGCAAGCTCCAAACAGCAAAACTAATATCATATTTGAACTCAAAGCATCCTAATTAGGGGATCTGGGTTGCTTTTGTTATTTGAAACTAACAGTTTTGCAGGTTATAGGTTCATGCAAATTATGGCGTTTATGCGACGCAAATAACGACGGTTTTAACCGCCATAATTTGCATTAAAAAAAGCTGCATGGACGAAGGAAGAAGATGACCACGCGTGCGTTCCTCATTCGCTGGTCAACCAGCGTGGACCCCACCTGGAATGTTTGAATTCTGAATGATCACATGCAATCTCTCTATCCATGTGCACCATGTGCCACACTCTAATCACCCTCAGATCCACTTGCCAGCTCATCCAACGCTCATGATGTACCAGTCCATACCATGAACTCTATATCCAACCACACTTGATCATTATTTAATATATTTTCATTTTATTTAATTTTCTTTGCAAAATTATTTTAAAATAGTTTTAAAAATCCAAAAAATATGATAAAAATATTTCCAGGTTGATAAAATAATATATTATTTTTGACATAAAAAATATTTTATTTTTCTTCATAATTTAAATATTTTGCATAATTAATTAGATAATATGTGTATATTTATCTTTTAATTATTTTCAACCTCTCAAAAATCATAAAAAATATTTTCTTTTTATTAATTAAGTTTATATATCATGAACTAATTTTGTACATAATTAGAATATTTTTCTCTTTAAGTTTTAATTATTTGTATAATTATTTGTATAATTATATGTTAATTAACTTTATAATTTCAAAAACAAATTTCAAAAATTCCAAAAAAATTAGTTTTGTTTTAAAATTAATTGACAAGTATTTTGAATATATTTTAGACTTAATTTTTAGGTTTAAATTTTATTTCTACCTTTTTCTCATTTTAATTAAATTAATCATGCATTAATTCTAATTAAAATCAACCATACAAAAAATCCAAAAATATTTCTTTTATCTTATTGCAATTTAAAATTCCTAGACAAGTGTATAGGTTGTCAAAATCATGTAAATAGCGTAGTTTACATTTCCTGCACAATCGATGTAATAGCGTAGATTTACTTTCCGCATTTTACATTCCCGCACTTTAATTTCTGTACATATAAAACTGCGTGTATGTCAAAGCAAAAAAAAACTGAAGCGTTAGATCACTAACTTCAAAGACAAAATATCTGAATCAGAACACAATCACACTTGCACCTCTTAGGATAATCCCTTTGTTACTCTTTTCAAAAAAAAATCAAATTCTACTGTTTCAAATACGAATTCAAACTTTTGTTTACATCTGGTAAAAGGAGAATTTTCTAAAAGAGTTAGGAAAAGACCTTATAAATGTAGGATATACCTCCTAATTGCTTGCTCAAATCAAAACAACAAATGCCTCACATATTCACCGTTTTTCAAAACAAAACTTTCAAAAAAGACAATACTTGGTATATATCCAAACAAGGATCATTACAAAGTTAAAGATCTTTTTTCAAAACATCTTTCGAAAAACAAAACACTTTGTATACATCCGCACAAGGATCATTACAAAGTTAATTTGCAAAGGTATTTTAAAACCACATACAAGCATTTAAAGGCAAGACAAACGATTCAAAGAAATGAGCCAAGCAACTAAGAGCCCATGGATAACCATGGATACAAAGGGTGCTAACACCTTCCCTTTGTATAACCTATCCCCTTACCCAAAATCTCTTAAAGGTCTTTTTCTGTTTCTTTTATAAACCTTTCCTTAATTGGATAAAATAAAAGTCGGTGGCGACTCTCTGATTTTCACAACTCAAAAAGCAAAAGAAGAGTCAGTTTGCGTCTCACAAAACCGAGGGTGACAGAACTGGCGACTCTGCTGGGGACTTCAAAAAAAAAAATTCAAAAAAACAAAATGTTTTCAAAAAGGGATTACCTTAGAGATTAGGCCATTTCGATGTTTTCAATTGCTTGTCTTGTTTGCTTTATCTTTCAAAGGTTTGTTTGGGTATTTACTTGTGTGAAAGATTCTATCCCGAATCTCGAGATACCTTAAGTATGTGACAATAGACCAAGGAAACTGTACGGCATGTACCAATACGGTTGATCTGGTAGTCATCGTTAGTGCGACACTTTGGTTTATACTGATGTCCCTTGAAAACGATCAAGGAGTATGTTAGGCTTCCGAAGTGTCACCAAGCGCTAATTTGCCTTAGAAACTTTAGTTGAACTTGACTTGTGGCCTATTAAGTGACTAGCTTTGAAATTGATCGAAGTTAGTTATCCTCGAGGAATATTTTGATCGGCCGCCCGAGTACCGTATTAAGATGTTGTCTCCAAGGATCATAGAACCCGAATACTATTCTAAGACAGGTTTTAACCAACTCAACTTCAGTGGGGAGGGTATAACCTGTCAAACTCATGCAAGCCTTTGAACCTAAGGCTATTGTTTGATTTGTTTGTGTTTGCCACATGTTTGACATCATGACATCATAAGCATCATAAGCATATCATTTTTCACTAATCATTTCAAGGATCAAAGAGTTTACCTTTGTTGTTTCAGGTAATGGCTCCCGCTACCAGAGATTATGTCCGAATCAACATCTCAACAGTACCATCTGAACTCAAGGACTTAATATCAAAATTTCCCGGAAATGCTCAATTCACTGAAAAGCATGGTCACCTACTCCATTTGGTTACCTCAAAATTTGAAGAAGACATGATACGGGTTTTGTTCCAATTCTTTGATCCCGAACATCATTGTTTTACATTTCCTGATTACCAGTTAGTACCCACTTTGGAAGAGTTCTCTGAACTGATTGGGTTACCTGTTCGAGATCGATTACCTTTCACTGGTTTAGAAAAGATTCCAAAGCCAGAAATCATTGCTGCTGCCTTACATTTGCGAAAGTCAGAAATCGAGTCCAATTGGGAAACAAAGAGTGGAGTCGAGGGTTTGCTTACAAAGTTCTTAATGGAAAAGGCTCGATTACTACTAAAAAACAGAAGTTACCTAGCTTTTGAAGAAGTTGTGGCTCTTTTGATTTATGGATTGGTTTTATTCCCTAATCCCGACCATTTCATAAGTGTACATGCTATCAACATTTTCTTAACCTGCAATCCGGTGCCTACTTTGCTGGGAGACATCCTACATTCTCTACACACTCGTACCATGAAAAAACGAGGAACTCTTATGTGTTGTGTACCACTACTGGCTAGATGGTTTACCTTACACCTTCCTCGATCAGTGTTGAGAAACGAACAAAGGATGCAATGGTCTCGTAGAATCATGTCTTTATCTCATTCAAATATCTGGTGGAACAACTTCTTTCAAAGAGACATCACTCTCATTGACCATTGTGGGGAGTACCCTAATGTGCCACTCCTTGGCATTAAGGGAGGCATCACCTACAATCCCTCTTTAGCTTTACGCCAATTCGGATATGCACGAAGTAACGGTCCTCATGACATGATTATCCGTGGCATTGTGTTCGACTACGAAGATGATTCCCAAAGACATCGACGAAGGTTTATACATGCTTGGGGCAGTGTCTACAAAGTAGAAAGCAAGACTTTAGGACAGTGGAATTCAATTCCCATGGAAACTTACCTCAAATGGGTGCGTGCCCGTGCACAAAAGTTAATCATGCCATATCCCGCTATCCTACCTGTGACTATTGAACCAGAAGTCGAAGGGGAGGAACCTCGAGTTATTCTACATCCGGACATGCCAACTGACCTGAAAGAGCTGCAGAAATCTTGGGTTCAGCTAAAGGAGGAAAGAGACACCTTCAAAGCATACTGTCAAGACTATGAGGGAAAAGTGTTGGAGCTCACCAAACAACTCCATGAAGAACAGCAGATCAACACATTCCTGGGTGCAAAGAGAAAGCGTCCATGGGAGATCTGAGGGATCCTACATTTTCTTTATTTTCTGTTTTGTAAGCCCGAATGAGGCAAAGAAAAAAGAGAAAAAGAAAAAAAAAGAAATAAAATGTTTGACTAATAAATGTTTGTTTTTTTCTCTTTAACAAATCTAAACTCTAAGATCCTTGAAAACATTGCATATGCATCTCATTCATAAACATTGCATAACAGGTTCGTATAACGGATTTCTCATCTTCTCGCTGTTTATTACAGTTAGAAAGGATGGAATCTGAAGCAAGCATCAAAAATCTTGAAGTACAAAATGCCCAAGTTCAAGTAGCAATTCTGGAGCTAGCAAAAGGGCAACAGGAACTGAAAGCCCTGATGATCAAGAAAAAGAAAAAGCCCAAGGGATCTGTAGGTTTGAGCCACCTCGTGAGAAAAGTCAAAATCCCAGCCAGGAGGCCTAAAAATGCGCCAATCCCTGAATAGGTCGGTGAAGATGACCAAGGGGACAATCACAGTAATCAGGGTTCTGCCAAACCTGACGAAGAAGATTATCATTCCGAAGACGAAGAGGGTGATGATAAATACCAGCAGTTGGAAGAACGCATGAAAGCCATGGAGATACAGAAAATACCTGGTTTAGACTTCGACGACCTTGGACTTGTCTCAGATATTGTTATCCCTCCAAAGTTCAAAGTTCCTGTCTTTGCAAAGTATGATGGAGTCTCTTGCCCAAAGTTGCATCTAAGGTCCTATGTGAGGAAGATATTACCTCATATGGCAGATAACAAATTATGGATTCATTTTTTCCAGGAAAGTCTGTCAGGTACTCAACTCGAATGGTACTACCAACTGGAAAGTACAAAAGTTCACACCTGGGGAGACCTGGCTGCTGCTTTCTATAAACAGTATCAATACAATGCTGACCTTGCACCAACTCGTACTCAATTACGAGGCATGACCATGGCACCAAAAGAAAGTTTCAAAGAATATGCGCAAAAGTGGAGAGATCTAGCTGGAAGGGTTCAACCACCCTTATCTGATCGCGAGCTAGTTGACATGTTCATGGGCACTTTAACTAGCCCGTTCTATAGTCATTTGCTGGGAAGCTCATCATCAGGTTTCACTGACCTGATACTAACTGGAGAGCGTGTCGAAAGTGGCATTCGAAATGGAAAAATTCAAGTAGGTTCTTCCTCTGGTACTGCAAAGAGACCCATTGGTGGGAAAAATGAGGTCAATACAATGCAAAATCAGAAAAGTCGCAAAAGTGAACATCACCAATCTATAGGGGCTGCCTTGATCTCTGCATCTGTACCTCAAAAAGATCAACCGCCGAAGTATACGCGTCGACCCGACGCACCGAGAAGGAATTTCACTAAAATCAATATGCCAATCTCTCAAGCATTGCAACACTTGTTAAAGGCAAATTTGATTATATTGAAAGATCCTTCGAATAATGTCAACACTTCATCTCCTAGTTACCGCCCTGACGCAACATGTGCATACCATTCCGATTGTCCAGGACATGACGCAGATCACTGTTGGGCTCTGAAGAACAAAATCCAAGACATGATAGATGCTGGGGAAATTGAGTTCGATCCTCCAGAAACTCCAGATGTCATCACTGCACCTATGCCAAAGCACGACAAGACTGTTAATGTTATCATAGACACTGTTTATATCTATGATGTGAGAGAATTGTCAACTCCGCTCCTTGAAGTTAAAAGAAAGCTAATACGAGCTGGTTTCTTTCCAGGTTGTGACCCTGATTGCTTTTATTGTGCACACCTACCCAATGGTTGTGAGAATTTGAAAATGGGAATTCAAAAATGGATGGATCGCCGTGTCATTATGTTTGAAAGGCTCCCTTCTATGGACGATTTATGCGAAGTTTTTGCAAACGGGATGAGAATAGAGGACGTTTCAGTGGTTTCTAACATACCATTGAAAATCCCTACCAAAGCTCCCTTTAAAATTTCTGCTGCACCCAGAGTAGCATCTGTAATCATTACCAATCCAGCTCCATTTCCATATTCCATCGACAAAGTTGTCCCGTGGAAATATGACACTGAAGTTTATGTCCATGGAGTTAAACAAAAGGAGGCCGTGAATCCAACTGTTGATAATATTGTGGGGACTAGTAAGATTACGAGAAGTCGAAGGATCTTTTCGCCAGAAATTTCTCCAAATGTTGCTACTACTCCCATCCAGGTCCCAGTTTCTAATCAAGATGTCAATGCTCGAGGCAAAGAGCCACTGACCGAACCAGCTCAAGTACCCGTTGAAGTCCTTGTTGAAGATCCTTCGAGGCAAGAAATGGAGGAAATATTGAAAATTCGAAAGAAAAATGTAGATTCTGACGTATCAGTAGAACATGTTGTGCAAGTGATTAACCCCTAGTACTATCCCATGTTTGGTTCTCTGACCTCATGCTCGTGACGCTGGACCTTTGAACCTATGTGTACCATATTTGAATTACCACGTTTGTAGTACCATGTTTGCGTTACCATGTTTGCATTATCGTGTTTGCTTCACCATGTTTGAATATGTGGCATTCATGCATCCATGCATTCATAAAAAAAAATCCATCTTTTTCCATAAAAACATGATTTTTCCAAAAATTTAGAGAATTTTCTTTGCAAACATTATAGGATTAAGTTATGGAGTGGGTAAAAAGGCATACCAAGACGTACGGTTTCAAAGCACCTAATGTGGAAAGACTGAGAGAATTGGCATCTTTTGTACAAGATCCTTCCGATTTTAGGAAAAGCCATGGAAAGCTTTTGCCTGTCTTGAACACTCATATTGATGAAGGACTTCTCAAAACTCTGGTTCAATTCTATGATCCCGTCTACCGATGTTTCACCTTTCCAGACTATCAATTGGTACCAACCTTGGAAGAATATGCCAATCTTTTGGGTATTCCTGTGTCTGACAAAATACCTTTCAATGGTTTGGAAGCCATTCCTAAGTCACAAGTTATTGCAGCAAGTATCCACTTGAAGAAATCTGAAGTAGAGAGCAATTGGACTACCAAAGGAAACCTCCCGGGTTTAACTTCACAGTTTCTAATAAAGAAAGCTTTTGATTTCGTCGAAACTGGTAGCATGATAGCTTTTGAAGCCGTATTAGCCTTGCTCATCTATGGGTTGGTTCTGTTTCCCAACGTCAACGACTTTGTTGATATCAACGCCATAAAAATATTTCTGATTGGAAATCCTGTTCCGACTTTGCTTGGTGACTTGTATTTCTCTATCCATCATAGGAATCGCCAAGGCGGTGGAATCATCGTATGTTGTGCACCTCTGTTGTTCAAATGGATTGTTTCACACTTACCTAAGTCTCCTATTTTCACGGAAAACCGAGAAGGTTCGCGTTGGCCTCGAAGACTTATGTCTCTTACTAATAATGATATTCATTGGTCTACCTTGGCTCGTTGTGGTACAGAAACCATTAATAGTTGTGGAGAGTTCGCCAACGTACCCCTCATTGGTACACAAGGAGGAATTAACTACAATCCGATCTTAGCCCGACGACAACTCGGATATGCAAATTCAACTAAACCTGTTGGTCTCACAGTGGAAAGCTACTTCTATCAAGAGGGGGAGGATCCTCAAGGGTTGAAAACAAGAATGGTGAGAGCTTGGTGTGACATCCGAAGGAAAGATAAAGGTGGGATAAGGAATTGCATTGCCACGGACGCCTACACCTGTTGGGTAAAGAAAAGAGCAAGGGAGTTTCAAATGCCTTATGATTATGAAAAACCCATGTTCCCTGTGGTATCTCAACTACCCAACATTCCCATTGACACTACGGAAGAATACCAGGAGACTCTAGCCAAGATGAGGTTAGAAAAAGACGCTTGGGAAGACAAGTTTCGTAAGACTGATGTGGAAAACAGAAGGTTGAAGAGGCGAGTGAAAGATCACGAAGAAACCCTCTACTGTCAAGATGGATGGCTCATGAGTAAAGATGAGAAGATCCTTCGGAAAGACGCTGCAATCAGGAGGTACATCAAAGAAAGCAGGAAAAAACTTGAAGGTTCAACAAGCAACGCTCCAACTCCTGACGTTTGGAAGAATGTTGTTGACAAACTGAGGACCGAAAAGGCCGAGTTTAAAGCTTACTATGGGAAAGAAATCATGAAGCTCAAGCTGCATAATGCATTTGGTTCTTCATCTGATGAGGATGTTGTCGCTACCGCGAAAATTAACAGAGTCGCCACTAACATATTTATCCTGAAAAGGAAGGGAATGCCAGCAAACCACAAAACAAAACAACGGTCTCACGACCAGAGAAAAAGGGTAAGGGAGTCGGTTACGCGAGGGGAAGGTGCTAGCACCCCTCGCGCCCATCGTACTCGATGGTATCCACGCTTATGTCTAAACCTATGGGTGTGTAAGCAAACTGCGCTAATCTGGACTAAAATGAATGCAGAATGTAGGGAAAAGAAAGAATTGTGCTCGCACGGGCCCTACCCCGCTGCCTACGTATCTGTTTTGCAGAATCAGAGCTACCGTAGCTCGGCTAACTAGTTTCTGTTTGTTTTGTGTTTTTTAGGTGAACAAGTTACATTCACACTCCGCTGCTCGACCTTTGGAGGCTTACGCTTGGGAATGGAGCGGAAATAACAAGCTCTTAAGAAAAGAAAATCAAAGAGTGTGGTTTGTGTTTTAAAGAATGCATGAGGAAAACCTAAGCTAAGGGGGAAAGCTTGCTACCTAATGTTATCATACAAAGGGTGCAAATCTAAGCTAAGCTAACAACCTACGAGAAAAAGGGGAAGCACACAAATAGCACACACACGAGCATCCGCTCGTAAAGCAAACAAACCAACGGTACTGAACGAATGGTAGAAAAGCGGTCCCGCCATAGCCAAGGGGAGCAACTCAACCCAAGTCAACCAAGCATTAGACCTCGCGAAAATGACCGGGCCATAGACAAGAGGGCGGACCCCTCTCAGCAACCAAGCCGTCACGGATCGTAAAGGAAAACGGTGCATGCGTACACCGAGCATCAACGTCGAGCAACGCGAGCTATAAGAAAGGCGGGGGTCCGATTGCATGAACCCTTTTCCTGACATACTCGATAACAAGATCTTGTGCAGGTTCAGAAGCGAGCCACGCGTAGCGTGCGCATTCTGAACAGACTCGATGAGACTAGGCGGGGGTTGATTACGAACCCTTGACCGCATGCCTTCCATGAGGACTTAACGGAGTGCCATATAGGACTTATTACACCGTGACTCCCTGCCGCAAAGCACAAATGTAAACACACCAACAAAAACAGAGCCTCTTTCGAGGGCTTGGCCAGATGCATGTCTAACTCCTACTTCTCATGTTAAAGGATGATGCGAGAAAGCGGTAAAAGGACAAGGAGATACCGAGCGGATAGCAAATCCGCAGTGAGCTAGCAAGCGTAAGCAGAGAAGTCCAAAATACTCCGCGTAAGCTAGCATCAAGCAAAGCAAGTCAGAAAGCGTCGTCGTGAAAATAGATCACAAGCGACATGTGGCACGCGTCGAGCATAACCACATAAGCAACCTGTAAGAGAACACAAGCCAGACAATGCAGGAATATACATCTCAATGAATGAGAGATCGGGTGAATGGCATCGGAAATAGGTTCGTGTCCCACAAATAAAGTGGAACACGACGCAAGTCAATCGCACTGGAAGCGAATTCGTGTCCCACAAATAAAGCGGAACACGAAGCAAGTCAAATCGCAATCGAAAGCTCTCTCGAAGTACCTCGCACATCTCAGCAAACAAATCAGTAGTAACAAGGAGACACGCACCCGCCATAGAAAATAATAGAAGTTAAATTCTAAGTAAATTCTAAAACAAAATCTAACAAAATTAAATTGTTTTCATGACATTTTCATCTAAAAGTAATAGAACAAAACTATGTACAAAACAATTAAATTCTAACAAGCAAAAGATATAAAAGGTTTTGTTATTCATTTTTTATCATGTTAAGAATCTAACAAAAAGCTATTGATTTTTATGTTTTTTTTTATATGCTAAAAACTATAGAAAAACAAACTAGATAAAAACAAATCTAAAAGTAAAACTATGCACACAGGGGGTTCAGATTGAAATAGTGTGCATACAGCAACAAAGGCGCTGGCCCAAACAGCTGGCCCAAGATGATGTTTATTGTTTTCAGATTTTTTGTAAGCAAAGGAGAATGTGATGTGCGCTGGGCTCAAGGGTGGTATGCAAGTAGTAATTTCGTTTTTGGCCCAAAGTGTGATGATCCATCAACAATTGTTTTTTGTAATCAGATTTTGTTCCAATTGTTATTCAGATTTTGATTCAATTTGTCAGGTTTACAGTTTCAATTAATAATAAACAACCTAACCTTTATCCATTAGCCACACTAATCGCCATTAACATCAGATTAAAATCAAAGTGAAAAACAAAAGGGGGTTAGGGTTCGTACATGTGCCGATTCAGCTTCCACGGGAGCTCTCTTCCTTCTCCTCACGAGCAACCGCGGCGGCCGGAGGTCACTCCCTCTCTCCGATCTATGTTACGTGAAAGGACAAACAGCCTCCGTACACTCTCCTCTCTCGCTCTCGTCTTCTCTGAAGTCTCAACCTCTCTAGGCTCAATCTCTCACTCTCTCACGATGATGCAAGCGGCGCGCGGCGGAGGAAGCCTCTATCATTTGTTCCGTTTCTGATTCGCGATGTTGTTATTGTTGTCTGCAGGTGAAGATGTATCGCGATGTTGCTCGCGATTGTAGATTCAGTGTTGTTTGTTGATGCCGTGTTGTGCGACGATGAAGATTGATGATTGTCAAGGTTGAAGAGTTTTGATTATGGAGTGTGAAGTTTGCGATGATGATGATTGAAGTTTGCGAGCGCCACTACAAAGATGATGATTGCACGTATTGAGAGGCATTACGAAGCTGAGATCGATGTGTGTATTGCAGAGTTGATGATGAAGGATTCGATGCAGAGTTGTTGAACGTTGAAGATTGATGCTGATTCTCAATTTCGTTTTCTGCAGGTTCTTGGAAGAAGAAGTGAATTGGAGTGTGAAGGAGGAACTCGATTCAGATGTTGAAGATGATGAATCGGTGATGAATTCCGGATCGAGAGAAGGTTTGTTATCGATTCGATTACAAGTTTCTCTTAGCGTTTGTTGAAGATTTCTCTGAGTGAATTTCTTTGGTTATTTCTGTTAGGTTGTGAAGATTGAAGGGAGCGTTGAGATGAGTGAAGATGCGATGAAGATGAATCGGGAATTGAGAGAGAGTTCCGAGAGTTTCTTTTCCGTTAGAAGTTTTTGTTATTTTTCTGTTATGAGGTTTTTCTGAAGAAACTGAATTGTGAAGTGAGAAAGATGAGGTTCAAGGTCAGAATCGGTGAAAGTTGTTGAAGAAGGTTGGAGAGGTTCTATGATTTTGTCAAGATTTTCTGTTATTAATCTTTTTTCCCTTTTTTTTCCGATTTCTCTTCTGCTGAGCTTTTTTCCCTCTGATTTGCCCCTGAATCAATTGGTAAACCGGTTTGGTTTTCTTTGAACTATGCAGGTAAACCGGTTTGGCTTTGATAAGGATTGCTGCACATTTCTTGAAGGGATTTGTTAATTTTTCCTGTAAGGCCTTTGTTGTAATGGGCTTTGACTTTAGGAATGGACATCTTGGAGAATTATATTTGTGATATTTTGATTTTGAATTTTGTAAAAATGTGCTTGTATGTCGAAATTGAACGTGAAATGAACAAACTTCCGGGAATGTAATATCTCCTTTTTTTAAGAAACGAGAGTTTCTCCTTTTCCTCCAACATATCTCAACCTTGAATATCTTGAATTCAACTGATAATTGCAACCACAATGATGAACTCCTAGCTTTAGTCTCAAATTACCTCACATCATAAGCAACAAGTCATAAACGACAGAGAGAACAAACAATTGTCTTGATCGCTACTTTATTTCTTTATGCCATGATTTGCATTTGAACTTCAATCCAACATAACAATAATGCCTTAAGGAATCCTTGAAGTAAAGAAGAGTTGAAACACTTAAGAACCTCTTAACATGAAATCCAATGAAACTCAGATAATAAACTCTTTATTATTTTTCTTTGATTTTTGAACGACGAAATAAACGCCATCCATAACTTATAGCACGGAGAAAGAGGGCAAATTTTGGGGTGCAACAGCTGCCCCTATTCAAACTTCTTGAACTTGACGAGCGAGAAACGACAGTTTCGAACCGTTGAGGTGAAAGGAGATTGAATACCAGAATGAACTCAAAAATTTGCGCTCTTGATCAATAGAAGATTCCATCTTGCAATAAGAAGGAATGTACCACCCCGCAAGCAGGGAGAAAAAACTTCAATTGACCTGAATAATTAAATAAGCTCCAACTTGTGATAAGAAGGAACGGGCACCCACAGGCAGGGGAAACACTTCAATTGATCTGGGCATCAAGAGAAGGAACATCTCGAATGATCTGAGTATCAGACGTAGCAGATGTCTCCGAACATGCATCGGGATAGATGTCTTAGGTCGATCTGGGAATCGAAGGAGATACATCGGTTGATCTGAATATCAACGGGTAATAAGTATCTCTGATCTGAGAATCATGATCTGGGAATCTGGGCAGACATCTCTTCTGATGCAATTAAATCATCAGGTAGATATTCCTACTAATCTGGGAATTAGCGGCTAGCTCCTTCGTAAGACCACGGGGATCCGGAGGCGGTTCCTTCAACTGAACTGGTAATCAGGATAGGAACAATATCTCTTCCGAACTGTGTACGCCGGGGAAAGAATGCCTTTAAACTGATCTGGACATGATGCCAGAAAATAAGTAGGACAATCTTCATCTGAATGAAAAAGTCAATCAGGCAAACATCTCCATCTGATCTGATGATATCAGTGGCTTGCTCCTTCGTAAGACCACGGGGATCCGGAGGCGGTTCCTTCAACTAATCTGAATCTGAATATTAGGATAGGAACAGATGTTTCTTCCGAACTGTGTACGCCGGGTAAAGAAAGCGTCTTCAACTGATGGTTAGGCATCAGGACTGGGCAGACGAGTTTCTTCTTCTGAACGAACTAAATCGTCAGGGAGTAGATATTTCCAACTGATCTGATGTATCAGAGGGCTTGCTCCTTCGGAAGATCTTGGGAGATCCGGAGGCGGTTCCTTCAACTGAGCTGGATATCAGGATAGGAACAAATATCTTCCACCGATCTGGGGGCATCGGGAATAGGAATGTCTTTGAACTGATCTGAGCTATGCCAGAAAATAAGTAGAACAATCCTCTTCTGATTCAAAACATCAGGATAAGCGCCTGCAATGACTAGGCGAATATTGCTCTCTGGGAGCATTTGAATCTGGATAACTTTCCTGCAGAAAGAAACAGATATGATATGATTTATGCATGATGCATGTATGAATGTGGATGGAATAACGTTTCCAAGAAGGAAGACGCTACAAGCTTTTGAGAATGCTATGCAAATGATGCATGATTTGGACGCTGCTTAGGAGAACAACGGAGGAGCACTGAATTGCTGAAGAAGTCCTGGAGAGAGTACGAAACTCTGTGGGGAGGACAAGATGAGTAACCAAGGGTCACGAACTGCGAGCTGGCAAAGATGGATCAGAAATCTGCTGGAGACGATCAAATTTGGATGCGAGCTCTAGTTGGGGAATAAATCCTGCTTGGGGATATGAGCATCCCAAATAAATGCTTGGGGAATACCCTGGAAACTTCACTGGAGAAGAAAACTCTCAACACACTAGGGATGAGGAGATATGAGCAAGTCATGGAGATAACTCTGGTGAGGAGTGACCAATTTGCTTGTATAGGGCGCATTCCGTCGGGGAAGTCATTGATGAGAACAGATCCTGCTGAGGATGCAAATGACTCTTTGCTGAGGAAAGATTCAGTGGGGAAGATGAATACTTCTGCATAAAGATCCACTGAGGAGATAAGAGATCCGCTGGGGATAAGGAACTTAATCATAAGAAACTTTTATTAAGGCAACTCCACTGGGGAATAAGATGAGTCTCCTGGGGAAAACAGGTCAATCTGTTGGGGAAAGAAACACTCTACTGGGGAAATGAGGAATTCGGGCAAAGGAACCTCATTAAGAGCTTACTGGGGAAGCCGATACCCTTCAATCATGATTCAACTAGGGAGGAAGCATTCCACTAGGGAAAGTGATGAACTTGAGCAAGGAACCTCATTTAGAGCTTGCTGGGGAATCAAATACCATTCAATCATGATTCAACTGGGGAGAAAGCATTCCACTAGGGAACAAGGCTTCTGAAGCACGGAGATTGCATTGAGATGTGCTTTGCTGAGGAGATGAGAATCTTGGAACAAAAGAAAACCTCATCTAGATACCCTCAGCTGGGGAATGAGGATCTCTCACTTGGCTAGATCTGCCACTGCACTGACATGATGCGCTCAAAAGGATGTACCTGAGAGATAAACAGATGAAAATGCCCCATGATATAGCATAACATCTTCACGGGGTTTCCTCACACCGCAGAGGATAGTAATGCTCATCCACAATGGGCAAATGCGAGAGCAAACAGATTGTCAGACATCTTGGCTTGAAACTTTCCAAACAAGCATTGGATTCACGACTTGACAAGCAAGCAGTGATTGGAACACCAAACAAGTATTGACCAGAGTATCAAAAAGGCATTGATTCTCCAAAAGAATACCACCAGGAAGTGGGCTTAATGGGTCAAGCAAGTATTGACTTCAAAGTGACCAAACATGCATTGGATTTCATAGTGTTCTGAATATTCGCCTTGATTGTAAGAATGCCAACAAGTTTTGGACTTTTAGCTTCTAACTGCCGAGGATGACGACCCTGACGGTTCTCAAGTTCATAATTTGTTTAGCTCACACCCGAACTTTAAACTGAACGCCTCTTGATGAGGAAAGAATGTCACTGTATATTGCTTTGCCCCAGCCTGTATGGACTTTGAAGAAATTTGCCTTGCAAATACTTCCTGAAATTTGTGCTATCATAGCCAACTTGCCCCAGTATCAAGAATTTTGGAAACATGCCCCTGATTGATAAGTATTGGAGGTAGCTTCAACTGCACGGGTGAATGCCCCTGATTGCTTAGCACTTTGAGAGATTCTTCGAATCTTGACCTGATTGCCTCAGATTGAGTGAAAACTTGCTTGTTAGAGTAATCAAACGCTTTTGTTCCCCTGAGGGTGATCGGACTTTGAAATATTGCTGCCTCTGCTTAACAGAGTTCTGAAGACAACTCGTCCTTCGAGAGGGATAAGCTTTTCATCTGAAGTTCATGATGGAAACTTTCTTGATGTTAAGCACTTGTTCACATGCAAAGAATGTTTATTATGAGAAATATAATTCTAATGCAAAGAGTATGTTTGTCTTGAAGTTTAAAGAAACTTTTTGAAAGGATGTCGTAACATCGAGTTTTTATGAAAGAAAGATGGTGTGATACCAACTCAAGCGTTTAGCGGATCTCCTAGGAGTCAGCTTACCGTATTCTCGTGTATAGTTTGCTTTCGAATTAACCCTGCTTCAATTAGGACTTTTAAGGGTTGTAACGTGGCCAGGTTCACGGTTTGAGAAAAAAGGATTTTTAGGCTCAAAAATATTTAGTGCCCACCCCCTTCGTGATGTTCTCCATTCCTAAGTTCAGTTAACTTGACATGAGCATTCATCTTTCAAGAGGAGTTGGAAATGATTGAGGAATTAATGAGGCGTTCGGACATGGCAGTCACTTTACCTTTTGTTTTGGTGTCTGATCACACGACTTTGTTCTTTTGATGAGGATTCTTATTTTTTAATACTTGTTTTTCTTTCACTTTGCTTTTCTTTTTTTTCGTTTCCCTAACTTTTGCCTGGACAAATTCGTTTGAATTTTGATTTAGATGTCCAGCGGGATGCCCTAACTTTTGCCTAAGTCACTTGTTTTCAAGTTGTTGACTTAGCGGGCTTTTCTTCTTTTTTTGATTTATTCTTTTCTTTTGAACAAGTCGTGTGATCCTGAATCTATGATTTGTTAGAAGTGATCGTGACTGCCTGAGTCTTTGATTGATGAAGAATTATCATTGTGGTATCATCATATTTTGACCTCTTGATGTGAGGGATAAACCACAGCGGCTTTGATGTTGGTCTCGACCTCCTGATGTGAGGGATAAATTTGATGTCTCGACCTCCTGAGGTGAGGGATAACCGTTGTGGATTTGACTTTCCTCAACCTTTTGAAAGATAGCCATTGTTGTATCCTTAGATGTGTGCTCCTGATGAATTTTAAATGCTCGATCAGGTTAACTGAATACTACCCTGCCCCTGGGTTAAAATAAGGTTTTTTTCGCATAGAAAAGAAAACTCCTGCTTCGAAGGCTCAGAGGGGTAACGAGGGTTTCACTCCCTTATATCTCCAG
This sequence comes from Vicia villosa, assembly GCF_029867415.1. NCBI lineage: Eukaryota > Viridiplantae > Streptophyta > Magnoliopsida > Fabales > Fabaceae > Vicia > Vicia villosa. Next base: position 217,232 of record NW_026705990.1, on the reverse strand, counting down.
TGTTTGGGAATTTGAAACAATGCCTGTACATCATCAACAGGGTTCTACTCGAAAGCATACCATTTGAGTTTCTTGGTATTATGTTCATCATCCTCCCTTCGGAGTTATCATGCTTTGTGTAGCTAGAGTTAAGTATCACAAAAAGCATAAAACAACATATAAGAGCAAAAGCGAATGGATTTTTCAAGACAAACATATCCAAAGCATTATGATTATAGTTCAAAAACAAACAAGTTTTACATACAAACAGAATTGAACAAAGCAAGAAAGATTAAACATGAACATGCATGACGATTCAGCAGTTGCCAATGTTGAGGAGATCCTCTCCGTATGGACTTATTGCTTCAGAAGATCCGCTGAATCGGAGGAGAACTTCAGTTCTGGCCCTCAAGTGCAAATGTGATGGCCTTTGAATCAATCAGGTCTTGAACTTTGTCTTTGAATGGCTGACAACCTTCAATCAGATAACCAAGTGCCCCTAGAGTGGAAAGCACACCAACCAACAGCATACGTTCCTGCAGAACCTTTCAGATTACTTCCTGGAAGAAGATTTCGGCAAAGTCATACAGAAGTTGCAAGTGTTCAACTTTTAGGGATTTGAGTTGTGCCAGTGGTGCACAAACTCAAGATACAAGGCGTCTTGCTTATCCCTCGGTCGGGAGCCCTAAGTATAGCTGCTGAAACAGAAAACACCATCATGAAGGGAGGAAATTTGTATTACTACCGGCGAATAACAATAACATCTGACGCTTGGCTATCAAACTCATTACTTGGAACACACAACGATTGTTGGAAGGAAACCTCTGGCAGTACCAATTGCAAGTGGTTCTCATGAGTTACTTCCTCGAGGAAGAGCAAACATTCTACTTGTAGATGAAATGGGATTGACCAGTAGAAACCAATATGAATAAACTCAAACATCTCTGTATCGAGCAAGTTCTGGACTTTTTGTACTTCAAAACCTTGTAAGGCTTGACATTATGATCAAGTGCCCCAGCATGGAACACACTGAGTATTGTCTTCAAAATCAAGAGAGCTATCTGTGGTGAGAAAGATCCAAAGCAAGAATCTTAACCAACTGAAATTCCATCAAGCACAGAAGAAACTGAACATAATGGCACTAGGATCACATCAGCTTGCTTCTTATACTCTTTCCGTCTCTGTTGACAAGCAAATGATACTGACAAGCAAACTCCAAGAGAGGAGGAGGTGACTCGGGATATGAAGCAGAACCTAGAGAATGAAAGGCATCTCTGTAGAACACTTTTGATTACTGTCTGGCAGAAGATTCTGGCAAAGTCACACGGAATTTGTAAGTGCTTTAGGGATTCGAGCAATGCAAATGGTGCAATGCTCAAGATAGACAGTGTCTTGCTTATCCCTCGTGCGGGAGCCCCAAGCAATTTCAAAGACTTGCAGATCCTAACATCACGACCAGGTGCCCCAGAATAGAATTCACACCTAGTGTCATTTTCATCAAGCATAGACTCTGTAGCCATCCACACAGTACGGAGCTTAACCAGTTGCAAATAAAGCAATCATGGAAGCAAATGAGCATAAGATAAGTCTTCAAAAATAACCCCAAACTGAGCTTTCATCTTGGTCACCCCACAAAGTTATTCCAAGAATGATCTTTGAACACACAATAAGAACAAATCAAGTCTCTGAGTCTGATGAGAGTACCAAGTCTGAATAAGAGATCCTCGATCCTGAACACCTGTTATGCATGAAATGTATGAGATGCGTGATATGAATGCAATGCCATGTTCATTCGATTTCTCAGGAATCCTCTGTTTTGATTTTTTTAAGCAAGCAAGAGATGGAAAAGCTCGACACGAGGCTTAAAGATACGATTCCTTGGAAATGAAAGGAACATGTATGCTAGTTATTTTTTGTACATCATTTTTTTTGGAAAGTAAATATGCAATGATGCAAAGTGGTGGGAACCACAATACTGGATATATCTGATGATGCCGAGAAATCACACGGCACAAATTCAAAGGTTCGGCACCAATTTGGAACTCCCCGTAGATCACGGGACATAATCAGTAGAATCAGAACCATAGTCATCATAACAGGAACAAAACCACTCGAACAAGAACCATAGTAACCCTCGAACAAGAACAGCGGTAACCCACGAACAAGAACAACGGTAACCCACGAACAAGAACAGCGGTCACCAACAATGTACCTGTTATATAATCATTGATTCCCGCCCCACTCACGGGTAAAATCTAGGCCAAGGTAAGGTCATGAAACGCAGTATACGGTCCGCCCGAAGGTAAGCATCATCACAGCGCGGATGCGGGTGACGATAATACCTCCGTTTGAAACCACTACTCTGCTCGTGGTCACATAATTCATCCCGAGACGTACACCTCGAGACAAACCATGCTCCCACTGTATCCTAGGGTTCCTATGGTTCACACATAGCCTGGGTATTGGGCCTTTTACCTCTTGAAACACCCACCCAACAGACAGATATCCAGCCAGTCCAGAATATGATGCAGAAAAGTAAAAGCGCACATAGAATGCAATGCAAACAGGTAAATATGCAAAGCAATAAAAACACCCAATGATAAACACACAAGCGCTAGGATCGGCTCGCTGAGTCCGGACCAGCAACATGTCAAGACGTCCCCAGCAGAGTCGCCAGCTGTCGCTACCGCGAAAATTAACAGAGTCGCCACTAACATATTTATCCTGAATAGGAAGGGAATGCCAGCAAACCACAAAACAAAACAACGGTCTCACGACCAGAGAAAAAGGGTAAGGGAGTCGGTTACGCGAGGGGAAGGTGCTAGCACCCCTCGCGCCCATCGTACTCGATGGTATCCACGCTTATGTCTAAACCTATGGGTGTGTAAGCAAACTGCGCTAATCTGGACTAAAATGAATGCAGAATGTAGGGAAAAGAAAGAATTGTGCTCGCACGGGCCCTACCCCGCTGCCTACGTATCTGTTTTGCAGAATCAGAGCTACCGTAGCTCGGCTAACTAGTTTCTGTTTGTTTTGTGTTTTTTAGGTGAACAAGTTACATTCACACTCCGCTGCTCGACCTTTGGAGGCTTACGCTTGGGAATGGAGCGGAAATAACAAGCTCTTAAGAAAAGAAAATCAAAGAGTGTGGTTTGTGTTTTAAAGAATGCATGAGGAAAACCTAAGCTAAGGGGGAAAGCTTGCTACCTAATGTTATCATACAAAGGGTGCAAATCTAAGCTAAGCTAACAACCTACGAGAAAAAGGGGAAGCACACAAATAGCACACAAACGAGCATCCGCTCGTAAAGCAAACAAACCAACGGTACTGAACGAATGGTAGAAAAGCGGTCCCGCCATAGCCAAGGGGAGCAACTCAACCCAAGTCAACCAAGCATTAGACCTCGCGAAAATGACCGGGCCATAGACAAGAGGGCGGACCCCTCTCAGCAACCAAGCCGTCACGGTTCGTAAAGGAAAACGGTGCATGCGTACACCGAGCATCAACGTCGAGCAACGCGAGCTATAAGAAAGGCGGGGGTCCGATTGCATGAACCCTTTTCCTGACATACTCGATAACAAGATCTTGTGCAGGTTCAGAAGCGAGCCACGCGTAGCGTGCGCATTCTGAACAGACTCGATGAGACTAGGCGGGGGTTGATTACGAACCCTTGACCGCATGCCTTCCATGAGGACTTAACGGAGTGCCATATAGGACTTATTACACCGTGACTCCCTGCCGCAAAGCACAAATGTAAACACACCAACAAAAACAGAGCCTCTTTCGAGGGCTTGGCCAGATGCATGTCTAACTCCTACTTCTCATGTTAAAGGATGATGCGAGAAAGCGGTAAAAGGACAAGGAGATACCGAGCGGATAGCAAATCCGCAGTGAGCTAGCAAGCGTAAGCAGAGAAGTCCAAAATACTTCGCGTAAGCTAGCATCAAGCAAAGCAAGTCAGAAAGCGTCGTCGTGAAAATAGATCACAAGCGACATGTGGCACGCGTCGAGCATAACCACATAAGCAACCTGTAAGAGAACACAAGCCAGACAATGCAGGAATATACATCTCAATGAATGAGAGATCGGGTGAATGGCATCGGAAATAGGTTCGTGTCCCACAAATAAAGTGGAACACGACGCAAGTCAATCGCACTGGAAGCGAATTCGTGTCCCACAAATAAAGCGGAACACGAAGCAAGTCAAATCGCAATCGAAAGCTCTCTCGAAGTACCTCGCACATCTCAGCAAACAAATCAGTAGTAACAAGGAGACACGCACCCGCCATAGAAAATAATAGAAGTTAAATTCTAAGTAAATTCTAAAACAAAATCTAACAAAATTAAATTGTTTTCATGACATTTTCATCTAAAAGTAATAGAACAAAACTATGTACAAAACAATTAAATTCTAACAAGCAAAAGATATAAAAGGTTTTGTTATTCATTTTTTATCATGTTAAGAATCTAACAAAAAGCTATTGATTTTTATGTTTTTTTTTATATGCTAAAAACTATAGAAAAACAAACTAGATAAAAACAAATCTAAAAGTAAAACTATGCACACAGGGGGTTCAGATTGAAATAGTGTGCATACAGCAACAAAGGCGCTGGCCCAAACAGCTGGCCCAAGATGATGTTTATTGTTTTCAGATTTTTTGTAAGCAAAGGAGAATGTGATGTGCGCTGGGCTCAAGGGTGGTATGCAAGTAGTAATTTCGTTTTTGGCCCAAAGTGTGATGATCCATCAACAATTGTTTTTTGTAATCAGATTTTGTTCCAATTGTTATTCAGATTTTGATTCAATTTATCAGGTTTACGGTTTCAATTAATAATAAACAACCTAACCTTTATCCATTAGCCACACTAATCGCCATTAACATCAGATTAAAATCAAAGTGAAAAACAAAAGGGGGTTAGGGTTCGTACATGTGCCGATTCAGCTTCCACGGGAGCTCTCTTCCTTCTCCTCACGAGCAACCGCGGCGGCCGGAGGTCACTCCCTCTCTCCGATCTATGTTACGTGAAAGGACAAACAGCCTCCGTACACTCTCCTCTCTCGCTCTCGTCTTCTCTGAAGTCTCAACCTCTCTAGGCTCAATCTCTCACTCTCTCACGATGATGCAAGCGGCGCGCGGCGGAGGAAGCCTCTATCATTTGTTCCGTTTCTGATTCGCGATGTTGTTATTGTTGTTTGCAGGTGAAGATGTGTCGCGATGTTGCTCGCGATTGTAGATTCAGTGTTGTTTGTTGATGCCGTGTTGTGCGACGATGAAGATTGATGATTGTCAAGGTTGAAGAGTTTTGATTATGGAGTGTGAAGTTTGCGATGATGATGATTGAAGTTTGCGAGCGCCACTACAAAGATGATGATTGCACGTATTGAGAGGCATTACGAAGCTGAGATCGATGTGTGTATTGCAGAGTTGATGATGAAGGATTCGATGCAGAGTTGTTGAACGTTGAAGATTGATGCTGATTCTCAATTTCGTTTTCTGCAGGTTCTTGGAAGAAGAAGTGAATTGGAGTGTGAAGGAGGAACTCGATTCAGATGTTGAAGATGATGAATCGGTGATGAATTCCGGATCGAGAGAAGGTTTGTTATCGATTCGATTACAAGTTTCTCTTAGCGTTTGTTGAAGATTTCTCTGAGTGAATTTCTTTGGTTATTTCTGTTAGGTTGTGAAGATTGAAGGGAGCGTTGAGATGAGTGAAGATGCGATGAAGATGAATCGGGAATTGAGAGAGAGTTCCGAGAGTTTCTTTTCCGTTAGAAGTTTTTGTTATTTTTCTGTTATGAGGTTTTTCTGAAGAAACTGAATTGTGAAGTGAGAAAGATGAGGTTCAAGGTCAGAATCGGTGAAAGTTGTTGAAGAAGGTTGGAGAGGTTCTATGATTTTGTCAAGATTTTCTGTTATTAATCTTTTTTCCCTTTTTTTTCCGATTTCTCTTCTGCTGAGCTTTTTTCCCTCTGATTTGCCCCTGAATCAATTGGTAAACCGGTTTGGTTTTCTTTGAACTATGCAGGTAAACCGGTTTGGCTTTGATAAGGATTGCTGCACATTTCTTGAAGGGATTTGTTAATTTTTCCTGTAAGGCCTTTGTTGTAATGGGCTTTGACTTTAGGAATGGACATCTTGGAGAATTATATTTGTGATATTTTGATTTTGAATTTTGTAAAAATGTGCTTGTATGTCGAAATTGAACGTGAAATGAACAAACTTCCGGGAATGTAATATCTCTTTTTTTTAAGAAACGAGAGTTTCTCCTTTTCCTCCAACATATCTCAACCTTGAATATCTTGAATTCAACTGATAATTGCAACCACAATGATGAACTCCTAGCTTTAGTCTTAAATTACCTCACATCATAAGCAACAAGTCATAAACGACAGAGAGAACAAACAATTGTCTTGATCGCTACTTTATTTCTTTATGCCATGATTTGCATTTGAACTTCAATCCAACATAACAATAATGCCTTAAGGAATCCTTGAAGTAAAGAAGAGTTGAAACACTTAAGAACCTCTTAACATGAAATCCAATGAAACTCAGATAATAAACTCTTTATTATTTTTCTTTGATTTTTGAACGACGAAATAAACGCCATCCATAACTTATAGCACGGAGAAAGAGGGCAAATTTTGGGGTGCAACAGATGCTTAGGATTGTTTAGCTTTTATTTATCATTTGCTTCTGTAGGAGCTACGCTCCAATGTTGTAACAGTTTCCCATTATTTCAATAAGATAACAGTTTGTGTACAAATGTTTGCAAGGAAATAATCTTTAAAATAATTGGAAAAATCATAAAAAAATTTTGCATACATCATTCTGCATATCGAGTCTGTTGTATAGAGTCTCATCTTTTGGATCTTTCTCCATTAGATCGTCAAGCTGTCGCGTCTCAAAGTTTCTCGACCGCGCTCGCAATCAGATCACAGATACAATACTTGTTCAAGCAAAAGAAGAGTGATGGAAAGCTCTGAACAAGAGAATATTGAGCTCCGTGGTACAATGAACACTCTTCAAGAAAAGTTGGAAAGTCTCACTACTCTGGTTGACTCCTTAATGGCCGCGCAGAATCAACAGCCACCACCCAACAGTCAAGCAACAGTGATATCTGAGATCACTACTCCAGTCTCTACAGTTGCATTCAGCATTCCATCTTTCTCCATGCCAGAAGGTTGGGGCACGCCTTTCAGCTTCGGTACAGGTTTTCGCCATAATTTCTCTGGGATTCCAACATCCACAACTGAAGCGCCTGCTGCACAAAGTTCAGTGTTCACTCCAAATCATGGGGTAACCTTTTCTCAAGTCACTATGTCGGTTTCTCAACCCATTATGACGGTTGCTACTCCTATGGTTCACACTGTTCCTTACGGAGACAACGAGATTTATCATGATCAAGGTGATAGCACAAATCAGCGTAACCGCGTGGAAGATCTCCAAGAACAGTTCAACAAGATTCAACTGGAAGTCAAAGCTATTCGTGGGAAAGATTTGTTTGGGAAGAATGCCCAGGAGCAATGTTTAGTTCCCAGTGTACAAATACCAGCTAAATTCAAGGTCACTGACTTTGAGAAGTACAAAGGTAGTTCTTGTCCACAAAGCCATCTTGTGATGTATGCTAGGAAGATGTCTACTTATGCAGATAATCATCAGTTGCTCATCTACTACTTTCAAGACAGTTTGACTGGTGCCGCACTGAAGTGGTACACAGGATTGGATAGCATTAACATTCAAACTTTCAACGACCTGGGCGAGGCCTTTGTCCGACAATACAAGTAAAACTCGGATATGGCTCCAGACAGAGATCAACTTCGATCCCTGGCTCAAAAAGACCATGAAGCTTTCAAAGAATATGCCCAACGATGGAGAGAAACTGCTGCTCAGATTAATCCACCGTTAAAAGAGAAATAGATGACAATGATCTTTTTGAATACTCTTGGCCCGTTTTATTATGAACGCATGAGTGCTAGTGCTCCAAGTGATTTCACCGAGATGGTAAACATGGGGATGCGTCTAGAAGAAGGAGTCTGAACCGGACGTCTAACTAAAGAAGGTGGATCTTCAAGCGGAACCAAAAAGTTCGGAAGTGGTTTCCCAAAGAAGAAAGAACAAAGTGTTGACATGGTATTCCAAGGAAAACCAAGAGGAAATGTCAATCGTCAACGACAGATTGCTGCTATCGCACCAGCCGTTAATGTAGCACCAAATCCGGGATTTACCCCGCAGTTTCAACAACAACAGCCTCGACAACAGGCTCAACAGTTCAACAACAATCAGAATCGTGTGCAAAGAGCTCCACAGTTCGATCCGATTCCAATGACCTACACAGAGTTGTACCCTGCTTTGATTGAAAGAGGTCTTGTTCAAACTAAAGCACCACCACCAGTACCTGAGAAACTCCCGTGGTGGTACAAAGCTGAGGTCTCATGCCCTTATCATCAAGGAGCACCTGGCCATGATCTTGAGCATTGCATAGCTTTGAAATATGAAGTTCAGAGGTTGGTTAGATCTAATCTCCTCTCTTTCAGAAATTTGAATCCAAATGTGCAAGCAAATCCGCTGCATAATCATGGAGGGCATGTTGTAAACATGGTGTATGGATGTCCTGGTCCATACCGAATCTATGACATCAATTTCTCAAGAGCAGATTTAGTACAAATGCACGCCACTCTCTGTCAAAGGCGGGATTTTCGCCAACACCATTATGGTTCCCGTAGCATATGTTGCGTAGATCCTCACGGATGTTCGATGGTGAGAAGAGATCTTCAAGTTTTGCTAGATGATGGTACTATTCAGATCTTCAGAAATAGGAATGAAGATGAAGTTAACATGATAGGATGTTATCCACATGAGCTTTTAGTCTCAGATATCAACTCGGAAATGCCTAAAGTTAACGTCATCGTTCCTCATTTCAACATGCCTGAGCGCATAGAAGTTATCTACAACAAGCCAAGGGTTCCTGTTGCTCCTTTAATCATTTGTCTACCTGGACCTGTTCCCTATGACTCTGACAAGGCAGTTCCATACAACTATAGTGCAACAATGATAAAGAATGGACAAGAAGTTCCCATACCTACTCTTTCATCTGTCGTGAATATCGCCGATGTGAGTCGAGTAACAAGAAGTGGACGTGTGTACACTCCATTGCCTCCAAAGCAGCCTATTGCTCCTGCAACCAGGCAAAATCCTGTCGATACACCAGTGAGGAATCCTGAGGAAACTCCTATCAGTAATACAAACACTGATGTTGGCCAATCCAGTGGAACCAATGTCAATCCTGACTTTGATGAAATTTTGAAGCTTATCAAAAGAAGTGAATACAAGATTGTGGATCAGCTTATGCAGACTCCTTCAAAGATCTCAATACTTTCATTACTTTTAAACTCAGAAGCCCACATGGAAGCCCTGATGAGAGTCTTGGATCAAGCTTTTGTAGATCATGATGTGACTGTTGACCATTTTGATGGGATAATAGCCAACATAACAGCTTGCAACAATTTAAGCTTCTGTGATGAAGAACTCCCCGAGGAGGGCAGAAATCACAATCTTGCTCTGCACATTTCTATGAACTGTCAGTCAGACTCTTTGTCCAACATGCTGGTAGACATCGGATCTTCCTTGAATGTGATGCCGAAGACGACTCTTGCTCGTTTGTCTTACCAAGGAATGCCTATGAAGTTCAGTGGTGTAGTAGTCAAAGCATTTGATGGATCGCGAAAATCTGTTATCGGCGAAGTCAACCTTCCCATGACAATTGGTCCACATACATTTCAAATCACCTTCCAGGTCATGGACATTCAAGCTGCTTATAGCTGTCTGTTAGGAAGACCATGGATCCATGAAGCAGGGGCAGTAACTTCTACGCTCCATCAAAAGTTAAAATTTGTAACAAATGGAAAATGGGTAACAATAAGTGGGGAGAAAGCCTTGATGGTGAGCCACTTATCCAATTTCTCTTTCATTGGTGCTGATAATATGGAAGGAACGCAGTTCCAAGGTCTCTCTTTAGAAGACGAATCTTCCAAAAAGAAAGCATCAATCTCTTCATACAAAGAGGCAGTGAAAGTAGTAAAAGATGGAACTAACACTGGCTGGGGGCAAGTTGTGATCCCTACCAAGAATGAAACCAGAGCAGGACTCGGATGTTCACCGATGTTCTCAAACTACACCAAGAAGGATGAAACCCTTCGTCCGATCAAAGAAAAATTCATTAGTGGAGGATTCCTTAACCCAATTCCTAAAGAGGTTAATGTCCTTATCGAAGAATGTATCGAAGAAGGTCTACCCGATCCTGAAGAAGAATGGAAATGTTATCTCAATGAATCGGGATACATATCTCAGGAAGAACCGTATGCACCGTTCTATCCTCCTTCAGAGAAATCCAAAGATAAAGAAACTCAGCCTGTTCCTGCAGAGGTTTGGGACACCTTGGGACAACCAAGTGGCAAGTTTGATTATATGGTGAAATATACTGCACCTGAAAGTTCAAAAATTTCGATCGAAGACATCCAACCAACTGGATGGGGAGATCCCTTTGAATATAACAGTCAACTAGAAAAGGCTTACAAATACTCTCAACTTTCACAGCAGCCTGAAATTACTGAAGATTTCAACTTTAACGCATCTACAAAGATTGACAACTCTGAAGATGGTTATTATCACATAAATGCCATTTTTGAAGATGAAGGGGAAGATGGCCCTGCAGTTGACTTGGAAAGTGTCGCTGACAATGAGTCTCTTCATCCTGAAGATTGGGAGTTACACCCTGAAGATCCTGAAGATTGTGACTCATCTTATGCTCTTCAAGAAGTAGAAGAAGACCGTCTCATCTCTACAAAGAACAAGGTTAACAAACCAGGACCTTCAAATCCTGCTCGACCAGCGGTCAATGTCATCACTGAAGAAGATTCTGAGACAAATTTTCCTCAATACATAATACACAGAGGAGTTCGTTGCTACTGGAAAGCTGTCGATGTTCCGAATGTTGTTCACCACTCAAAGTAATCACCTCGCTGTTATTTTGACCTCCTGCCTGGCCCAAAGCAGAGAGATGTTTTATAGGGCTTTGCTTTTAAATGTTTTGTTCCGCCCAAATAACTTTGTGTATAGGGCTTTGTTTTAAAAGTTTCCCTCTTTGTCCTGCCCAAGACAAATGAGTTTGTGTTTAGGGCTTTGTTTCAAAAATGAATCATAAATAAAGTGTCATTTTGAATTCCCTACACTATGTGTTTTATTTTTTGCTTTTTTCTGGAAATGGTAATTGTCGCTACCGCGAAAAATGGAATCAGAGTCGCCACTAATATATTCACCCCATCGCGGGAAAGGGATATCAGAAACCTAACTCAGAATAAGAACAAGGTCTTTCGACCAGAGAACAGGGCACGGGAGTCGGTTACGCAAGGGGAAGGTGCTAGCACCCCTCACGCCCATCGTACTCGATGGTATCCACCTATGTTTATTTCTATCTAAAGAGTGTATCTATCACTAATGCAATGCATGATTAAACCTAAAGTTTTTTAATAATTATTGTGCTCGCTAGAGTTGCCTCTATGCCTACGTATCCTCTTAAGAAGAATCAGAGCGCTGTAGTTCTGCTCAAGATTTTCTATGTTTTTTAGGATTTGTTGGTGTTTTTTAGTGAACAGTTACAGCACACTCCGCCGCTCGACCTTTGGAGACTCACGCTGGGATTGGAGTGGAAGTAACATGCTCTTAAAAGCAAAAGAGGAAAGTATATCGAGCGTTTCGAGTGAACCTTAATCAAGGAAGACTCAATCAACTTTTGGTTTGTGTTTTTTAGGTTTAGGAATCTCCACTCAAGTGATCCCCTTAAACAAGAGGGACAAGAGCTTCCATTCCATTTTATTATTTTTCACTATTTATTAATGTTTTATGGTGTTTTATTGATTTTGTTTGTTATGCAAAAGGGGAACATACATTTCTAACCTAATGCTAACATATAAGAATGGCCCTAAGGTCAAGGATAAGGGATATCTACCTATGTTATCATGCATAGACTACAACCTAAGTTGTTCTATGTGACTAATCTTAATGAAGATTGAAGTCACCGTCCTAAGGGAACATGGTAAACATATAGTAAGAGATAAGCAAAAGCAACAAGCAAGGTAGGTGACTTAATGAAGTCCCTAACCAAGTCTACTCCTAAGAGAGACTACACACAATGAATCCCAAGAGAAAACAATCCACAAAAGGTGGAGGAAGAACGAACAATCGTCGCCTCTTAAACTAACAACAATCAAAGTGTGAAAGAAGAGGCAAAGCATGAGAAAGAGGGAAGAAAGCCCTAGGGCAGTAGCAAACCAAGGAAATTAGTGTCCTAAATCAAACACAAAAGCATCATGGCATCACACGAAAATAATAAACTTCTTTTCCCATCCCCACCTCTTTTTAAACAAATTTCACATATGCTTTTCAAATAAATGTACACAAAAACAATAACATTTTCAAAGAGGTTTCCATGGGATACCATGGATATGAGGGGTGCTTAAAACCTTCCCCTTGTATAACAAACCCCCTTACCCAAATCTCTGATAAGTTTATTAGTTTTGATTTTAAAAACTTATGTGGGTTTTATTCACTCTTTCTCTCATTCCTTTTGGAAACAATAAAGCGCGGTGGCGACTATGTTTTAAACAAATGAGCTAAGTCTTTCCCATGACTTTAGTCTCACCAATTTCACCTCTACACACGCCAATTAAAGTCAATACTAAAGAAAAAGAGACAGATTGTGGGGAGTTTTAAACCCCCTTTAAATAACTTTAAAAACAATAAATTTTCACAAGCAATTAATCAACATATTACAATTTCAAGTTAAAAAACTTTAAAAACATATTTAACCATTTTTTAAATAAATGTACAACAATGAGCTCAAGTTGAATCAAGAATACAACAACTTCTCCATCACAGAAGCACATGCAACAACACACTCTACATAATGCCTCATATACCTGCTTTCCAGTAGTTCACCAAAACTAGAAAAGACTGCAACCTCCTAGTTCTCATAGTAGCTGGATTTTTATATATTAATATACCAATACCCTGTATTGCTGCCACTACAATACCAACAACCAGAATATCCCAATCACCGGTTTGATCAAGGATGATAGCAAGTGTGTTTGTTGTGTAAAAACCCAAAAGTACCAGGAATATTTTCATGAATATTTTCATAGGGAAGTTCTTTCTAGTTGAATTTAGCTTTTCTAGAAGTTTTCTGCCACCTGTACTCAATATCCTACCCAATCGAGTGCCACAAAAACTGGAACCAGAATCATTAAGGCTTTGTTGCTCATCATTACCGGATAATCCATCTGTGTTCAAGGCCAAAGTTACTTTCCATCCCGTTCTTTTCCCCATGAAACTGAACCAAGGTATTGAAAAACATTAAAATAATCGATATTGCATGGATATGGAATGGAAAAAAATAACCATTTCCCCCTCAGTAGTAGGGTGAGGTTACCTTAAAAATCCAATTAATCTTTTTTTTTACCAAAGAAACAAAATGTCATTAAACAAAAAGAAAACCAATTACACAAGAGGGGGACCAAACCAAAACCCCTTAGATACTAAGTCTAATCCTAGAGGTACCCTTCTTGTCTAACAAGTAATCACAAATAATATCATTATGAACATGATTAAACCAAGATGTAGTTTTGGATTTTAAACCTATGCTAGCCAAGGTATCTGCACAAAAATTGGCTTCACGAAAGTTGTGAGTGATCCTAAAATCGATATGAAGCTGCTTGTAATTGTTTTTCTTAGTCGTTTCTAAATCCATAATAAGTGCAATAAGCTCGGCTAACTCCGCATTGTTATTTCCCAAATAAGCACAAAAACTTAACATATGATTGGCATTGTGATCACGAAAAATCCCATCACATGCTGCAATTTTAGGACTGCCAGATGCAGTCCCATCTATATTGCATTTTATCCAACTAAAAGTGGGAGGAGACCAAAGCACTTCCACTGCTTTCACCTGCTTGCTGGGCTTGATGTTAACCTCGAAACGTTTGAGCAAGGAAAAGCTAGACATTGAGGAGTTTGATACCTTTTGAGTGTTGTTACCAACAACCTTAGCCTGAGCCAATAACTGACTAGCACAAGATTCCCAAGGAGTTGTTCTATCTTCAAACCTTGACTTGTTCCTTGCAGTCCATATTTGATAAAAGATACCAACAATGCAAGAGTGTATAATAGCCCTGGCCTGCGAGGACGAGCCTAAACTAAGAAAAATCTTGCAATCCTCAATGTTTGTTATGAGTAGATTTGTTTCCAGCAAATGCACTAGCCAATTCCATAGTTTGTTAGCAAAATGGCATTCAAAGAAGAGATGCCACGAAGATTCACAGCAAGTGTTGCACAAACTGCATATAGAAGGGAAAGAGAAGCCCCTAATCAACATATTTTCATCTGTTGGCAATTTGTAATGTAAGTATCTCCAGACCAACATAGAATAAGAGGGAGGAGAGTCAATGTCCCATGGAAAGAGTTTCCAAGCAGTCGAGGGGCGGGGCTTGATTATAGTATTGTAAGCATCTTTGACAGTTAAAGAGCCATTAGAATTCAGCTTCCAAGAAAAAAAATCATCCATTTCACCTTCAGCAACAGAGAATTTGGAGGTGCTAGTCAACAAATCAGGAATTGCCAATTAAATGTTGTCCTTAATTTTCCAAGAATCAGTCCACCAGTCCCTAACCTTGGAAGTAAGTGCATAGTGATAAGTCTTGGGAATGTTATACTTGCTTGCCAAGGCTTCACCTGTCCAATTTTCTAACCAGAAGTTTATGGTCCTTCCATTACCAATGCTCCATATGCCATTATCCATAACCATGTCATGAGCTTCCTTAATGCCATTCCAAATTGAAGACTTTATTGCATATCCTATGATCCTACCATTTCTTTTCACTCTCCCATTAAGTAAGATTGACCAACTTTGATTTGCATTAATGAACTTCCAACACAATTACATATTGGTTGTAGAGTTGAAAGCCTTCAAGGAAATGATTCCCAAACCTCCTTCATTAGTTTTCTTACAACATGTCTTCCAAGCAACAGTGATCATCTTCTTTTTATCAGTACAACCACTCCAAATGAAGTTCCTCAACCGGCTTTCAATTTTCTTTATAATGCTGTTTGGCCAATTTTAGATAGATATGCTATGCACCACCATACTCAAGATGACAGATTTTACAAGTTGTGTCCTTCCAGCCATAGTTAGGGTCCTTGCTTTTCATGCTGCAAGCTTGAGCCTGATATTATCTGCAATAGGTTTTCCTATGAAAATGGCACTCCAAGATATATAAAAGGCGGACTAGCCATAGAGAACCCAATCAGGTTGGCCAGGTTAGCATGTCTGGCCTGAGACAGTCCACCAGCATATATCAAGGATTTGGAAAGATTAGAGAACTAGCCAGAGCATTCTCCATAGTCCTTGAGCAGAGTAGAGATTGCATGCAATGACTTGGCATATCCCCTGCAGTAAATCATAATATCATCTGCAAAAGGTGTGTGAGAAGGAACCAAACAATTCTTATTAGCTCTTATCAGATTAATTTTGTTATTTTTAACAAGGTTAGTGATCCCTCTACTCAAGACATCTTCAGCCAAGCAAAAAAAGCAAGGGAGATAGGGGATCTCCTTGCCTAACACCATCGGAGCACCTGAAATAACCTATTTGATTTCCATTGAAACAAATTAATATATTGGCAGACATGAGAATGGTATGAATCCAGCTCCAAAACAAAAAGTTAAAACCAAAACTTTTGAGAGTTTTAATGAGGAACTCCCAATTTACGGTACCAAATGCTTTTGCTATGTCAATTTTCAAAGCAACATTACCACTATAGCTTTTGTTGTGCAAGATTTTTATTGCTTCAGAAGCAAGGCATATTCCATCCTTGATACTTCTGCCTGCAACAAATCCTTTTTGCTCAGAGGATATCAAATTAGGAAGAATGGAGGCTAGTCTGTCAGCAAGAATCTTAGAAATGATTTTGAATTTGAAATTAGATAAGGCAATGGGTCTATATTTCCCAAGGAAGTTGGCCTCTTTGGCCTTAGGGATCAGACCAAGAGTGTTAGCATTGAAATTAGGTAAGATCCAGCCTTGGATGAAAAACTATAAAATAGCATCAATAACATCTAGCTTAATTATGTTCCAGTACTTGTGATAAAAGGTGCCACCAAATCCATCAGGACCAGGGCAAAGTCTGCCTTTAAGTTCTTGACATCTTGATAAATCTCATCAGGACAATGAATCATAGTTAGCAGCTTGTTAGTTTGGTCAGTGATAAGAGAGGGTGTGACTTTGCTTATTAAGTCACTATCCTTAGGAGTAAAATTCTTGTTAAAAAGTTGGGTGAAGTTATCAGCAATATGGTTCTCCAAAGTGGAAGGGTTAGAGACAACATCATTGTTAATAACCAAAGAGGAAATCAGGTTGGTTGACCTTCTAGTTTTAGCATAGGTGTGAAAAAACTTAGTGTTCCTATCCCCATGAATTTGCCGCTTAACTCTAGACTTTTCCCTCCAGAAATCTTCTTCCTTATTTAAAGCTATTTCAAGATCATGTTGTGCTTTGGCCTCTTTGTCCTGTAAACTATCAGAGTTTCCATTATGGCTAATGTCCTCTTGGATGCTAGCCAAATCCTTCCCAGCTTTGATAACTTTAAATTGACATCTCCAAGAAAAATTCTATTCCACTCCTTAAGTCTGTTTTTAAGAATTTTCAATTTCCTATCCAACACAAACATAGGACAACCATATATTTTGTTTTTCCAAACATCCTCAGTGCTCTTATGACACTCATCATTACTAGTCCACATATTCAAGAACTTGAACTGAGACTTGAAGGAAGTTTTATTCAGATTTATGGTGTAAAGTAAAGGATAGTGGTCAGATTTAAGCTTGGGAAGGGTATGGCAAAAAACATTGTTACATAAATTAAGCAGGTCCATGTTGCAAATGACCTTGTCTAACCTTTTCTCAGTTCAGTTTTTATCTCTCCTACCATTGCACCAAGTAAAAGAATTGTCCAAAGTAGGGAGATGAATATAATTATTAGAGTCAGTCCAGCTAAAAAAGTCACTAATAGGTGTCTTAGAAGGAGTGTTGCTACCCCTATACTCATCAGCACTAACAATAGTGTTGAAGTCACCTATGAAGGTCCAGGGAGTATTGCTCATAGTGTTACCAATTAATCAAAACAATGCAGTAAACTAAACTTGCAATATCCTATTTTTGACTAGCTGTACTTTAATGGGAGGAATGCATAATATTGATTTAGAGACTCTAAGATAAAGGAGTATCAAATACAAAATTTTATTCACAATAAGATACCAATGTTATGTCTGAAGCCAATTCCTCATAGAAGTTATTTAAATTTTAATTATTTTATCGGCTCGGAGCTCTTTCTAATTATTAAACTATATATCCTTCATTTGACCAACACTTATAGCAGAGATTCATTTGACCCTCACAAGTAATTATTCATGTGTTTGTGAATCATGCATGATAACAATTTTTCCATTATATATATACATACATATATATATATATATATATATATATATGTGTGTGTGTGTGTGTGTGTGTGTGTGTGTGTGTGTGTGTGTATGTGTATGTGTGTGTGTGTGTGTTTGGTTAATTGCTTGTGAAAATTTGTTATTTTTAAAGTTATTTAAAGGGGGTTTAAAACTCCCGCAATTTGTCACTTTTTCTTTAGTGTTGACTTTAACTAACGTGACGTGACATGTGGTGTGCCACGTAAGCTTCCGGTAGTGGAATCTAACGGGATGGATAAAAAATAAGGACAAAAAATATTATGAGAAACATTGTTTGAAAAAAAATTGTAGGGACTAAAACTGAATGTTTCAATATTTATAGGGATTAAAAACATATTTAACCCATTAAATTATTACTATTGTGGTATTAATATTATGTTTTATTAACATTATTATTATTATTATTTTTAATTGTATTTTATTTTTTGGCAAATTATTCTTTTTGGTCCCTTATGTTAACCTCGGGGTTCATTTTGGTCCCTTAACTTCAAAAAGTGTCATATTGGTCTCTTAACTCTTCAAAAGGTGTCATTTTAGTCTTTTTATCATATTAGCGACGGAAATAGCGACCAATTTTTGAGTTTTTTCGTCGCTAATGTGACAAAAAGGACTAAAATGACACCTTTTGAAGAGTTAAGGGATCAATGTGTCACTTTTTGAAGTTAAGGGACCCAAATGAACCCAGAGGTTAACATAAGGGACCAAAAAGGATATTTTGCCTTATTTTTATTAGGGCCACCACATTTCAATTACTGAGTCGGCTTTTTCTAATTTTTATTTTTAAAAGTTAGTATTTTTACGTTTGTTAGTTTGTTGACCAAGTCAACTTGTCAATAGCCCTAGTCCAAGTCCATTTACCTAGTCAACAGTTGAGTCTAAGCTCACCCAAACCCTAATTTTTGCTAATTGTGGATCTGAAACGGTTCAAATTGAAAAAATATTGAAAGAAAAAGAATCTCCATTCGTAATGATTTTCACAAACAACCGGACTTTCAAATCACAAGGAAAATATGTCTAGATACATTGTAAAAGCCCAATCTCTAATCTAAATTGAATCAAATCTCTCAAAAGATAACATCGACTAATCTTTTTTTCTAAATCTAAGTCGATTAGGACTAAGACCTAAACCCTAACTTGAATATATATAAACTTAAGTCTAAATTCAAGGAAAAGACCCCTTGAAAAAAATCCTTCAGGCTCTTGCTGCAATCCATAAACCACTCATTAAAGCTCTTCACTCAAGGAAGCGAATAGGATTTCACATTGAAACCCTAATCGTTCGAGCTACGCCACCTCCACCAAGTACCTACAAAAAGAAGTAAAAGAAGCTATCAGAGGGAGATTTAGAGAAAGGCAATCAAAAGGAATAAAAGCAAAAGGGAGGGACGTATCTTAAAAGGGTCACGGTCGGAGATGTAAGCCTTTATCCCTACGATTATGGTGCCCATGTACTTGAATGTTTAAGTGGTTTAATATTTGTGGTTAAGGTTTGCTTCATGTGTGTTGTTGTTTGGTACTTGCATGTTTGGGTTTTTGTGTTTCAGGTTTGATTCATGTGTGTTGTTGTTTGATCCTTGATTAAGAAAGGTTTGGGATTCAATATGGGGAAATTTAGGGTTTTCTAATTAGTTAGGGGTTGCCTTCATAGTTAAGGTTAGGGTTCATACTCATCAAGGTTAGGGTTCAATAGGTTATGGCTAGGGTTCGTAGGTTGGTTGAAGGTTAGGTTAGGGTTCATAAGAATGCATGAGTTGGATTTAAGTTTTTGGTTAACTTCAACCGGAAACTTGAAATGGTGGTGTTCATGTAGTGGTGGCTACGGCTAAGGCCATTTCTGGTCGGAGTAGGCGGTGGTCACTTTTAGAGAGAGGCAATAGAACTTGTCTTAGTGAGAAAGTGGGAAATAGAGAAAGAGAAGAAAAATGAGAAACTAGGGGTGGTCTGAAGAAAATGAAGTTTTATACCTCCCCGGGTGCGCCTCTTGTTTTTGACACGCGCCCCCTTTATGGCCGTTGGATTTAATGACTTTGACTTACCCATGAGTGTGTGTCCAGTGTGCTTCCTAAATGACTACTAACCTCAACCTCTACTTGTCTTACTTTGACTAGTATGCAGATCTAACGTCCATGATGAAATCCCATATTATCTCTTTGATTAAGATAAGACTCCCTAGACAGAGTCAACCTTTGACTCTCTCTAGGATCATTGACCATAAAACAGGGCCTGAGTAGGCTTTAGGCCTTCATTTTTTTCTTTTCTACACACCTGATCTTACTTAGCCCAAGTCTTTGCACCCCAGGCTTCTATTTTTAGTTTTATCTTAGTTTGTAATTTTGTTTTTTTTATTTTTTATTTTTATTAACTTATTTATAAATCTTCTCTCTCCGTTTCTAGTTTTCATTAGATTTTAGTTTCAATTTTTGTGTAATTTATCCTTTAAGTTAATTAAGGTCAAATTAGGTTTTATTTAGATTTTATTTAAAACATATAAAAAACAAAAAAACACATTTCTTTTCACATTTAATTTTAACATTTCAAAATCAGAAAAAGAACTTTTTTTTCTTTCTTTGATACATGTTTACTTTCACAATAATCAAAACTCAAGCACATCTCCCTTAATTCAAGTTAAAATAGCTAACCAATTTAAACTTTTTTTACTAACTTAATCAAAAGATCATGATCTTCTTTTCAAAAAGGAATTGATCCATTCCCTTAAACTCGAACTAGAAACTAGCTTTAAGTCTCCATTGTGCGAGCAAGCAAAGTTTATCGCTCCAAGGTGACCATACATCATTCCATAAGAAAACAACTAACCAAAACCCTATGAATGACTTAGGCTCTGATTCCATCTCTTGATGAAGATATGTAGGCATAAATCTATGAAGCTTTAGTGAGAACACTAACCTTTAACTTGTCCTTTCACATTGTACAAATTCCATTTTAGCCCTCTGTAAATAGATAATTGAAGTAATTAGGTAAGGAAATAAGTAGCAAGCACACCTTAACCCTAAATCTAGAGAAGGTTCCCCTTGAGTATAAGGTAGGTAAGGGGTTCCTAACACCTTTCTCTCACTTAATTGACTCCCTAACCCTTACTCGCTCGTTATTACTGTCTTATCTATTTCCTTAAGGTTTTCCTATTGTTTCCCTTGTTCCTTAGGAACGAATAAAAGATGGTGGAGACTTCATTAATTTTTCTGGTCACGAAACATATCATGCACCATTACTAGATCAAAATATCAAACACCATCACTTGGGTAATCTTTAAGAACCATCACTTGAATAAATATAGCCTTGATCAATAAGACTGATGAAGACTTCTCCTAAGAGTATTATCAACATCAAAACTAAGTCAACAAAATGTTGCAAACTTCATACCTACAAGCACATAGATCCACTGTTGTAAGTTCCTTCTACATAATGTGAGGTTTGTTCCCAAAATTAAGAGGAATATTTTATCGATAAGAATGTTTAATTATCTAGGCTACTACAATTTAATTGAACATGTGGTGTTTAAAAATTTTCATGGTGTATTGACAATGGCTAAATGTTAAAAAATAAATATATATGTATTGTATATTTTGGATGGTTCCGCTATTATTGGCCATGTATCATTTTCTAGTCAAGACTTTCATGACAAAACAAAGTTATAACATTTTAGATTACGACATATCACTGAAAAAGGTTTAGCTGAAATTTCTAAATAAGGGTTGCTAGGGAGTGATAAACTCAGTAAATTGGAAATTTGTGATAATATCACACTAGAAAGGGAAGTTTATAAATGTTGTGCATAATTCTAGTAGACCTTTTAAGTATGATTACTAATATCTATGGGGGTACGTAAAACATGCAACTAATAGGGGTCGATTCTATTTCCTCTATATTATTGATTATTTGTCTAGAATAATATGGATATACGTTTTGAAAAGTAAAGTTGTCATACCCCAAAATTTTCCCATCATATTTCAAATGATTTGGCTCAAGCACTGAGGAATAAGCTCACTTACCAACAACCCCCACAACTAGGGTTTTGCTTCTCTCAAGGTAAAATCTGGTTCTGAATATCTCAAGTGGAATTCTTGGCTTCTCATATTCCTCAAAGAATCCTCACACCAAGTTTCAAGCTCTTATTCACAAGATTGCTCAGTTAACTGCTCAAATAATCAACAATCGACTGATTTGACCTAAAAGTCAACTATGGTCAAATCACAGTCAAAATCCCTAATTTTTGGTCAACATCAATATTTTGAAGTCACATTCATCATTTGATCAAGGTTTGATCACGATTCATTAAGGAAAGTTCAGAAATCAATAAAACTCAAAGTTTCTAAATTAGGTTTTTTGAAATAAAAGTCAACTAAACTTTGACCAACCATATCTTTCACATGGAACATCAGAAATTTCCCAACCAAAGCCTATGTGAAGGAAATCTAATTCCCTACAACTTTTTATCTCTAATGCCAAGGCCAAAAATGCTTCATTTAAGAGATATGGTCCAAAAGATTATATGTCATTTTTGAAAGATAACCAAAAGTTGTTTTTTGTCAGGAGCCATATCTTCAAGATAAAATTCTCAAATGCAAAAAAGGTTCCAAAGTAGCTTGTAGAGGACATCTTGAGATTTCCAGAAAGTCCTAGATCATCTCCATATGATAAATATTGAATGAGTTATGGCTTGAACAAGTTGGGCGATTTTGAGAAAATGCATCAAATGCAAAGTGGAGAAGTTAGATGTTTTGAACTTTTGGGCCTAACTTTTGGATCTCAAACATGTCCATGGACCTTATAATTACCTTTTAATTAATTATTTTACTTTTATAATATATATATATCTTATTTATTTGAATTTTAATTCATTTAAACATGAATAAATCATTATAAATGTGAAAAAAATTAGTTTTAAATCAAGGATTTGATTTCCAATCAACTCCAATCATCCAAAAAGCCAAGTATAGATCAATTTTCGTGAAAAGCATGATTGGAAAGAGAATTGAACCAAAATAGAAAGATTAGAAGAAATTTCCAAATCAAATCTTTCTCACCAATCAACCCATTCTTTCTTCAAACTTTTGACCTAAAATCATTCCCTATAAATGTACAAGTCATTCAGCCTGCAAAGGGGACGGAATCCTAGCCCTAAAAGCACCCTCCAAAGTTCAAAAAATCTCACAAGAAAGACAATTTTTGTTTTCTTCTTGGCAGCCTCTTTTAATCTCTTCCAACCATCCCATCTTATTCTGGGATAACATATGGTAAGTTTGGATCAATCACCATGGTCCATGCACATTAGAACGCCTCATGCATGCACGTCTATTTCTTATTTCTTTCAATCATTGAATTGTTTGTTTTACTCTATTTTGAATGGAACTAACGATACTAATCAGTTCATGAGAGTTTTTGGGACGGAATAGATCCATCGTTTGAAGGTTTTGACGGATGAACAAGGATTTGCCATATTAGGGCTTAGAAATACTCAGGGTTTCGGATCCACGATGGAGATAGTCTTGGGGCGTGAAACCTGGTCCATGGAACTCGAAATGAGGTGGACATTCGATGTGGCCATTTTTTGTGTTTTTTTCCATCGTTTTCGCAGGTTTCTGGAACGTCATCCTTGAAGAAGATGACCGGAAACACTGTTCCAGCGGTGGCTAGGGTTATCCTGGGGAGGAAAGACACGCTGGCG
Organism: Vicia villosa; assembly: GCF_029867415.1. Taxonomy (NCBI): domain Eukaryota; kingdom Viridiplantae; phylum Streptophyta; class Magnoliopsida; order Fabales; family Fabaceae; genus Vicia; species Vicia villosa. Next base: position 193,984 of record NW_026705990.1, on the reverse strand, counting down.
CGAGGGAACGATGTCATTGGCCAGTCAAAGTCTCTGCTACCTCTCTCCACTTCTTAATGGTTGGTCATCAGTCAACGACTTCCTCTCTCCAATTATCATTGGCTCGCGCGCGATGACGGGCCCCACATCTGACTCACATTTGAAAATATTTATTTGTCATGTTATTTTATATTTATTTATTAGAAGCTGGTTGATAACGCGAAAATGTATCATATATTAGGCTTGATTTACATATATTATTTCCCTATTTTATCTTAATTATGTTGCTTTATGTTGGTATTATGCTGGTATTTGCTATATTTCAGGTTTTACGTTCGTATTGAGACTATTTGTGAAAAGGAGAAGAAATGGAGCTAAATCCACTACTATTTATGCTTAAAAGATGAAAAAGGGGTGCTGAAGTAAGAAAGGGGTGCAAAGAAGACCCAAACGCCTAAAGATGGAAGCCCAGCCCACGAAGGAGCTGGAAACAACCACTTCAGCACGTGGAGACGCCCGTCTCCAATGCTCCTTGCCACGTCATGAAGAGGAGACGCCCGTCTCCAACCCTCCCTAAAAAATCTCCACTTGAGACGCACGTCTCAAGTCTGTTTGCCTAGTCTTCCTGAAGAAGTGGAGACGTGCATCTCCCAAGTCTGCGTCAGAAGGTGCTATATTCACGGAACAAAACTGCCTACGCTCAGCTATAAAAGGAGATTGATACTTCAGTTTCCAGGGTCCGAGTTTTTCAGCAAGGATCAACATTTTAGTTTTAAGCTTTCGTATTATTTTTATTCCAGCATTTTATTTCCAGCATTATATTTCCAGCAATTATTTTCTATTCCGTTCATCTTTTCTCACAAACAATTTCTACACCGGAAATTGTTGTGAACATTTTACTGGATCTAACCTTACGTTAGATCATAGTATTTTATTTCCTTGTTTTTATTATTATTTGATCAAAGAATTTATCGAAGAACAATCCAACCGATTTGTGGTGGAGGTTCGAGTACTTGAAGATCTAAAGATTTATTCTAGATTTATATTATTCAGGTTTCTATTTACCATTTTAATTATTATTATTATTGCATGATATATTATATGCCAATTAATATGCCTAATATTATGAACCGAATTTATTTATGCATGTTTAACCATATTAATATGTCTGGCTAATTAATTAAGGTATCGGTATGTAGAGTAAGTTAACCGTGGGATCCAAAATAAATTGGCTAAATTATGTTTTATTAAATATCACTTGTTTTTGGTTTGTATGTCTAATTTAATTATTAAGTCTTAAAACCAATAGAGCGAAAGTTTTAGGTTTTAAAACTGTCAAAGGTTAAAATCAATAGAGCGAAAGTTTGAGATCTTTAACTGGATAGTAGACATAGGACATTAGTTTTAAGGATGGCGAAAGCGTATTAAAACTAATTAGAACTTATTTATTTTCAAAAAGTGTTTTTAAACCCGACACGGGATGGCGAAAGCGTACGTTAGGGAATACTAGCATGATCCAAGTCAACATAGCGAGAGTTTGAGACTAGGAGATTTAAGTAGGTAACGTCTTCATGAAGCGAGCATTTTATTAATTATGATGTTTTCAAAAAGCGTTTCTAAATCTGGTGGGATGGCGAGAGCGTACATTGTGAGTTAGGATCGTAGTCTGAATCAATAGAGCGGGAGTTTGAGAGGAGGACTTTTAAATAACATAGTTAGTAAAGATCTTTGATTTAATTAGAATCTGGGCAATGGAACTTTGGATAACCTATGTTAGATGAAATACATACTGATATCCGTTTATTATTATATTTTACCTAGATTTAAGATTTTAGTTTCCCCTTATTAACATCCCAAATATCATTAGCCTTAGCTTTACATAGTAACTTTAGATAACGGTAGGTCGATTTATAGTCCCTGTGGATTCGATATCTTTTAAAACTACACGACACGACTGTGCACTTGCAGTTATCCCGACTAATAGACACGCAAAGTCGCGATCAAGTTTTTGGCGCCGTTGTTGGGGACTATTCAAGTCGATATCGTAACTCACTGTTACACCGTAGAGACTAAGGCATTTTATTTCTTTCTTTTCATTTACTACTATGTATCACCTAAACTTTTTCTATAACCCCCACTCCCAGTATTTCGAGGAATCACATGGATCCTATAAATCCGATCTCGAAATACTATTGGAGAACTTCAATGCTGCGCCACCAATTCATTCTCACCCAAATTACCTCTACAACTCCCAATCTCAACATTTTGAGGAACCACAAGAATTTTATAATTCCAACCAAACTTATCCTCAACCGAATTTCCTCTATGATCACCACGCCCAATATTTCGAGGAACCACAAGAATCCTATAATTCTAACCCCAAAACATTAATAGAGGATTTCAATGCAACGACAACTTATCATCAACCAAATTTCCTCTACGATCACCACGCCCAACATTTTGAGGAGTCGCAAGATTATCATAAATCCAACCTCAAAATCTTAATAGAGGAATTCATTGAAGCACAAACTCTCTCTAGGCTAGAATCTATGATGACGAAGCACTTTGAGGAAACAAAAAATGCAACACTAGCTCCCTTTGAAGAACCTCAAGAATCCCATAATTTTAACTTCGAAACATCAATGGAGGATCCCGACGAGACGCTAACTCACTCTAGATTAGAAGCCATGATGGAGCACTTTGTAGAGACACAAACCGTCCAAAACCAAGAGTTTATCAAACAAAGTCTTCAAAACAATGAAACCCTTAGGCAACTGACCACTATGGTTGAGTCCCTCGCGACTCACAACATGGCATTAGAGACTCAAATCGCCCAACTTGAACAATAGCCACTAGGAGACTTACTTGAGGAGTATATTGACATAACCATTAGTGAAGAAAAAATTGAAATTCCTGAGGAGAGTGATAATGAGATTGAGGAGAGTGAATATGAGATTGAGGAGAGTGATAATGTGGCTAAAGAGATTTCTAGTGAGAAAAGAGTGGAGATTGAGAAAAATCCACTAACACCATCTGAAAGGGAGGTTGTAGAAGAGGTAGAGAGGGAAACACCTATTGTTATTCCTCTTCCCTATACCCCACCGATTTCTTTCCCGCAAAGTTTTGTGGAAGCTAAGGTAGACTCCAAATCCATAATGTATGTGAAGGTATTGGAAAATATCAACACTAATGCACCCTTATTTGAAGTCTTGCATAAAAAGAGAAATTTAGACGACCATGAAACTAAGGATATCATTAGTGATAAGAGGGTAAGGTTAACCTTTGAGGTGGTGGATAATATCACTGAGCCCGAACTCGAAAAACTGATACTTAGGATAGATCCAAAACCGCCACCACAATTTCAAATGAATGAACCACCCCACAGAAGAAAGAAAATAAAAGGTGAGGGATATGTGAGATGGCTTGATAAGTGGCCATGGAAAATGAGGTTTGCTAAAAGTTCAACCAAGGAGTCATTCTCGAGAGAACCACCTTGAGTGCTTGCACTCTTAAGCCGTCGAGCTATCGACATTAAACAAAGCGCTGCGTGGGAGGAAACCCACGAGTTTTTAGTTTAATGTTTTCCTTTTATCGTTTGAACTTGCAGATAATGAAGATATGGATCGCTTGTCACGTCTCGGCCATATCTAGGCGAAAAATATATAGACGATCATCTCAAAGATGAATGGGTCTCCACGCACATTCCTACGAATGTTGCTGCTGGTGGTGACACCATTGATGAGTATGATAGGAGAAGATATTTCCTCCGGACGCGGAGCAGATTTGGTTGTGATAGCCCACCGGTAGCATCCATATAGGTTCTGTCTTTTCTTCTCCACCTTGGATCGAAACATTGAGGACAATGTTTAGTTTATGTGTGGGGGAGAAGCTTTACCGCTTTCATTTATCTGTTTATTTATTGTCTTCTAGTTGTGTTGTCGAGTCTTTATATGTGATTTTCAGTTGCTATTGAATTTCCCTTGAAATTTAAAAATTTAAAAATTTTAATCACCAACAAAAATTATTTGTTTTTTTGATACATGGCATGCACACTCTGAAAGTATTTTGGTTGTCAAACTTTAGGCTTTGTTAGAAAGACTTGGAGATGTTTCAACAACATCGATACCGTCCTGACACCCTAAACCCCCTAATTATGTAATATCAATTTGGATGCCCATTATGTCGAGACCTTAGGCTCAAGTTTTCAAAGTAGCTCTTAAGTAGTTTATATTAGCAGTCGACACCATCTTAAGCACAAACTACGTAGGGAGTCGATGAATATAAGTGAATGATCCCGTTTTTAAATGATTTAATTGAAGAATATCCTTCTAAGTTAGGTGACCCTCACCCGGTCATTTAGCCCAACGGTTATTAAGCCAATAAGAATTTAATAATTAGCACCCACTATTGGTTGGCCTAGAGGTCACTGGTACTGGGCTAGGTAGGGTGGACTACAGTCCGATCCCCCGCAACCGCAGTTGGGAAAGATGGGGCTTCGCCATTTAAAAACCAGAACCCCGTGCTAAAGAAAAGAAAAGGATCATAGTCGCTAACCGATTTCCCCTACTATGTGAGTGTACGGATAACGGGCTTAATGTGATTGCGCTTGAATGAAAAGAGTGAAAGGAAAAACGAGAGATATAGGTTGAGTTATAATGGCATAATTCGAATTGGTTTGTATAAGGAGGGAGTTTTTAAACATTGTGTCGTTACGGTATCCTTGGTGTTGATATCTATTACTTATCGATCTAACCTTAGCCTAGCAACCACGTATGACTAGGAGTCGTGTCGTGACTTTATTTCAAAAACCTTGCTTAATCATTTTCTTTTATCGTGTGGTTGATTGCTTGAGGACAAGCAATAGTTTAAGTGTGGGGGTATTTGATAACGCGAAAATGTATCACATATTAGGCTTGATTTACATATATTATTTCCCTATTTTATCTTAATTATGTTGCTTTATGTTGATATTATGCTGGTATTTGCTATATTTCAGGTTTTACGTTCGTATTGAGACTATTTAAGAAAAGGAGAAGAAATGGAGCTAAATCCACAACTATTTATGCTTAAAAGATGAAAAAGGGGTGTTGAAGTAAGAAAGGGGTGCAAAGAAGACCCAAACGCCTAATGATGGAAGCCCAGCCCACGAAGGAGCTGGAAACAACCACTTCAGCACGTGGAGACGCCCGTCTGCAATGCTCCTTGCCACGTCTTGAAGAGGAGACGCCCGTCTCCAACCCTCCCTAAAAAAGCTCCACTTGAGACGCACGTCTCAAGTCTGTTTGCCTAGTCTTCCTGAAGAAGTGGAGACGTGCGTCTCCCAAGTTTGCGTTAGAAGGTGCTATATTCACGGAACGAAACTGCCTACGCTCAGCTATAAAAGGAGACTGATACTTCAGTTTCCAGGGTCCGAGTTTTTCAGCAAGGATCAACATTTTAGTTTTAAGCTTTCGTATTATTTTTATTCCAGCATTTTATTTCCAGCAATTATTTTCTATTCTGTTCATCTTTTCTCACAAACAATTTCTACACCAGAAATTGTTGTGAACCTTTTACTGGATCTAACCGTACGTTAGATCATAGTATTTTATTTCCTTGTTTTTATTACCATTTGATCGAAGAATTTATCGAAGAACAATCCAACCGATTTGTGGTGGAGGTTCGAGTACTTGAAGATCTAAAGATTTATTCCAGATTTATATTATTCAGGTTTCTATTTACCGCTTTAATTATTATTATTATTGCATGATATATTATATGCCAATTAATTAATATGCCTAATATTATGAACCGAATTTATTTATGCATGTTTAACCATATTAATATGTCTGGCTAATTAATTAAGGTATCGGTATGTAGAGTAAGTTAACTATGGGATCCGAAATAAATTGGCTAAATTATGTTTTATTAAATATCACTTGTTTTTGGTTTGTATGTCTAATTTAATTAGTAAGTCTTAAAACCAATAGAGTGAAAGTTTGAGGTTTTAAAACGGTCAAAGGTTAAAATCAATAGAGCAAAAGTTTGAGATCTTTAACTGGATAGTAGACATAGGACATTAGTTTTAAGGATGGCGAAAGCGTATTAAAACTAATTAGAACTTATTTATTTTCAAAAAGGGTTTTTAAACCCGACACGGGATGGCGAAAGCGTACGTTAGGGAATACTAGCATGATCCAAGTCAACAGAGCGAGAGGTTGAGACTAGGAGATTTAAGTAGGTAACGTCTTCATGAAGCGAGCATTTTATTAATTATGATGTTTTCAAAAAGCGTTTCTAAATCTGGTGGGATGGCGAGAGCGTACATTGTGAGTTAGGATCGTAGTCTGATTCAATAGAGCGTGAGTTTGAGAGGAGGACTTTTAAATAACATAGTTAGTAAAGATCTTTGATTTAATTAGAATCTGGCCAATGGAACTTCGGATCACCTAAGTTAGATGAAATACATACTGATATCCGTTTATTATTATATTTTACCTAGATTTAAGATTTTAGTTTCCCCTTATTAACAACCCAAATATCATTAGCCTTAGCTTTACATAGTAACTTTAGATAACGGTAGGTCGATTTATAGTCCATGTGGATTCGATATCTTTTAAAACTACACGACACGACTGTGCACTTGCAGTTATCCCGACTAATAGACACGCAAAGTCGCGATCACTGGTCTATTTGCAATAGAAACACGCAGCAAAAATGGCAGGAGGTAGAAACCAATTACTCTCAAGACCTGAGTTCGAGTCTGGCCCAGGACATTTATTTTTAACTTTGATTCACTCCTTTCTAGGTGTAATCATTTATTTTTTATTTATTTATTTCCTTTGTCTTTCTTTTTTCCCTTTAATTAAGTTTTCTTTTAATTTGATAATTAACCAACATAAAACTATAACTAGGTTTTGAAATTAACCTTTTTATCAACCTTTGTATTTTATAATTAGGATTTAATTTTTAAAATCAATTAGACGTTTAGGTTAATTTAATTAGTATATAATTAATTAATTAGGTTTATTTTCATAATTAACTTAGTTTTTAATTTTCACATTAGATTAACTAATTAGATGATAATTAATTTAGTTAATTAGTATTAACCATAATAATTTTATTTTTACCATAATCCTATTTTCTTTTTGAATCCTAATTTAATCGCGATCTTCTCATCTCAAACTCTATGATTGTCACATGTGTGTTTATTTCCTGCCATTTCAATTCTAGAAAATGTGTATAGGTCACAATAAGTTTTCTTGTAATAGTCTAGGTTTATAATTTCTGCCTTTAATTTCTACATTTTATTTCTGCCTTTCTCCCGGTTTTTGGCTATGTATTCCCCTCCCCGAAGCCTTGTAATAGCATAGGAACTTTTAATTTCCGCACATTATTTTTCTGTAAATATATTAACTGCGTGGTTAGTAACTTAGGGAGTGAAAACCATGAATTGAATTTAGATCACTATCTTTACAAGATAAATATAACCGAATTGAATCACCTGATTGTGACACACACACCTTTATGGTAACCTTTCTTATGCTGCCTTCGATATAAAATAGTCAAGTCCCTTGAGCATGGGGATACCTTAGCAATGTTGCCCTCAGTTCATTATCATCATCAAAGATCATAAGTCCTTTCGAGTTGCCTACGATAAATGTGATATTGTCCCTCGATGTTGCCTCGATAAATGATGATCGTCCCTTTGAATGATAAGGTATCCTCATTTGTTGCCTACAAATGACTATTTCATCCTTTCCTAAAGACTTCCTGCCCTTCTTATGGTATGGATAGACTTATGGTAAACGATGAACCTCAATGACCCGTACATCCAATGAAAAGACTATATGCCCTCCTTATGGTATGGATAGCCCTTTCAAACGAAAAGCTTAAAGAACAAGAAAGACAATCTTAGGGTAGGTGCTCTTAAATGCTTGCTCCACATTCAAACTTTTAAATTACTTTTCCCACTTCTTTTTCAAAATTACTTTCAAAAAGGCTACACTTATTTACAAGTTAAAGTCCTTATTCAAATCTTTTCTAAACACACACTACAATTTTTCAAACAAATCAAACAAACAAAGTGAGTTAAGCAATTAAGAGTCCATGGATAACCATGGATACAAAGGGTGCTTACACCTTCCCTTTGTATAACCTACCCCCCGAACTCAAAATCTTTCAAAGGTCTTTCCTGTTCTTTTTGCCTTTTCAATTGGATAAAATAAAAGTCGGTGGCGACTCTTGTTATCTACAACATTTTAAAAAAGTCAATTCTCCCACCGAGTTACAGAACTGACGAATCTGCTGGGGATTTTAAAAAAAAGAGGGGTTACCTTAGAGCTAGGATCACTTTAATTGTTTGATTTGTCTGCTTAATATTTCAAGGGCTGTTTGGGTATATTGTTGTGTGAAAGATTCTAACCCGAATCTCGAGATACCTTAGTTATATGGCATGAGACCAAGGAGACTGTACGGCGTATACCTCTATGGTTGATATGGTAGCCATCGTTAGTGTGACACTTTGGTTTGTCCTGATGTTCCTTAGGATCCGGCCTAGGTGTTGTACCCCAAAATTTACCCATCTAATTTTATGCTAACTGGCTAATGCATCTCATAATTTCATCCATTAGGTCATCTTACCCATCATGCATTCATTCATGAAAAAATATATTGATTCATTAAATAAGTGGTGATAGGTTAAAGACATTGGTTAGATCAGGGTTTATCTCCATATTCATTTAACAATCAAGAGAATCTATCTTGTGTAGTTTGGACACAATTATTTGACGCAATGCTTGAATTATAAGTTATGTTGCAAGACTTGATGAATACGTAATAAGATGATATGTATTGGATCATTATTGAGAAAAGAGGATAAATATGAATATTTGGAATTTGTCATTTGGATCCAAACAATAATCTGAAAATAATTCATTCAAAATTCAAGTTTCAACTATATTCGATATCTAAAATGAACCCCCATGTGCAAAGTTCATTCAAATGGCTATCATGATTCATTACAAGATAAGGCTTATTACAAGCTTATGAAAGTCTGCATCATTTACCATTCACACATCAAAAAGTTCCAAGCTTACAAACTAATTACTATAGTCCTAATTTATTACAAAGGTACTGCAAACTGCAAGGGAAAGATTACATCAATTCAAACCAAAAAAAAAAAAGAGCTTGCTGCAGCCATCAATAAACATCCAATACATGCCCCATGACAGAAAAATGCCCACGCCTGCACCATCCGCCTATTTGCCAAGCTTTCATTCTTCCTTGATAACTCTGTGGCTTGTTCGAAATCGTAGTATCACTTACATGCCAAAAGTCTATCGAAGCTTGCATCGCCCATCATCACAAACATACTTGCTGCGAGTTAATTAAAGAAAAAAACAGCAGCAAGTCTTTGGATTTCAATCCGCCAATTCAGGCCCGCATATAAGCCAGCACTCTACATATGCGCTACGACAATCAAAGGTTCCAATCCGGCAGCAATACGAAACCAGTCAGCGGCTTGCCATCTTCACACCTCATGTGATAATTCCAAGTCTGCCACCATCCACAGAAGAAAAGACTTGCAGACCTGTAAGGTACAAGAAGACCATATCAGTTTTTTAATAACCAATCCAGTAACCATAACCCCTGCATAGGTGAACCAAAGAATTCCATTCAATTAACTTCATAACAGACTAGTTAGCCAACCACTAGCAGTTTTACTAATTATTAATGGTGCCAACAATATACTAACAGTTTAAAACTGGCTTTTTTACTTCTAACTTTGGAGTTAATGCACTAACATTTTCTTTTAATGCCACTTCTACTAACTAATTCCTAACTGCTAACAAACTCTATAACAAACTTCCAACTAACCTATCCTAACAACCTAACTGTTTCTAACTAATTTTACAACAAACTTCACTAAACTAACAGCCATTTGATAACAGAAAAAACATAGTTGTAACCTCCAAACAACTAACTCCCAATTGCTTCAATATCCACCCTTCAATTGATAACCGATTTTCTCAAATCCTGTGGCTCTCAATTCCCTCTCAACTGAACTCTCCTCTTTCAAACCACCTATATATATCCTGCTCCCTCCATTTTTCAGGTGCCCCACCATTTTTATCAGACTCAGACTTCACCATTTTTCATCACTACTTCAACGATTATCCTTCATCACACACCAAACCCCAACACACACTCGCACTTCACAACTCAGACTCATTCGGCAACCTCATCTTCTTCACCATCACTAAAGCACCATAACCAACCTTCATCAGAGTTTCACCTCTGAATTCTGAATGAAGGCGTGCTGAACCATCTTCACATTCTCTCAACCTCTCTATGTTAGGAAGCAGGATAGGCCCATTAGAAAGAAGACCCAATCTGTTTTACTTAAAGACTTCTATTTGAAATAGGGGTGTTTTTTTAGTATTTATTTATTTAAGATGTTTTAGTTATTACTTTTAAATGGCCCACGGCCCAATTAGCTAGTTTTACCCTAGCTATATATTGTAGTTGCCTTTGAAGAATGAATTAAGAAGAAAGTTGTTTTATCATTTTTATCTCTTATGCAAGTTAGATCTAGTGATTCCTTAGCATAGCCTAACATTGGTGCTTTCACCTTACACTCATGGCTCCCCCTAGACCTACCCAACCCTCTCCTCAAGAAATCATTGAACAAGCTGTTCAAACATCCCATATGCATCTAGATACTGCCTTGAATCAAACTCAACAACAAATAGATGAAAGGTTTGACAAGGTAAATTCAGATCTGGCTGAAACTAAACATTAACTAGGGCAGATCCACACTCAAATGGCTAACGAAAAAGAAGTGGAAGATGCTCGGTTCGATTCTCTCATGGCAGCGATTCAGCGTGTTTTCACTCAAAAGGAACAACAACAGCTTGCTGCTGCTGCAGTCTCTTCACCCGCTGCTGAATCGTCAGGTATTTCCCATAATCTTGCCTATACTGTTGCTGCTACAGTACCTGTGTCCCAACTTTCCACCCCCATAAATACACCCACACAACCCACTGCTACAGTACTGCGAACCCCTTTTCCACAACCAGAACCACCCCCTTTCACCCCTTACATACCTCACCAATCCCCTTTTCAACACACACAGCCAGCTAATATTCCCTTTACCCAATCCAATCCTTATCCACCTAACCCCACCATGGCTCCCTTACCCCCTTTCCGAACACCCAAACTAGAATTAGCAATGTTTGATGGGTCAAACCCATTAGAATGGCTATTTCAAGCGGATCAGTTTTTTTTATTTTACAATTTACCACCAGAAAACAGAATGTCATTAATGTCCTTTTATATGAAGGGTGATGCTTTAAGTTGGTTTAAATGGATGTTCCAAAATCAATTATTAACGGACTGGTTTTCATTCAAAAGGGCATTGGAATTACGGTTTGGTCCTTCAACCTACGCCAATCATCAAGCCGAACTATTTAAATTAAAACAAGAGGGGTCTGTTACTCAATACCAAACCCAATTCGAAAAGCTTCGAAATCAGGTTTTCGGTTTGCCCCAGGATGCTATATTAAATTGTTTCATCTCCGGTTTGACGCAAGACATTCGAAACGAAATTGCTGTTCACCGCCCAACTAACATATCCCAAGCTATTGGGCTGGAAAAACTTATAGAATCAAAACTCAAAGAGTCCAAGCCCAAATTTTCCAAACCATTTCCTTCATACACTCCAAAATCTACTTTTCTCATATCCACCCAGCCCATTTCATCCCAATCTGCCCTTACCAACAAACCAACCTCTACTATTCCACCTCCCAAATTGCCTATCAAAAGACTTTCCCAAGCCCAAATCCAAGAACGTCGTGCACAAGGTCTTTGTTTTAATTGTGATGAAAAATTTGTGATTGGCCATAAGTGTGCTACTAGCAGATTTTTAATCCTTTTGGCAGAAGAAGAACCAGCTGACCCTAACATTGAGACAGAATGTTTAGACTCAGAATTGAATTCGGAACTTGTGGATACTTATTTCCAATTATCCCCTCAAGCATTAACCGGACAGTTTTCCCCCCAAACATTAAAATTCCAAGGACATATCGGGGGACTGCCAGTTATGGTTTTGATCGATACAGGCAGCACACATAATATCCTACAACCTCGCATTGCTCAACATCTTCACTTGTCAGCCACCCCGATTACTCAATTTTTCGTTATGGTGGGTAATGGATCACATTTACAATGTGAGGGAATATGCCACAATGTCCCATTAAACCTCAATAATGACCTTTTCACCTTTCCCTTCTATTTATTACCTATTGAGGGCGCTGATGTCGTTCTCGGTATGGCATGGCTCAGAACTTTAGGACCCATTCAAGCAGACTTTTCTATTCCCTCTATCAGCTTTACCCACAATGACAAACCCATAACTCTTCAAGGTGACCCTAAAACTCAGCCTATTCACACCTCTTTCCACCAATTACAACACCTCATCCATACAGACTCAATTGCTTCCTTCCACCTTATGATAATGAAACCTTTAGAACCCTCAAATTCCCTTACCCCAGTCCCTTCGCCCTTATCCCAAACCAGTTTCAGTCCCGACCCTAAACTGAACAACCTTCTTAAGAAATTTGAACAAGTTTTTCAACCACCAAAGAGCCTCCCTCCTTGCCGCCCACACGACCATCACATCAACCTACTCCCAAATACTCAGCCTGTCAATGTAAAACCCTACCGTTATCCCCACTCTCAAAAAGATGCTATGACCTCACTCATCAAGGAAATGTTACATGAGGGTACTATTATTCCTAGCAGCAGCCCTTTTTCCTCCCCTGTTTTATTGGTAAAAAAAGGATGGGACATGGAGATTTTGTGTGGATTATCGCGCCCTCAATGCAATGACTATTAAAGACCGTTTTCCCATCCCAACCATCGATGAATTACTCGATGAACTGAATTCCGCTACAATTTTCACTAAGATAGACTTGCGCTCGGGTTATCATCAGATCCGACTTGCATCGGAAGATACGTATAAGACAGCTTTCCGAACATTTGACGGGCATTATGAATTCCTCGTCATGCCATTTGGCTTGACAAATGCCCCGTCGACCTTTCAATCAGCAATGAATGACTTACTCAGACCTCACCTACGTAAATTTGTTTTAGTTTTCTTTGATGACATACTCATTTATAGTCCCACTTACAGTGACCACTTAATTCATTTGCAGGTTGTTTTGGAAATTTTGCAATCTAATTCATTTTATGCCAAACTATCTAAGTGTGTTTTTGCAGTTGATCAAATTGATTATTTGGGGCACGTTATATCAGTAGGCGGTTTTGCACCTGATCCTGAAAAGGTGAAGGCAATCTTGGATTGGCCTCAACCTCGTTCACTCACGACTCTCAGAGGATTTTTGGGCCTCACCGGTTTCTATAGACGGTTTGTTAAGAATTACGCCACTCTCGCCGCTCCCCTCACCGATCTGTTACGTTCTACTAAATTTCAGTGGAGTACAGAGGCTACTATGGCCTTTACAAGTTTGAAGAACAAGATGACCGACATGCCGGTTCTTGCCTTACCAAATTTTACAAAAACTTTTATCGTCGAAACCGATGCTTCAGGGGTTGCCATTGGAGCGGTGCTTTCTCAGGATGGTCATCCCATCGCCTTTTTCAGTAAGAAGATGTGCCCTAGGATGCAAGCAGCTTTGGTGTATGTGAGAGAGATGTATGCTGTAACAGAAGCAGTTAAGAAGTGGCGTCAGTATCTTATTGGACAACATTTTCATATTCACACTGACCAAAAAAGTCTAAGAAACTTGCTGTTGCAAAAGATACAAACCCCAGAACAACAAAAATGGACCGCAAAACTGCAAGGTTTTAATTTTGAAATTTTTTACAAACCTGGCCGTTCCAATCTTGTAGCAGACGCACTCAGTAGGCAGTTCTCCCCAGATGCTTCCTTGTTGTTGTCACTATCTTCTATTGTTCCGGACATCATTAGCAAACTTCAACACTACTATGCCAACACCACTCCAGGCAGCAATACTATCAAGGAATACACACAATCAGGCAGCGACCTTACTTCTTTTAGGTTTAAAAATGGACTACTTTTCTACAGGGAAAAAATTTTCATACCTGATGCACTGGGTTTTCGCAACTCCATTCTCCATGAGTATCACTCCACCCCATCAGCAGGTCACTCCGGTGTAAAGGCCACTGTTGCTCGCGTATCCAACTCCTTTGCTTGGCCTGGTTATCTTGCAGTAAAAGAATTTGTTAAACGTTGTTCCACCTGCCAACACAACAAGTATTTGACTCAGAAGAAGAAGGGGCTTTTACAACCTTTGCCTATTCCTAATAAGGTATGGGAAGAACTTACCATGGATTTCATTACACACCTTCCAAACTCTTTTGGCCATACAGTAATTTGGGTGATCTGCGACCGCCTCTCCAAGTATGTACACTTTCTGGCGTTACCCACAAGCTTCACGGCTAAAGATCTCGCCTCTCGCTACATGGTGGAAATTTTTCGTCTGCATGGAATGCCAAAATCAATTATTTCTGACCGTGATCCTCTGTTTTTGAGTAGTTTCTGGAAATCATTCTTCAAAGCCCAGGGAACTACATTAAAATACAGTACCTCTTATCACCCAGAAACGGACGGACAAACCGAAATGGTAAATAGGTAAGTAGAAACATACCTTCGTTGTTTTGTGGAAGACAATCCGAAACAGTGGGTCAAGTTTCTTCACCTAGCCGAGTTTTGGTACAATACCTCCTACCATTCGGCTATAAACATGCCTCCATTCAAAGCCCTATATGGTAGAGATTCGCCCAGTATCACCGATTTTACCACCGATTCTGCTTACCTAGACCCTCTCGGGTTCTCCTTGCACAAACATACAGAGATTCTGGTCAAACTTAAGTTGAACTTACTGAAAAGCAGACAAGCAATGGAAAAACAAGCAAATAAAACCAGAATGGCTTATAGTTTTCAACCCGGTGTGTTAGTTCTCCTCAAACTCCAGCCATACCGCCAAGCCACTGTTAAAAAGAGAGTTTCAGAAAAACTATCAAAACGTTTTTTTTTGGACCTTTTAAAGTCATTAAGCGGATCAGAGAAGTAGCTTATCTGTTGGACTTACCATCCACTTCCCGGATACACCCTGTTGTGCATGTCTCACTGCTGCGACCTTATTTTGGATCAGACCCAGACTCGGATTTTCGTCCCCTTCCTCTCAACACGCCACTCGATTTCTTTGAAACCACCTCCATCCACGAACAAATCTGCAAAAGAGTGTTACAAGAGTCAAGCTTTGGCCTCAAAAAACTCAAAAGAAAATCCTAAAGATCAAAGAGACATCTCACCTTTAGTTCAGGGAACTGAGCACCGCACTTCTCATGACTTGAACCGGAACGCAAGTGTACAGAATACTCATCAGAGGAGTAGTGTTTCTAAGTGTGTGAAGCATAAAGGAGAAGGAGAGAGGAAAGTTAAGTGGAGTGAATCGTTTGAGTCTCCAGGTGCATCTAATACTTTTGACTCTGTACTTCCCAAAGACAACCCAAATAACCCACGTTATCTGGCAGACTCACGTGACCTTCTAGTGGACACAGCGGTCCACTCTTGGGATGACACTTGTCCCATGCGTGCCCCACTTCAGAAGTTTCCCCAACGGCTCTCGTCATCTTTCCCATGTGCGCCCCATGCTGGCACAAGGCTCAATACACGCTTTTCTGAATCCAGCCCCTCCGCATCCCAAGACGCTAGCTGGCAGTATCCTACAGCTTCACCATCACCCTTATCTCTTAAAAACCAATCTACACCACTCGCCCAGATTCTCCCACATAATCCTCTTGTTACAGCTGTTTCACACTCACCAACGGATCCAAGGATGTCCGCGCCTGGCCCAGTTGACAACAGTTTCGGCCCATATGATCGTTGTTTGTCCCAAGCCCTTTCACCTATGAACCTTGAGGACAAGGTTCTTAATGGGCCAATGAGTAATGTTAGGAAGCAGGATAGGCCCATTAGGAAGAAGACCCAATCTGTTTTACTTAAAGACTTCTATTTGAAATAGGGGTGTTTTTTTAGTAGTTATTTATTTAAGATGTTTTAGTTATTACTTTTAAATGGCCCACGACCCAATTAGCTAGTTTTACCCTAGCTATATATTGTAGTTGTCTTTGAAGAATGAATTAAGAAGAAAGTTGTTTTATCATTTTTATCTCTTATGCAAGTTAGATCTAGTGATTCCTTAGCATAGCCTAACACTCTATCTCACTGATAACGCAACAACGACACAAGAATTTCAGAAAAAAGAAGAAGAAGACGAAGAAGAAACAGTCAATACGAAAATTAACAGAGAAGTTCAAGACTCACCTGAAGAAGTTCATCGTTCTTCTGCGCATTCACAAGCTCAGAAGCTCTCCTCTGGATTTCCCTTCGCTTTGCGTTCGGTCTTCAATTCAGGTAAGTTTCCGATTCTCTTCCATTTTGCGTGTCATCCATGCTTCATTAGCGTATGATTTCCCTTCAAATCTACTTCAATCCCTTAGAACGATGGCTGGATTCGCGATTTTCCGTCTTAGGTTTAATTTAGGGCTTCACGATTCGAGTCCCTTACACTGGTTTTTGGTTGTTTCAAATCCAAGATTTGAGCATGAGAGGTAGAGAGGACCAGGATGGTGTATGTGTTTTAGGTTTTGGTCAAGCTCCGCCGCCTCCGGCACGGCGGAGCGATTTCCGGTGTTGGTTTGTGAAAAGTGAAACGAGAGAAGGTAGAGTGAAACGAGAGAAGGTAGAGTCTGAATAATGAGAAGTTGAAGGGTCACACGTTAAACCCTAATTCACCCTTTTTTTTCTTTTATCAGTTTTAATTAAGATTAATTGTTTCTTTAATTAAGATTAATTGAGTTTTAATATAGGATTAATTTGAATTAAACAAAAAATCTGAACTAGTCTTATTAATCTGGATCATGACATTTGCTTGGGCCTCACCAAATTCTAATTAACACTCCCCTTAGGCCCATACAGTGATTTTTCTTGTACCAAATTCTGCAACAATATCTCTTCTGGGCTAACCTTGGGCCCACGCCAGTTTACTGGCTGCACCATAAAATCAACATACACCCTCCTGAGTCTATTTAAAATTGCTAGAATTTTAGGTCTTTTTACTTAGATTTTTCCCACTTCCTTTTAGGCAATAAAATGACTATTTTCCCCTTATTTTTTAGACCTTAATACAATTCTTGACATAGAAAATGTTCATAAAAAATAGTAGTTTTAGGCTTTTTAGTCTTCTTACTTGATTTAGAATTCAATTCCTCTCATGAAAATCAATAAAAATAGTAGTATTTTTAATTCATCTTGTACTATATTTTTGACTTGTTACTTCATGCTTATGTGTAATTTTGTACTATTGTATCATTCTCAAATTTTTGCTTCTAATGTGACTTTAATTTCCATGTTTCCTTAAAACCCTAACTTTAGGTAGAAACCATGATAACATTAGGATCTAGAAATTCCCATTTTAACATTAGGCTAGTTAATTCATATTAGGATAGTTTCCCATTTCTTTTCCTTTTCGACTTTAAAACACTTAACTAATATTTGAATTTAATTCCCTTTAAAAGATACAAACAAAATACCTTAAAAAACATCTAATAAAGGTCAAAACAATAAAAAAAAAGGAATGGAAGCTCTCGTCTCCCTTGCTTAAGGGAATCACTTGAGTGGAAATTCCCAGTCATAAAAAACACCAACCATAGAGCAACTCGAGTCTCCCTTGCTGTAGGGTGCCACTTGAAACGCTCAAACTCTCTTCTCTCTCTTGCCTTCAGGGCATTCTTTCCCTTAATCGGACACGTTGCTTCCTTTCGATCGCAGACTGGTAACGCATAAGACTCCACTCAACGAGATGCTATCCTGACGCTAGATTGCGAATGTAACTCCGTCCTCTAAAAAACACAAAACAAACAAAAACATGTAAGCCGAACTACGGCGCTCTGATTCCTGAAAAGGATACGTAGGCATTAGGTCGCGAGGCCTAAGCGAGCACAACTATTTATAAACCTTATTTTCCCCGTGTTTCCTTTTCTTTCTATTGCATGCATTCCCTTAGCATTGAGCTCTAGATTTATAGTACACACCCTTTAGATAGCAACAAACATAGGTGGATACCATCGAGTACGATGGGCGTGAGGGGTGCTAGTACCTTCCCCTCACGTAACCGACTCCCTTACCCTTTCTCTGGTCGTAAGACCTCGTTCTTATTCGTTTTAGTTTTGCTGACGTTCCTTTCCCTTATGGGATAAATATATTGGTGGCGACTCTGTTCATTTTTCGCGAGCGTGCGACACTTGGGAAACATTTGGCTGCCGCGTGGTGTCATTAAGCACTAATTTGCCCCTAGAACCCTAGTTGAACTTGACTTTGGCCTATAGAAAGTTGCAAGGTGGCTGGCTTTGGTTCCGACCGAAGTTGGTTGATACTCGAAGCTACACTCATATGGACTGGACTTTCAGGATGTTTTCGGTCGGTGATTCGATTGCTGAACTGAAATAGTGCCTTCGAGAAAGGTCAATGATATGAGCTCCCTAAAACCCGATCTTTATCTAGAACAGGTTGAACGAACTAAACTTTAGTGGGGAGGGTACTTACCTACGGACTTCATGCAAGCCTTTAAACCTAAGGATACTTGTGTGACTTGCTTGTGTGTGCTACCAACCTTTTGATTTGCTTGCAGGTTTTATCGTAGGACTTGTTTGTCCTTACTATCTTACGTTTTTCCTGATGCATTGCATTCGCATGACATCATGACATCATAACATAGCAAGTTAACTAACCCTTTTAAGGATCTTAGGAATTTAGGGCGCACAATTGCAGGTGCCATTATCAAGGACTGAATCCCTATCAAGGGGCACGAGGATTTACTTTCCTCTGGCCATTTGTCTTCCAAATCAGAGACATCATACCTATCAAGGGGCAAGAGGATTTACTTTCCTCTAGCCATATGCTTTCAAATTCAGAGGTATCCCGAATTAGAGACTATGACCCACTGGATATGGTGAGCTTGATTCCCAAAGAAGAACATCCAAGAATTAGAGTTCTTCAAACGAAGATGTGACCAAATCATTTTCTAATGTTGCTAACTAAATTCCTTAAAGATCTTTGAAAACATTGCATTTGCATTGCATAACACCGCATAACAGGTCTCCGCCATAGGTCTCTCATCCTCTCTCGCTGTTTATTTCAGCACAAATGGATCTCGAACAGTCTGTCAGAAATCTTTAGGCTAAGAACAACCAGTTCCAAGAGATGACCCTTAACTTGGCCAAGGGGCAAGAAGAATTGAAGGCACTTTTGATCAAGAAGGAGAAGAATCAACAAAGGCAGCAAGGTTGTCAAGGTAATTGGAAATCCAAAACTAAGTGATCATTTACTCTGTTACGCGTGCCGCTGTCTCAAGCTCTGCAACAACTGCTCAATCAGAACTTGATAACCCTATTGCCTCCATATTTAATTCCTGCCAATCCTGCTCCTGGGTATAAGTATAATGCAAGATGTGCTTATCATTCGAATAGTCCTGGTCATGATACGGAGGATTGTGGACCA
This sequence comes from Vicia villosa, assembly GCF_029867415.1. Lineage (NCBI taxonomy): Eukaryota > Viridiplantae > Streptophyta > Magnoliopsida > Fabales > Fabaceae > Vicia > Vicia villosa. The sequence continues at coordinate 174,417 of NW_026705990.1, read as the reverse complement.
TTGAAGCATAGGATTCAAGACTTAATCGATGACAAGATCATTGATTTCAATTCACCTGAGTAACCTCATATGGCTGACGATGTGCACAATAATAAAAGTCGTAATTAACGTAACCAATCTGTGGGGGCAGTTCTAATCTCCACACTGGCACCACAACAAAGTCGTCTAAACAAGAAAGGCACGCCTAAGCGTCAGTTCACAAAAACCAATATGTCACTGGTTCAGGCATTACAACATTTGTTGAAGGCAGAGTTAATTACTCTGAGAGACCCTCCTAAGAATCCTAGCACTTCCTCTTCTCGCTATAATCCTAATGCAAGGTGTGCATACCACTCCAACTGCCTTAGACACGATACAAATAATTGTTGGACCCTGAAGAACAAGATCCAAGATGTGATCGATGTTGGGGAAATTGAGTTCAACTCTCTTGAGACTCCTATTGTGATCACTACTCCCATGCCTAATCACGACAAGGTTGATTAATGTCTAGAAGGATGGACTTTTAGATCATTAGATTTACTTTCATTGGCAATTTCTATTCTGTTTGTTTAAACATTCGACTTATGATAGACATTATCTGTTTTAATAATCATCATTAGTGCATTGCATATGTTTGTCTTGAATAAATTATTTCGCTATCACTCATTTAAATTGTGTTTTCACTTTGTTTTGTTTTGTGATATTCAACTCCTGTTAAGCTGTAAGCCTTTTGAGGGAATGTAATACGGTGGGAGAACTGACTTTTTGAAATGTTGCGGATAGCAAGAGTCGCCACCGACTTTTATTTTATCCAATTTAAACTGTGTTTTCACTTTGTTTTGTTTTGTGATATTCAACTCCTGTTAAGCTGTAAGCCTTTTGAGGGAGTGTAATACGGTGGGAGAACTGACTTTTTGAAATGTTGCGGATAGCAAGAGTCGCCACCGAATTTTATTTTATCTAATTTATAGAAAGGCTAAAAGAACAGAAAAAGACCTTTAAAAAGATATTGAGTTCGGGGGGTAAGTTATACAAAGGGAATGTGTAAGCACCCTTTGTATCCATGGTTATCCATGGGCTCTTAATTGCTTAGCTCACTGATCAGTGCATTTTGATGCACATTCCTTTATGTTTGTACTTAGGCATTTCTATGGTTTGGTTTGTTTATTTTTCTATTTTATTATGTTTTTATATTTTAATTTATTTTTATTGTTATTTGATTTTCGTATTTATTTTTCAGCTTTAGCAGTCTGCACGGAAACGATCATAATTGAAGTTCCATGAGTCCGATTGAGGCGTTCTAATAATCGACGGAAAGCTAAGAGCAAGAGCTACAATTCTTATGTTGGAGTCGAAGTCAGAGTCGGATTGTAGAAGGGCCAGAAAATTCGTTGAAGTTGCAGCACTAGTTTTAGTTAAGTTTCGGGTCAATTAGTTTTGGGCCTGGGTCGTCTGTTTGACCCAGTTGGATTGTAAAACGGGTTGTGCTATTGTCCCTTAGGTTAGCAGTCGCGGTACTGTAGCATCCATCTTCCATTCACGAAAAAATCAAGCTTGTACGAATTGATCCATGGCGAACTAATCCTTTTTAGTTAATCTACCGTGTTCAGGTTCTAATACTATGAGATTAATATAATTTTGCATTATAATTCTAATTCCTTCAATTCTACTTTGTGTTTATCATTTGCTTAATCTGATTATTCGTAGAGTAGATTGTTTGGTTCGATTGATTTATGGTTCCCAAATTTCTATGCGTTTTATCGTATGCTTAATCGTTAATTCGCCTTTTGCTTAACCGAATGCTTAATTCGGCAAACGGGAAATATAATTATATAAAATTGTTGCGCTTGTCAATCGATTTTGTGATCGAACAGGAACGGAATCCGCTTAGGGTAGTGAAATTATAATAATCGATGATTAGTAGGAACCGAATCGGTAGATTGACTTATTTCATAATCACTTATTTAAAAACAGCTTATCCTCATAATCACGTTTGATAATCATTTTTTCGACCAAACCAAACCCCCCCTAAATCGATTTAGCTTTTAGTTAATAAAAATCAAGAATCCTTGCGATACGACTCGAGCCATTGTCGATGTACTACGTTTTACAAAATACTCGTTATTGACCCGCGCGCGACAGCAGATCAAATTGGCGCCGTTGCCGGGGAGCTCTTTTAAATATTAACTGATATTAGAGTCTTAGGTGTAGTGTTTGTGCGTTTTTGCCATAGGTTCCTCACGGGTTCGGCCATAACGCCTTTTGAGTCGAAAAATCGGTTTTTGAGAAAATTGCACCGTTTCGAAAATCTGTTCCGACAGTTAGGTGTGAAAAAATTCCCTGATCAAAAAACACCTACTACAGAGTAGTTACGTGACAAATTTTTCGAATCGCGAAAAAAAAGCCTTTTTACTATTTTTAATGATTTATTTTCTGTTTTCATAGAGTCGAAAAAATCCAAAAAAAATTATCAAAATTCTATTTTTACGTCATTTGATTATTTTCGGTGTCAGTTTATTTTTTTGAATTGTTTTTAATCGATTTGCTTCATTGTGTTTGTTTTAGGGACATAGTTGGCATTTTCACGATTGTTGCTGCATTGCTGTGCACTAGTCCTGGCTACTAGGTCTTCCTGTCCTGAACTTGTTGCTTTTGATCCTGAAGTAGAGAGAACCTTGCACACACTTCGTAGAGCAGGCCAGGCTAGCAATAGTTCACCTTCACCGACCATAGTTGAGTCTGATTCTGAGTCTGACTATTTGCATAACTTGTTTGATTCTGATTCTGAATTTGCTTTTGAAATGGCTGACAATAGAACTCTAAGACAACTTGCAGCCCCTGATGTGAATTATAATGGCTTGTGCATTGAATATGATGTTGTTGCTGTTCCTTTTGACTTAAAATCGGGTTTAATACACTTGTTGCCAAAGTTTAATGGTCTTGCAGGTGAAGATCCACACAAACATTTGAAGGAATTCCAGGTGGTGTGTTCTACACCATTGAAGCCTGAAGGGATCACCGAAGATCATATCAAACTTCGTGCTTTTCCTTTTTCTTTGCAGGGTGCAGCCAGGGCCCTCATTGAAAATATGTCCTTAAATTCTCAGCAGTTCACCACTCGAACCAATTCTGTCCAGACCAAGGGTGTACATCAAATTCAAGGTTCCTCGAACAGAGCTTTAGAAACCAGAATTGATGAGCTGACCGCTTTAGTCAAATAACTTGCAGTAGTGAAACCTCAAACAGCAACTGTATGTGGCATTTGTACAGCTCATGATCATCCCACTGATACTTGTCCTCTTCTGAAAGATGATACTGTTACCAAGCTGCCTCAAGCTTATGCAGCCAACCTTTACAACCAGAACAGGTACAACAACGCCCCTGACTTGTCCACCAATAAATATCACCCCAATTGGAGGAATCATCCCAACCTTCGATATGGAAATCAGCAGCCCTCACAACAACAGCTCACCGTTCCATTACCCCAGCCTTATCACACCCCTCCATCCACTACTTCCGGACCATCCCTGGAAGATCTTGTTAAACAAATGCCCGTGAACAACCTTCAGTTTCAATAAAGAACCGATACTAGCATTCAGACCTTGACCACACAGATGGGACAACTTGCTACTCAAATAAATAATATGCAAGCTCAAGGTTCGAACCAACTTCCAGCACAAACTGTTGTCAATCCGAATGGTAATGCTAATGTGAGCGCTATTTCTTTGAAATCCGGAAAGGTTACTGAACCAGCCCCTGAAAAAAATAAAAAAGTCATTGAGGTAACTTCTGAACTTTCTCGATTTGAACCTTCCCCTGCTACACTTTCTTCTCCTTCTTCTGTTATGGTCGAAACTGAAAAAATTAAAGAAAAGGAGTATGTGCCACCAGTCCCTTTCCCACATAGAGTTCTGAAAAATAAAATAATTGAGGAAGGAGACAAAGAAAAAGAAATTCTGGATATGTTTAGGAAAGTAGCGGTAAACATTCCGCTTCTTGATGTGATTAAGCAAGTTCCAAGGTATGCAAAGTTTCTGAAGGATCTGTGTACAAACAAGAGAAAAGTGAAAGGAAGTGATAGAGTTAACTTGGGAAGAAGCATCTCTTCTTTCATTCAACCCGAACAAAGTGTGTCAGCCATCTCTCAGGTCTTGCCACAAAAGTGCAAGGACCCGGGAACTTTTACTATTCCTTGTACCATCGGGGATAAGAAATTTGATAATTGTTTGCTTGATTTAGGAGCGGGCATTAATGTTATGCCTACTTCTATTTATAATAACCTTTGCCTTGGTCCCATGCAGCATAGAGGTTTAATCGTTCAACTAGCGAACAGGAGCAATGCAAGTCCCACCGGCATAGTGGAAGACGTCCTCGTTCAAGTTAACGATTTAATTTTTCCTGCAGATTTTTACATTCTGGACATGGAAGGAGAAACTAAGTCAAGCAGAGCTCCCATCATCTTAGGCAGACCGTTCATGAAAACGGCGAAGACAAAAGTTGATGTTGATGATGGAACCATGTCTATGGAATTTGGTGACATCGTCGCAAAATTTAATATCTTCGATGCCATGAAACACCCTGTGGAGGAGCATTCGGTTTTTAATATTGAGTTAATTTCTGAACTAGTTGATAAGAGTTATTTTGAATTATTTGCACTTGATTTTCCATCTCTCTCTGATTTTGATGATAATTATTCATGTCCTGATTGCACTGACACTAGCATTTGTGTTCTTTGTGCTGAGATTGATGCTTCCTTGCAGCCTGATACATTTCCTACAGGTGAAGTTGTTACCGATGAGGCTGTTTTTGTCGTCGATGCTCTTGACATCCCGACTGCCCCAATCTTTCCATCCATCGAGCAGCCCCCGTCCTTAGAGCTAAAAGAGCTCCCTGGGAACCTGAAATATGCTTACTTGGAGCATAATGAAAAACTTCCTGTTATTATCTCTTCTAACCTTGATTTCAATCAAGAAGACAGACTTTTGCAGGTATTGAAGAGGCACAAGAAAGCAATCGGGTGGACATTAGCCGACCTTCCAGGTATTAGTCCTTCGATGTGCATGCACAGGATTTTACTTGAGGATGGAGCGAAAACAGTAAGGCAGCCCCAAAGGAGGCTTAATCCTTTGATTCTTGATGTTGTAAAAAAAGAGGTAACCAAACTCTTGCAAGCAGGTATCATTTATCCTATCTCTGACAGTAAGTGGGTAAGTCCAGTGCAGGTTGTACCTAAGAAATCTGGACTCACAGTGGTAAAAAATGAAAGGAATGAACTTGTTCCCACTAGAGTCTAGAACAGCTGGAGAGTTTGTATTGATTACAGGAGATTGAACCAGGATACTATAAAGGATCACTTTCCTTTGCCGTTCATTGACCAGATGCTTGAAAGACTAGCTGGTAAATCACATTATTGTTTTCTTGATGGTTTTTCAGGGTACTTTCAGATTCATATTGCACCTGAAGATCAAGAAAAGACCACTTTCACGTGCCCATTCGGTACATTTGCTTACAGGAAGATGCCTTTTGGCCTTTGCAATGCTCCTGGCACTTTCTAACGATGCATGATAAGTATTTTCTCTGATTTTATTGAAAATTGCATGGAAGTGTTTATGGATGACTTTACTTACTATGGTTCTTCTTTTGATGCATGCTTTAACAGTTTAAGTTTGATTTTAGAAAGATGCATCGAGACTAACCTTGTGTTGAATTATGAAAAGTGTCATTTTATGGTTGAGCAGGGAATTGTTCTTGGTCACATTATTTCTGAAAAAGGAATTTCTGTTGACCCTGCTAAGATTTATGTGATTTCTACACTGCCTTACCCTTCTTGCATTCGCGAGATTCGTTCTTTTCTTGGTCATGCAGGTTTTTACAGGTGTTTCATCAAGGATTTCAGCAAGATTGCTCTTCCGCTGTCAAACTTGTTGAAGAATGACATCACTTTCGATTTTGATGACAAATGCAAACAAGTATTTGACTTCTTGAAGAAAGCATTGACCTCCGATCCCATCATTCAGCCCCCTGACTGGACACTTCCTTTTGAGCTTATGTGTGATGCTTCCAATTATGCTGTTGGGGCTGTCCTTGCACAAAGAGTTGACAAGGCTGCCCATGTTATTTACTATGCTTCTAGGACTTTAGATTCTGCACAGTCAAATTACACTACCACTGAAAAAGAACTGCTAGCTATTGTTTTTACTCTTGACAAATTCAGATCTTATTTGCTAGGTTCCAAGGTTGTTGTTTTTACTGACCATGCAGCTTTAAAGTACTTGCTGAAGAAGCTGGATGCAAAACCGAGATTGATTCGGTGGATGTTGTTGCTCCAAGAATTTAATGTCGAGATTAAAGACAAAAGTGGAGCTGAAAACTTAGTGGCTGGCCACTTGAGCAGGATAGAGAGAGATGAAGAGCCTTTTCCTATTCAGGATGACTTTCTTGATGAGCAGCTATTTCTTTTGCATGGGATTACACCTTGGTTTGCTGACATTGTTAATTTTCTTGTTGCTGGTGTTTTTCCTACAGGTGCATCTAGATCACAGGTTCACAAGCTCAAGAGTGATGCCAAATATTATGTTTGGGATGATCCATATCTATGGAAGTTTGGTAGTGATCAGGTAATCAGGAGATGTGTCCCCGACAATGAGATTGAATCTATTTTGAAATTTTCTCATGCATCTCAAGTCGGCGGACACTTCGGTCCTCAAAGGACTGCGAGAAAAGTCCTTGATTCATGTGTCTATTGGCCAACTATTTTTAAGGATGCTTTTGAGACTTACCGCACTTGTAAAGAGTGCCAAATAGCAGGTACAAACATCACTCGCAAGAGTGAAATACCTCAGCAGCCTATGCTCTTCTGTGAGGTATTTGATGTATGGGGAATTGATTTCATGGGTCCTTTTCCTGTATCATTTGGTTTCCTTTATATTTTACTTGTTGTTGATTATGTTTCAAAGTGGGTGGAAGCTATCCCCATTAGGACTAATGATTCTCGAGTTGTTGCAGAGTTTGTCAGGTCTAATATCTTTTGCAGGTTTGGAATACCACGAGCTATCATAAGTGACCAAGGCACTCATTTCTGTAACCGCACCATGAAAGCTTTACTCCGAAAGTATGGAGTTGTGCACAGAGTCTCTACGGCATATCACCCACAGACTAATGGGCAAGCTGAGATCTCAAACAGGGAGATAAAACAGGTTTTAGAGAAAATGGTGTAGCCAAACAGGAAAGACTGGAGCCGTCGTCTAGAAGACGCACTTTGGGCTCAAAGGACAGCTTTCAAGACACCCATTGGGTTGTCTCCTTATCGACTTGTTTTTGGTAAGGCATGTCATCTTCCTGTTGAGATAGAACACCGTGCTTTTTAGGCGGTGAAAGGTTGTAATTTGGAGATGCAACAAGCTGGTATTGAAAGAAAACTCCAAATACAACAGTTGGAAGAGCTTAGATTAGAGGCTTATGAGAGCTCTAGGATTTATAAAGAGAAAACTAAGCACTTCCATGATAAAATGATTTCTAGGTGTCGCGGGGAAAAATCGTATCTTTTTGTGGATGAGACACCTGGTGCCTTCTTTGGGCTCGAGTGCTCAAAAAAATGATTTTTCTTTTGTTTCGACCAAACTTTTTATTGTTTCCAAAGTAGGAAAAGGAAAAAAGCTGCAATAACCTTAAGAGTGGGGGAGAGATTCCGGGTAAGAGGGTTGGTTATACGAAGGGAAGGTATTAGCACCCAACGTATCTATAGTACTCTATAGGTTTCTTTGTTATGTTTGTTTCATTCTATGTTATGGAGAGGTTCTTGTGAGATAGGTGGGACCTAGGGTGTTTGTTTGATTATGCTCGCAAAGATCATCGCGATCCTCTGCATACATATCCCTTAGAGGGAATCAGAGCATCTGTAGCTCGGGGTCTACGGGTGCTAAGGTTTGAGTGGTTTGAGGGAGAAGTTTTGCTCGCTAAGGATACGGCCTTGTGCCTACGTATTCTCAAAGGGATGTTGAGAAAGTCAGAGCAATCGTAGTTCCCACTTATGCTAGTGGAAGCAAAAGGAAAAGAGACAAATGTCATCTCAATGTTCGATGTATCTAATCTATATCATCACATACATCTGTTTGGTTTTGTTTGAAAATCTTTTCATTATAAGCCCTGGGCCATGCCACTTATGGCGCTTAGAATGATAAAGATGTTTTTTAGCCATCCTTGTGGCAAAAACTTTCAATGAAGTCAGCCTTGTGACAAAAAGTTTTGATTAATCAGCCAGCCTTGTGGCAAAAGTTTCAATGAAGTCAGCCTTGTGACAAAAACTTTGATTAATCAGCCAGTATGGTGGCAAAAAAAGTTTGATTGATTAGCCAGCCTTGTGGCAAAAAAGTTAAGTTGATTGATTGATTGATTGATTGTTTGTGATGATATAGAAGAGATACTCCTATCATAGAGATGATAAATGTCTAATCTCCTAGGGTATTTGATTTGGATATTGGGGATGCTTATAAGAAGCCCGTGGGTCCTTGTACGAAGCCCAAGAGGAGGCTATCCGAGGGTCCTTGCATTGTAAGCCCAAGAGGAGGCTATGGGAGGGACAATCGAGGGTCCTTGCATTGTAAGCCCAAGAGCAGGCTATGGGAGGGACAAGTCGTTTGTACGAAGCCCAAGAGGAGGCATGGTATAGTTGGTGTGAGCTCTTAGAGCGATTTCACCGTGTCATACCCCAAAATTTGCCCATACTATTTCTCTAATACAAATCCAAATCAATACACAAGGCTCTAAAACTAGGGTTTTGATTTCTTCAGAGAAAAATCAAGTTCTGACAGCCCAAGTGGACCTCATAACCTCTCATATGATTCAAAGAACCTCTATGCCAAATTTCAAGCCCTGATTCAAAGGATAGCTCATTCAATGGCCCAAACTTGCTTCTAAGGGTTTCAAGAGTGTCCAAACTTAACCTCATGACTATTTGATTTTATTTTATTTTTAGTGAATTTTTATTCATTAAAAGTGCAATTTAGAATTAAATAATTGAAGGAACACAAGAAGATTTGATTTGTTGTTTATTTGCAATAAATTTCAAATCACCTAAATGACATATTTTAGGTACAGAATCGTGTATGGATTAATTGGGAAAAGATGAGCTAAAATTGAGACCAAAAATAGGAAAATTCCAATTAAAAGATATCCTTGTTTCAATCAAAGCTCAATCAGTGGATTTTGATCAAAATTATGAACCCTAATTCACACTCTATATAGACCTAAAGTAATTCAGACGCGGAGGAGGATTCGCAGGCAAGGGAGGCGGTTCAAAAGCTCACAAAATTTCAATAAAAATTGGAATTCGGTTTGAGGGATTAGAGAAGATTCAGAGATCTTTGAAGGTTCAGACGCATTCCCAGATTACTCCTGATCAGTTCCCAATCATTATTAAGGCTTAAAGCACTCAGAACCAACGCATATACGCTAATGGTTTGATGCTTCTTTTTCAAACTCGATTTCGATTTTTCATCTGTATTTAATGAAATTCAATTACATATTTGCATTCACCATGACATATGGAAGCTTTCTGTATAGTTTAATTTTGTTTTAGGCATAGATACCAGATTCCGCCATTGTTAGGTCGCGGAGGTCGTGAAAAGGGGATTTTCGTTCCGAGTAAAATCAGGAGAAAACGTGAATACCATCGCACTCAGAGCGTGATTTCTAATCAAACCATGTATAGATTTGACATTTATTCGTTGCGTGTAGCTATGTGCTGATTTGCAGGATCCATGGTGGCTGGGAGTTTCAGTCTGAACAGGGAAGGAGAAGCTGGGAGCGCGCGTTTTTTTTTTGGTTAAAATTCTCGTTTATTGTGTTTCAAATAATTTGTGTATTGCGTTTCTAACAGCAAAACGAAAGTGGTCTGGTGGTGAAACGTCGCCCTTAAGGGATTAATCCAAAGGCAGCGGGTCGATCCCTGCCTTCTACATTATTTTTATGATATTTCCTTGTATACACTTGCAAGCGGATCCAGTGAGCGCATCTTCATCAGCCATACGGTGTCTCCTCAACACCAGCCATCAGATCGCTCTAGCCTCAGATCCAACGTGCATCAGAACGCAAGTCTATCATGAACTTTCAGAGCCTACCACGCAGGAATATTCACGCTAAGTTTTTTAACTATTCTTTTTCTATTTTTTTTATTATTTCATTCTTTTATTTCCTTTTTTTAATTATTTTATTAACTAAAAAAAAAACTCTTTTAATGTTTTTTCTTCCTCTTAATAAAATTGGTTTTAAAGATTTTTTTTACATAAAACCTTAAAGTAAAATAGTTACTTATTTTAATTATTACTAACTTTATTTGATTTAAATGTTTTAATTTGTTTAAATTATTCAATTGATTATAATTATTTTTAAATATATTAGGGTTAGGTAACTTAATCGAAATTCTAATTTTTTTTTATTATCATTTTATTTATTTAATTAATTAAGTTGGGAAATCAATAATTAAATATGTTGATTTTATTTTTTCCTATTAAACCTAGTCAATTTGTACCCTGATCAATTTTTACGATGATCATTCCATACACTGAAAAATATATGTTTTTCTATGCCTTTTTTCAGGTTCACTTCTCGAATACGCTCTGACTACGCGCCACGTCAAAGAACGAAGCTAAGTTCTAATTTCTTCTTATTTAATATTTTTCGCCTATTATTTTGTTTTAATTAGGGTTTGATTGCCCCCTGTCAATGAAATCCCTTTACACTCACTTCCTCTTATTTCTCTATTCAATTATCAGATGGTCAGAGTCAATGCTTCAAGCTACCCCTAATTCTCAATCTTCATCGATCGAAGCTAAGTTTCTTTTACCCATTTTTCTGTATTATTATATCTATTTTTAGGGTTAACCCTAGTTGCCTCTGAACAAATAATACACTCACTCGCTTCTGTTTATTCTTTCCTTTTTCCTTTTCAGGGTTTATCGATTGCCAAAGTTACGTTGTTGGTAACCTAAACCTCATTTTATTTTGTGCCTTTTATTATTGCTTGTGTCAAACCCTGATAAGGGATCCGCTGGTTACAATTTCCCGCCCCCTTTATTGCTTTATATTATTGTGTGGTTAGTAATTTAGGGAGTGCAAGATTGTAATTAACCTAGAATCACTAATTTACAAGATAATATATTGAATTAACCACGTGATTGTTGCACACACGCACCCTTTTGGGGTAACCTCTCTGTTGCCTTGTTGCCTGTTGCCTGTTGCCTTTGTGTTTTTGCAGAATAAGCTATGTCCCTCGAATTTGAGGATACCTCAGCCATGCTGCCTCGATAATAAAAGGTCATGCGACCCTAAATGATGCTGCCTTCGATACACAATTATGACCTCGACCCTCGGATGTTGCCTACGGAAAATGGCTGAGGTATCTTCTGGTTGCCTAACGAAAAATGGCTTATTCTGATCCTTGCCTTAGACTACCTGCCCTTCTATGGCATGGGACAGTCTTATGGCAAAGGATGCTTCGACGACCCTTCAACCTCCAAACGAAAGGCTTCCTGCCCTCTTATGGCAAGGATAGACCCTTTCATTCTGAAAGGCTAAAAAGAGACCTATCATTTGAGTTTAAGGTAATTGCCCCTAATTGCCTTGCAATGCTCAAACTTTCATTATATTCTTTCTCATAATTTTTCAAAAGGGCTACGCTCATTTACGAGCTAAAGTCCCTATCTCTTTCATCTACATTTTCTAAACAAACGAGCAAGCAAAGCAATTAAGAGCCCATGGAAAACCATGGATGCAAAGGGTGCCTTACACCTTCCCTTTGCATAAATTACCCCCCGAACTTAGATTTCTTAAAAGGTTTTTTTCTGTTTCTTTTTGCCTTTCCGAATATTGTTTGGATAAAATAAAAGTCGGTGGCGACTCTTGCTTACCGCGACAGTTCGATTGATAAAAAGTCAGTTCACCGTATTACAGAACTGGCGACTCTGCTGGGGATCAAAATTCGATAAAAGAGGGGTTACCTTAAAAGTTTAGGATTCACTTAAATGTTTTCTATTGTTTGCTTTGTTTGTTTTATCTTTCAGGGGCGTTTTGGGAAAATTGAAGGACGAATCCTATTCCCGGATTCAAGAACACTTAAGATTAGGAGTGGCATAGTCATGGCGACCTCTTTCACATATGTGGGAGATGAGTCAATATGAAGTTCACGCTTGAGTTAGGACTCCATAGCATATGCACACCTTTCTCAAATGAGGGGGGTCTATGTATGTGTCTGTGGGTGCGCCGGAGCTCAAGGACCTTTAGTTACCCTTAACCCATCCTGGCCTTTAGGAACGTAGTGGGGGGACTACCCTTGACAAATGTTAAGGACTAGTCGCTACCCGATACTACAATTCAGATAGGTTCTTTCTCAAAGTATCATTGCATGGTGCGAATGCATCATGTCCGAGGGTGCTTTAGAAGGGCTGACAATTCTGGATAACTTGTAGAACCCGTTGCTGAAATCTCCTTATCCATAGAAATACCCTTGGGAAGGACACCTGATCAGACTCCATGCAAGCCTTAAGTCAAAAAATTGTGTGACTTGTGTGACTTGTTTGTGTTTGCTACTAACCTTTGTTCTTTGCAGGTTTTGTTAAAAGGACGTGTTTGCCCTTACTATCTCACACTATGCCTAATGAATTGCATTCGCATAACATTCATGACATCATGACATCATAAGCATAACATGATTTAACTAACCCTTTCAAGGATCTTAGGGATTTAGGGCGCACAATTTCAGGTGCCCTTATCAAAGGTTGATCTCCTAATCAAGGGGCAAGAGGATTTACTTCCCTCTGGCCACATACCTTCCAATTCAGAGATCCAGTACCTATCAAGGGGCAAGAGGATTTATTTTCCTCTGGCCACGTATCTTCAAATTCAGAAGTATCCTGAATCAGAGGCGATGACCCACTCGATATGGTGAGCTTGATTCTTAAAGAAGGACGCTTAAAAATGAAAGCCAAGGTTCTTCAGACGAAGCTGTGACTGATTAAATTCCTAAAGTTGCTAACTAAATTCCTTAAAGATCCTTGAAAACATTTCATTTGCATTCATAACATTGCATAACAGGTTTCCTATGATGGGTTTCTCATCCTTCCTCGCTGTTTATTTCAGCATCATGAATCTCGAACAATCAGTTAAGGATCTTCAAGCTCAAAACACCGAGTTCCAAGCCTTGATTCTGAATTTGTCCAAAGGGCAAGAAGAGCTGAAAGCCATGTTGACTAGAAAGAAGAAGAAAAAGGGTAAGAAGACTCGAGTAAAAAAGCTTAGACCAATCTTGCAACCTAGGGATGCTGAAACCTCTGAAGACAGTGATGAGGATGAGCAAGATGATAATGCTAGTATCAAAACCGATGCAAAAAGTAACCACGATTCTGCCAAACTCTCTGAAGAAGAAGAGGACTATTACCATGAGTGCGAACATCCCGATGACAAATACCAGATGTTAGAAGAGCGTCTGAGAAGTGTGGAAATTCAGAAGGTACCTGGGCTGGATTTTGAAGAGCTTGGACTTGTGCCTGGGGTCGTTATTCCTCCAAAATTCAAAACTCCCGCCTTTGCTAAGTATGATGGAGTCTCTTGTCCTAAACTACACTTGAGGTCTTATGTAAGGAAGATTCAGCCTCACACTACTGATAAGAGGCTCTGGATCCATTTCTTTCAGGAAAGCTTATCTGGAACTCAACTCGAATGGTATTATCAACTGGAAAGTACCAACATCCATACCTGGGAAGATTTAGTTGTTGCTTTCTATTAGCAATACCAATATAATTCCGATCTCGCACCAACTCGCATGCAACTACAAAGCATGTCCATGGGACCTAAAGAAAGTTTCAAGGAGTATGCTCAAAAGTGGAGAGATCTAGCTGGAAGAGTCAAACCCTCCTTAGCTGACAGAGAATTGGTCGATATATTTATGAGTACACTGACTGGTCCTTTCTATAGTCATTTATTGGGGAGTTCATCATCTGGATTCACTGAACTCATACTGATTGGGGAACGTGTCGAGAGTGGTATTCGAAGTGGTAAGATTCAAATGGCTACATCCTTAGGTACTACAAAGAAGCATTCTAATGGGAGGTCATATTCCAATGTTGTGTATGGGCAGAAAAGTATAAGCCATGATCAATCTATTGGGGCAGTTCTGAGCTCCACACCGGCGCCTCAACAGGGTCGTCAAAACAAACAAGATAAACCCAGACGTCAATTCACAAAGATCAATATGTCGCTAGCTCAAGCCTTACAACATCTGCAAAAGGCAAATTTGATCACTCTGAGGGATCCTCCTAAAAATCCTAACACTTCTGCTCCTAGTTACAAACCCAACGCGAGGTGCGCATATCATTCTAACAGTCCTGGACATGACACGGAGAATTGTTGGCCGTTGAAGAATAAGATCCAAGATATGATCGACGCTGGTGAAATTGAATTCGACCATCCTGCAACTCCTAATGTGATCACTACTCCCATGCCTAATCACAACAAGATTGCTAATACTATGGATGGCTAGAAGGATGAACTTTTTAGATCATTAGATTTACTTTTGTTTGCAATTCCTATTTTGTTTGTTTAAACATTCGACTTATGATAGACATTATCTATTTTAATAATTATCATCAGTGCATTGCATATGTTTGTCTTGAATACATTATTTCGTTATCATTCATTTCGAATCACGTATTTACTTTGCATATGTTTTGTGTTTATTCAACTCCTGCTAAGCTGTAAGCCTTTTGAGGGAGGATGACGAAAATGATACCGCAACCTCATACAGTATGCTTTTGAACGGACTATGTTGACGATGTACAGGCATTATTTCAATTCCTAAACAATGGAGATATAAGGATGATAATCCCTCGTTAACCCTTTTGAGCCTAAGTTGTAGGAGTTTTCTTTCTTGAATAATTCAAAACCTTGGATCATAACCTGGGGCATGGTAGTTCTCAGTTAATTCGGCTGTGCATTCAATTTTAAGAGAACCATTCAGTACACCTTTCAACAAAGGTTTCAATCACAAACGTTCAACCGCACGCATCAAAGAAGTGTTGGAAATGTCAATCAAAAGACAATGACGGTTCATCAATCAAACAAGGCAGTCATTATCTTTCAAAAACAAAAAAATGAAAAAACATATATACAATGAAAAGCCTGCTAAGTCAAAAATCAGAAAGATGACTTAGGCAAAAATCAAGGCATCCCGCTGACTGTAAGCTCAAAATAGACAGTTCAGGCAAAAGTTAGGGATATCAAAAAGATGAAAACAGAGAAGTCAATAAATTCCTGAACAACACAATGTTGTGACTACCAAAAGGAAGAAGTGACTGCCATCTCAAAAGTTCTCATTACTTGCGAACCATCAACATTATCGAAGGCGCAAATCCATAAGTCTCTTGGAACCTGTATGCATAATTTGAATTAGCTGAGCTTAGGACTGAAGATCATCACGAAGAGGGGTGGGTACAATCAAATTTTGAGCCTTTATCTTTTGTTTCTTAAACCGTGAACCAAGCCACGTTACAACCCTTGAAAGTCCTAATTGAAGCATGGTTAGTTCGAAAGCATACTGTCACCAAAAGGTATCCTGACTCCTTAAGGTTTACCACAAATGCTGAGTTGATATCCTGTTCTTTACAAACATCACGTTTTATAAATATCACGCCTTTACATCTCTTGTTTTAATGTTTTTCAAAAACTCAAGACAAACGTATGCATTGCATCTCATGAATTCATTATTAAACAAATTTTGCTACATAATTTCAAATGTTAGAAACAGAGAGAATTTGCACAGGATACAACTAATGACTGAAAGTTATCCCGACAGACAATATTACTCCAAGAAGCAATGTCTCCTACGTATACAAGGGGGCATGACACGTTTTTCCCAATCAATCTGGGGCAATCAAGTCAAGATTCCAAGAATCTCTCAAAAGCCAAACAGTCAGGGGCATCATCCTAAGTTTACGATTACTAGGGGCATGTCACCTATAGTATACACTTCATAAAGTCCTCGTGAGGTGAATCTCTTCAAGTTCCTACTAGCAGGGGGGCAAAGTATACAAGGCATGTTCAACGCTTCGATCAAAATTCATTGGTGTTTTCCAATCAATATGAGTCCAGGAATGACAAGTGCTATAATCACTAGGGGGAATGTTCAAGGCATCCATGCTTCTCCATAGAGTCGACTTCACGAGAATCATATCCCCACAGAGCAACTCTCAAGAAGATATCTTCAAACATACTCGTCCCGACAAAGACATGACTCCCCAACAGAGTTTACATCTTCAATACTTTGCTCTTCTCCAACATGGTTTACTAATATCTTTCATCCCCAGTCCGGGTCCATCAAATTACTGATCATCCCCAAGCGGAAACCATGAATCCCCAGCTGAGCATCCTCAAGACGAAATCAAACATCAAAAACACAAAGACCTGGAGATTTATTTTCTCGACGAAGATAACATAAATCATATTCGCATACCACATGACACAAACATACATCGCATACATCACTGCATAACAAATCCATAACATATGAAGTTTCTCATTTATTTTGAGATACTCATTACATAAACACATGCATCATGACATAAGAAAACTAACCTCTACTTTTCAGGATACTACTACCTCTATTTTCAAGTATTAAGTCGACACCTTTGACGGTTCCTTAATATATCAAGAGTTAAGTCGACACCTTTGACGGTTCCTTAACAACACACTTCAGATATAAGTCGATACCTTTGACGGTTCCTTATACAATCTATCTACATATCTGAGTCGATACCTTTGACGGTGCCTCAATGATATGCTTCAGAGTTAAGTCGACACCTTTGACGGTTCCTTAACGACATACTTCAGATATAAGTCGACACCTTTGACGGTTCCTTATACAATCTATCTACATATCTGAGTCGATACCTTTGACGGTGCCTCAATGATATGCTTCAGAGTTAAGTCGACACCTTTGACGGTTCCTTAACGACATACTTCAGATATAAGTCGACACCTTTGACGGTTCCTTATACAATCTATCCGCATATCTGAGTCGATACCTTTGACGGTGCCTCAACAATATGCTTCGAATTTAAGTCGATACCTTTGACGGTTCCTTAAATAACCCAACACAGATTTGAGTCGATACCTTTGACGGTTCCTCAACATTCAAAAGAGAGAAGACGGCAAAAGCAGAAATTTCGCAACAATCCATACTCCAACAACTACCAGATGGCATCTACAAGCCCATCTCCGACAAAAAGTCCCTACTGCAAATAGGGCAAATTTCTTGGTATTCTAGTGTTCAATCATCTTCCACCTTCAGATACCGACTGACACACAAACCACTCTACATATTCAGGTTTAAGATGATTGAACAGGGGCAGCTGTCATACCCCAAAATTTGCCCATACTATTTCTCTAATACAAATCCAAATCAATACACAAGGCTCTAAAACTAGGGTTTTGATTTCTTCAGAGAAAAATCAAGTTCTGACAGCCCAAGTGGACCTCATAACCTCTTATATGATTCAAAGAACCTCTATGCCAAATTTCAAGCCCTGATTCAAAGGATAGCTCATTCAATGGCCCAAACTTGCGTCTAAGGGTTTCAAGAGTGTCCAAACTTAACCTCATGACTATTTGATTTTATTTTATTTTTAGTGAATTTTTATTCATTAAAAGTGCAATTTAGAATTAAATAATTGAAGGAACACAAGAAGATTTGATTTGTTGTTTATTTGCAATAAATTTCAAATCACCTAAATGACATATTTTAGGTACAGAATCGTGTATGGATTAATTGGGAAAAGATGAGCTAAAATTGAGACCAAAAATAGGAAAATTCCAATTAAAAGATATCCTTGTTTCAATCAAAGCTCAATCAGTGGATTTTGATCAAAATTATGAACCCTAATTCACACTCTATATAGACCTAAAGTAATTCATACGCGGAGGAGGATTCGCAGGCAAGGGAGGCGGTTCAAAAGCTCACAAAATTTCAATAAAAATTGGAATTCGGTTTGAGGGATTAGAGAAGATTCAGAGATCTTTGAAGGTTCAGACGCATTCCCAGATTACTCCTGATCAGTTCCCAATCATTATTAAGGCTTAAAGCACTCAGAACCAACGCATATACGCTAATGGTTTGATGCTTCTTTTTCAAACTCGATTTCGATTTTTCATTTGTATTTAATGAAATTCAATTACATATTTGCATTCACCATGACATATGGAAGCTTTCTGTATAGTTTAATTTTGTTTTAGGCATAGATACCAGATTCCGCCATTGTTAGGTCGCGGAGGTCGTGAAAAGGGGATTTTCGTTCCGAGTAAAATCAGGAGAAAACGTGAATACCATCGCACTCAGAGCGTGATTTCTAATCAAACCATGTATAGATTTGACATTTATTCGTTGCGTGTAGCTATGTGCTGATTTGCAGGATCCATGGTGGCTGGGAGTTTCAGTCTGAACAGGGAAGGAGAAGCTGGGAGCGCGCGTTTTTTTTTTGGTTAAAATTCTCGTTTATTGTGTTTCAAATCATTTGTGTATTGCGTTTCTAACAGCAAAACGAAAGTGGTCTGGTGGTGAAACGTCGCCCTTAAGGGATTAATCCAAAGGCAGCGGGTCGATCCCTGCCTTCTACATTATTTTTATGATATTTCCTTGTATACACTTGCAAGCGGATCCAGTGAGCGCATCTTCATCAGCCATACGGTGTCTCCTCAACACCAGCCATCAGATCGCTCTAGCCTCAGATCCAACGTGCATCAGAACGCAAGTCTATCATGAACTTTCAGAGCCTACCACGCAGGAATATTCACGCTAAGTTTTTTAACTATTCTTTTTCTATTTTTTTTATTATTTCATTCTTTTATTTCCTTTTTTTAATTATTTTATTAACTAAAAAAAATACTCTTTTAATGTTTTTTCTTCCTCTTAATAAAATTGGTTTTAAAGATTTTTTTTACATAAAACCTTAAAGTAAAATAGTTACTTATTTTAATTATTACTAACTTTATTTGATTTAAATGTTTTAATTTGTTTAAATTATTCAATTGATTATAATTATTTTTAAATATATTAGGGTTAGGTAACTTAATCGAAATTCTAATTTTTTTTTTATCATCATTTTATTTATTTAATTAATTAAGTTGGGAAATCAATAATTAATTATGTTGATTTTATTTTTTCCTATTAAACCTAGTCAATTTGTACCCTGATCAATTTTTACGATGATCATTCCATACACTGAAAAATATATGTTTTTCTATGCCTTTTTTCAGGTTCACTTCTCGAATACGCTCTGACTACGCGCCACGTCAAAGAACGAAGCTAAGTTCTAATTTCTTCTTATTTAATATTTTTCGCCTATTATTTTGTTTTAATTAGGGTTTGATTGCCCCCTGTCAATGAAATCCCTTTACACTCACTTCCTCTTATTTCTCTATTCAATTATCAGATGGTCAGAGTCAATGCTTCAAGCTACCCCCAATTCTCAATCTTCATCGATCGAAGCTAAGTTTCTTTTACCCATTTTTCTGTATTATTATATCTATTTTTAGGGTTAACCCTAGTTGCCTCTGAATAAATAATACACTCACTCGCTTCTGTTTATTCTTTCCTTTTTCCTTTTCAGGGTTTATCGATTGCCAAAGTTACGTTGTTGGTAACCTAAACCTCATTTTATTTTGTGCCTTTTATTATTGCTTGTGTCAAACCCTGATAAGGGATCCGCTGGTTACAATTTCCCGCCCCCTTTATTGCTTTATATTATTGTGTGGTTAGTAATTTAGGGAGTGCAAGATTGTAATTAACCTAGAATCACTAATTTACAAGATAATATATTGAATTAACCACGTGATTGTTGCACACACGCACCCTTTTGGGGTAACCTCTCTGTTGCCTTGTTGCCTGTTGCCTGTTGCCTTTGTGTTTTTGCAGAATAAGCTATGTCCCTCGAATTTGAGGATACCTCAGCCATGCTGCCTCGATAATAAAAGGTCATGCGACCCTAAATGATGCTGCCTTCGATACACAATTATGACCTCGACACTCGGATGTTGCCTACGGAAAATGGCTGAGGTATCTTCTGGTTGCCTAACGGAAAATGGCTTATTCTGATCCTTGCCTTAGACTACCTGCCCTTCTATGGCATGGGACAGTCTTATGGCAAAGGATGCTTCGACGACCCTTCAACCTCCAAACGAAAGGCTTCCTGCCCTCTTATGGCAAGGATAGACCCTTTCATTCTGAAAGGCTAAAAAGAGACCTATCATTTGAGTTTAAGGTAATTGCCCCTAATTGCCTTGCAATGCTCAAACTTTCATTATATTCTTTCTCATAATTTTTCAAAAGGGCTACGCTCATTTACGAGCTAAAGTCCCTATCTCTTTCATCTACATTTTCTAAACAAACGAGCAAGCAAAGCAATTAAGAGCCCATGGAAAACCATGGATGCAAAGGGTGCCTTACACCTTCCCTTTGCATAAATTACCCCCCGAACTTAGATTTCTTAAAAGGTTTTTTTCTGTTTCTTTTTGCCTTTCCGAATATTGTTTGGATAAAATAAAAGTCGGTGGCGACTCTTGCTTACCGCGACATTTCGATTGATAAAAAGTCAGTTCACCGTATTACACACCGGGAAACCATACTCTATGTCCTAACCTAAACTAAGGGAGATTCTTTGCATGAAGCCCAATAGGAGGCTATGGGGAACCTAGTGTTGTACTAAGTTGAACAAGTATATATAACACGATCACAAATATGAACAAGTACGAACAAATATGAACAAGTACATGAACAAATATGAACAAGTATGAACAGTTATATATGACAAGGTGTGTGTATACAATGGAGTTTATGAAGGAAATATACCTGTAAGCATGATCCATTTGTAAACACGGGGGCTCGGGACTTATACTCGGGGAGAGGCCCATTGAGTTTATTCAAAAGCTATGTAAACAAGTATTTACAAGGGGGCTTTGGGACTTATACCTACATGGAGGCCCATGGTATTTTTGGGAAGATTTAAAGGAAACCTTCATTTTTGATTTGTTATTCGAAGTTAAAAAAAAACAAATTGATCGAGATATGTACAAAAAGGTGTACAATGAAATACCTAATTTCATGTACGGGAATGGGACTTATACCTATGTGGAGGCCCATGTTTTATTTCATAAAACATGGTTGATTGTTTTGTTCAAAAGCACGAGGTTTTGAAAACAGTTTGAAAGTTTTTGTTTTGAAAGAAGTTTTCTGTTTAAAGAAAAATTGTACAAAGAAAAGGAAAGGGACTTATACTCTCTAATATTCGAGAGGCCCATTGAGTTTTGAAAATCAATTGATCAATCCAAAAAGATTTAATCAAGAGTTTTTGAAAAGAAAACCAAAAAGAAAAGGTTTATTTGTTTTGAAAAACCGTGATCGTTTGTTTTTTAAACGGTTTGAAATTTGAAAGAAATCAACTTAATTTAAACAAAGACAAATCTTATGTTTAACTAAGACCTAAATGATTAGGGTTTGATCACCAAAAATATTTACAAGTGATTAGGTTTGAAAAATCCAATGAAAAATAATATTTAAAGTATTAAAACCACTTAAAAACAAGTCATTTTAAACCTATTAAAAAACACATTAAATAAACATTTTTTTGTGATTTTTTTTTATATTCATAAAATATATGTGTTAAATAAAGAGTGTACAAAAAATGAAGTAAAAATGAATTAATTTGATTGGTTAATTAATTGAGTGAAGTTGTAAAGAAATTAAAGAAAAAATAATGGTAAAAAATATGGTTTTGTCTACACAAGGACATGAACCCACGCACTCAAGGTTACCAACCAAAACAAAAGCCAACTGAGCCACGCTTGTGGCTTGTAAGTAACACGCGTTTGATAAAATATATTTTCCAACCAAAATTCAAAACTTATGAACCAAAAAACGCGCCAAGAACACAATCCCAATTTGAATTTGAATTTCTTTGAAACTGGATTGTTTTGATCAAGTAGATAGTCTATCTTGCTCAATTTTTCACAAGGAACATGATGGTACCATTTAATTTCATTTATTTTCACTCTAGGGCCATTGATTCTCTGATGAACATGAAGAACCCTAATTCTATGATTCATTCTGAAATCGTGTATGTGCAAGTTATGATGCAATTGATTGAGGGTTAATGATCCTCATGTGTGTAGAAACAAGATGGTAAATCAGTTTTTCATTTATGATGCATGTATGATAGAGTTTGAAGTTCAAGTGTACTTACCTCAAAAACGGCCAAACTGAGAATTGAATTTTGATCTGGAGGTGTTACAGATGCTTTGTGATGATCTGGATAGCTTCAATGATGATTATGGAAGGTGTCTGGATGCTTGGAACCACCTGAATTCATCTGAACATGGCCATGGTACCGGATCTGCAGAAGCTTTAAGAGTGAATCGAATTTGATGATGGAGATGTTTCAGGTCATGTGTGATGATTGGGATAGTTCATATATGGTATATGGAATGTGTCTGGATGATTAGCTTGGACAGAATTGGCCTAGAATTGATTTTGGCATGATAAGGCTAGTGTTATGCATATTTAGGAAGTGAGGTAGTGATTCTGAGTTCTAGGTGTTTTTGGGGTGTATGAGTGGATCAAACACATCCCATATGATGTTTATGAGTTGTGGGAACCATCACTTTGCTCAGAACTTCAATGGTTTAGAGGTTGAGAATTTTACCTCTTTTGAAAACTAAGAAACTTGCAATTCATGAAAGGAAGAGAAAACCTATGATTATGAGGTCTTGGTGTGATTTGAAGAGTGGAAATGACCTCTATTTATAGGCCAAGCTTTCTGAATACAAAGACCTTGCAAGTGGATCAAAGAGTGATGATTTGGCTTAAGAGATAAAATGGAATCTTTCACATTAAATGCAAAATGGTTAAAGTGACTTAACCATGGTTATTCTTCCAAGCTTCTTATCTCTTTCCAATCTGATCTCAAACCAGAAAATATCTCTCAATCATTGCATTGATGTGTCATTACTTGCATTATAGGTCATATAGTATAAGAACTTTGTGAAAATGGCTTGAAATTTCAAGTGAAAATGATCACTAAATGCATAATTCAAAACCATAGCTATGCTCCATATTTTTTCATGCTCTTGGACATTTTGGAAAGCTCATGTTATGCACTTCAAATCCCTAGTTGAAAGTTTCTTCAAGACCTTTAAGGAAATGGGTGAAAAAGATCCATGAACTTTGAGAAAAATGAGATTTCAAGTGAAATTTTCAAAAGATACCAACTTTGAAGCTCCATATCTCTTAAATGGTTGATCTTTTGGAAAATCATTTTATGTGACAAAGTTGTTTATTGGATCAAAATCTACAACTTTCATGTTGGAAGTTTTTTTCAGTTTGTAGGTGAAATTTTGAGAAATTCCCTTCCAAAGTTTGGAAAAAACCATTGAAAATACTTAGAAATTTTTCTAAGTATGGAAAGTCAAACTTTTGACTTTTTGATTCTTGATGAATTTTCTTGATTTTCTTTGATCAAATGACTTCATATGTCATATATTGATGATTTGAAACTTCAAAAGTCATGGTTGACCAAAATTTCCAAAAAGTCAATGGTGATCTTGTACAGTTGACTTTTTCAGACGAATCGCGTTTCTGGAGATTTTAAATGAACCAGGCTATCCTCACCAAATGAATGGTATGAATGGATCATGTTGAGTTATTGGAGGACCTTTGAGCCATGCTTTAAGTTGTGGCACCATGTTCTGATTAAAAAGTCAGTGGTTCAGGTGAATTAGGTCAAAAACCCTAATTGTCGACCTGATGAAATTGATGACTGTGGATCTTGAATTGAGATGTAATTTCCATTGGATATTGTCACAAGGATTATTTGAAGATGATTGAAACCTTTGAGTGATCCCCTGGGGCTTTTTAGGGTTTCCCAAATGTGATTCCTGATTTCAGTCCCTGATAGTTCAACAACCCTAATCTGATGATTTGAAATTTCACTGTTGATTAGTCCCTGTGTTGGAGATTTCTTGAGTCAATAGATTAGGTCAAAATGATGTACTTGGGGGCTTGAGGTCATGTCCCAAGTCATTAGGTCAAATCCTGAGCAAAAGTCAGGGGTATGCTATCTTCAGTCAAAACCCTAATCTGGTTGATTCAAAGTCTCTGAGCTTGTTGAAATGAATCTTTGAGGACCAAATGTTGACTGTTGATGAAGATGGTTCTTTTAAGATGAAGGGAGAACAAAACCCTAATTGTTACTTGTACTGATGAGTGACTTCTTGTTTAAATCCTGCTGAGTCACAAGTAGCAAACACAAGCTATGCAATTTGTTAGAGATGCAAATGATGCATAAGCAAATGATATGAGGTGGTATCTTAGGTCAAAAATTAGGGTATGACACTAGGAAGGAATTTTCTGTGGGCCAACAGGTTTTACTGTTTAACTCCCGCCTTAAGCTTATGGCTGGGAAATTTCGATCCAAATGGATTGGCCCCTTTGTTGTTACTATTGTTTTCCCTCATGGTGCAGTAGAAATAAAAAGTGCAGGTACTTACAAAGTCTTCAAGGTTAACGGGCAGTGGCTGAAGTTATTCCATGGAAGTTTGGTGCCTGAAGATGTCAGCATAGAGGAGCTTTCTTTGGAAGCACCTGAGTACACTGCAACTTGATCAGGGAGTCCTTATTTCCTTCTCTCTACTTTATTAGTAATGTCCTTTCATTGAGGGCAATGCTTAGTTTAAGTGTGGGGGAGGAAATCGTGTGTTTTATTTATGTTTATTAGTTTTTTCAATTAAATAAAAAATGCATCTTCATGAAAGTTTTAGGCTATAGACTGATTTGAGTCGAGTTTGCGGAGACTTGGAAAAATTCATAAGATCGGTATCGTTCTAACACCGTGAGTCTCCTGCATATGGAAATTGATTTGAATTTGTTATTATGTTTTAGCCTTAATTCTCATTCTCTGACAGCTCTTAAGTAGTTTATTTCAGCAGTCGGCACCATCTCTCACACACTTTACACAGGAAAGCCGATGAATATAAGTGAATGTTCCGGAAAAAAAAAGAAAATAAAAAGGTAATACACCTTCTAAGTTTGGTGACCCTCACCCGGTCACTTAACCCAACGGTTGTGTAATCTTCAAAAAAAAAGATTTCAAAACTCTTTGTTAGTTGGTTCAGCGGTTTCTGGTGCTGAACTTGGTAGGGAGGATTACGGTCCGATCCCCCGCAACTACATCTGAGTAAGCAAAAGGGTTATGCCACGTAAGTACCGGAACCCCATGCAAAAAAGGGATCAGAGTCACTAACCGGTAGCCTTGCTATAAGTGTGTGGAGATAACTGGCTTAATGTGATTGCGCCTGAATGAAAAAGAGCAAAAAGGATGAGTAAGTTAGGCTATGGTATAATAATATGATTTGAATTGGTTTGTGTAGTTAGGAGGCTTATGTCTGCATATATGTGGTTAGTGTTCTTACTATGCCCTTAGTGTGCAAGATTAGTACATGGCGATGCGAACTTACCCAAAGAAGATTTGTAGCCTAGGATGAGTAACTGTTGATGTATTTATGCTTTCGTTGTTTTGTTTTTCATTTTGCTTGGAGTGCAAAAGTTCAAGTGTGGGGGAATTTGATCAGTGCATTTTGATGCACATTCCTTTATGTTTGTACTTAGGCATTTCTATGGTTTGGTTTGTTTATTTTTCTATTTTATTATGTTTTTATATTTTAATTTATTTTTATTGTTATTTGATTTTCGTATTTATTTTTCAGTTTTAGTAGTCTGCACGGAAACGATCATAACTGGAGTTCCAGGAGTCCGATTGAGGCGTTCTAATAATCGAAGGAAAGCTAAGAGAAAGAGCTACAATTGTTATGTTGTAGTAGAAGTCAGAATCGGATTGTAGAAGGGCCAGAAAATTCATTGAAGTTGCAGCACTAGTTTTAGTTAAGTTTCGGGTCAATTAGTTTTGGGCCTGGGTCGTCTGTTTGACCCAGTTGAATTGTAAAATGGGTTGTGCTATTGTCCCTTAGGTTAGCAGCCGCGGTACTGTAGCAACCATCTTCCATTCACGAAAAAATCAAGCTTGTACGAATTGATCCATGGCGAACTAATCCTTTTGAGTTAATCTACCGTGTTCAGGTTCTAATACTATGAGATTAATATAATTTTGCATTATAATTCTAATTCCTTCAATTCTACTTTGTGTTTATCATTTGCTTAATCTGATTATTCGTAGAGTAGATTGTTTGGTTCGATTGATTTATGGTTCCCAAATTTCTATCCGTTTTATCGTATGCTTAATCGTTAATTCGCCTTTTGCTTAACCGAATGCTTAATTCGGCAAACGGGAAATATAATTCTATAAAATTGTTGCGCTTGTCAATCGATTTTGTGATCGAACAGGAACGGAATCCGCTTAGGGTAGTGAAATTATAATAATCGATGATTAGTAGGAAGTGAATCGGTAGATTGACTTATTTCATAATCACTTATTTCAAAACAGCTTATCTTCATAGTCACGTTTGATAATCATTTTTTCGACCAAACCAAACCCCCCTAAATCGATTTAGCTTTTAGTTAATAAAAATCAAGAATCCTTGTGATACGACTCGAGCCATTGTCGCTGTACTACGTTTTACAAAATACTCGTTTTTGACCCGCGCGCGATAGCGGATCACTCACTTTTGAATTGATTGAAATGTTTGAAGTGTCGTGTGTGTTTAGAAAAGATTTTTGAATAAGGACTTTAGCTTGTAAATAAGCGTGGCCTTTTGAAAATCGTTTTGAAAAGAAGGTTTGAAAAGTAACTCTTGAGTTTAAATAGAGCAAGCAATTAAAAACAATTACCCTTAAGTTTAAAATTTATGTTCTTTTAGACTTTAATGGGAAAGGGCTCTCCATACCATAAAGAGGGCAGGTAGTCCTTTCATTGGATTTAAAAAGGGGTCATCGGAATTATCTTTCGCCATAAGACTGTCCCTAACATAAAATGGGCAGGTAGTCTAGGGAAGGATAGAATAGTCATTTTGGCAACAGGCAAGGATAGCTTAGCAATGGGGACAATCATCATTTAAACTGAGGCAACATCGAGGGACAAGATCATTTTTATTAAGGCAACTTCGAAGGGACATATGATCTTATGATGATTTATGAACTGAGGGCAACATTGGCTTTAGGTATCCTCGGAATCGAGGGACTTGACTATTTTAGAATCGTAATTAAAAGGCAATAGGCAACATAAGAAGGGTTACCCTAAAGTTGTGTGTGTGGCACAATCATGTGGTTCAATTCGAATATTTTATCTTGTAATTAGTGAGCTATGTTAATTAACAGGCTTGTACTCCCTAGATTACTAACCACGCAGTTATAAACAAATAATACAAAACCTAACTATTACAAGGCCTCAGGTGGGGGATTACATGGCCAAAAACCCGTTGATGCAGAAAATAAAGGCAATAAAAGAAAAAAATTAAACATATTTAAATGGCTTGAGCCTTCAATTGAACCTTCGATCAATCCTGAAAATTAAGAATGAAAAGGGAAAGATTAGTGTATGAAATATCTATGGATTAATTACACAAACCCTAATTCAAGATAATTGATTAAAACAAACTAGGTAAAATAACTAATTTAATATTTTAAATAACCATTAGAAATTAAGAAAGTCGAATGTACGATTAAATATGATAATTACAAGATTTTAAATATTTATTGGATTAATCCTAATTAGTTAATGAATTTAAAGCACATATGAAAAATAGCATCTTTTTTATTATTAAAACGATTATTTTTAATATTAAGAGAAAAACCGAATCTTCGATTAAATAAAATAAATGGCTATACAATTATTATGTAATAAAGATAAAATGTTTAAATAAAATAGGTTTAATAAAAAAATATAATAAAAGAAAGAAAAAAGAAAATAAATAAAAAAGATTTATGTAATTAAAAATAAAAAATTTGGAAAAAACTTAGCTCTGATCTGGTGTGGTGCGTTCCTGAGGGCGTATGATGCGCCTGCAGCCTTAGATGCGTTGGATCTGGAGACAACATGATCTGAAGGTTGATATGAGGGGGTGTATCATATGCACGTGGGCGGGAGCACGCCAGATCCGTCTGGATTTAAAGAAAAGGGCACGCGCTTTTCCCTTTGAAAACAGCCAATCACGTGATGACACGAGGTCATCTTCTTCCCTCAACCGTCGTTTAAAGTCTGCAACGACTTTTAGTGACGGTTCTAAATCGTTGCTATAGCCCTGCACTTACGAATACGTCTAAAACACAATATAAACTTTTCGCGAGGCCATGGATGAGATCGTCTAGACCTCACGAACACAACCATGGCCCTAATTTGGCCTAATTTTCCTGCAAATAAAAACCCCTAAAAAAAGTTTCGAAACCCTAACAATGGTGATCTACGGCAAACACGCATGGAAACACAATTAAACGTCCAGAAACGATCAACATAACTGTTAGAACAAGATTTGTTCTTATCAATTATCTTAGTTTTGATGATAACAATAATATGAATTTTGCTTAAGATAATATGGTACTCTAATCCAATGCAATTTCCCTTTCAGGAAATATATATATAGAGTACGCATAATTCAGTGCTCAGAAGTTGTGTCTCAAATGGTTCAGCATGCAACATCAGAACATGGTCTGGCAAGACATCAGAAGATGGTCGAAGCAGAATCAGAACATGGGTCTATGGAAGCATCAGAAGAACATGAGATCAGAAGCACTGAAGATCAGAAGATGGTATCACGCAACAGAAGCACTTCAAGATCAGAAGATCAGAAGATGCTATGCACCAAGCTGTTTTGACTCTGATGATATTCAAACGTCGTATTCACAAACATCAGATCAGAAGGAAGTACAGGTGGCAGACTACGCTGACTGACAAAAGGAACGTTAAAGCTACTAAAGGCAACGTCAGTAGACACAGCGTGAACAAGGCTCGAGGTAGTTGACAAAAGCGTATAACATTAAATGCAATGCTGTACGGAACACGCAAAGCATTAAATGCACTCAACGGTCATCTTCTCAACGCCTATAAATATGAAGTTCTGATGAGAAGCAAGGTTACCAATTCTTAACAACTCTGAACGAAAATAAACTTGCTGAAACGCTATTCAATCAAAGCTCAGAATCTTCATCAACTCACTACATTGCTGTTGTAATATCTTAGTGAGATTAAGCTTAAACGATAAGAGAAATGTCACAGTTTGTGATTATAGCTTTTAAGAAGCATTTGTAAACTCTTGAATAGATTACATTAAGTTGTAAGGAACTAGAGTGATCGTGTGATCAGTAGACTCTAGGAAGTCTTAGCAGTTGGCTGAGCAGTTTGTAACTAGAGTGATCAGGTTGATCAGTAGACTCTAGAAAAGTCTTAGAAGTTGTCTAAGCAGTTGTTCCTGGAGTGATCAAGTTGTGATCAGAATACTCTAGAAGACTTAGTCGTGGACTAAGTGGAAAACCATTGTAATCCGTGCGATTAGTGGATTAAATCCTCAGGTTGAGGTAAATCATCTCTGCGGGGGTGGACTGGAGTAGCTTCGTTAACAGCGAACCAGGATAAAAATAATTGTGCAATTTATTTTTATCGTCCAAGATTT
Source organism: Vicia villosa (assembly GCF_029867415.1). Taxonomy (NCBI): domain Eukaryota; kingdom Viridiplantae; phylum Streptophyta; class Magnoliopsida; order Fabales; family Fabaceae; genus Vicia; species Vicia villosa. The sequence goes on along the minus strand of NW_026705990.1, from coordinate 144,789 downwards.
AAAGTCACACTTATTCAATCCCCCCCCTTTCTAAGTGTTTTTCTATCCTTCAATTGGCATCAGAGCGCCGGTTCTAAGGTGCAAGCACTTAACCGTGTTTAGAAAAGATTCAGGAAGAGAAAAACGCTTCATTTAAAAGATGGCTGGTGAAACTCCGACAAATCCACCTGCATCTACATCTGGCTCTGCTGAGCAATACAACGGTAACAATGGTTATACAAGACCGCCGGTATTTGAGGGTGAAAACTTTGAATACTGGAAAGATAAACTGGAAAGTTACTTTCTTGGTCTAGATGGTGATCTATGGGATCTTCTGATGGATGGTTACAAACATCCAGTAAATGCCAGTGGTGTAAAGCTGACAAGGCAAGAAATGAATGATGATCAAAAGAAGCATTTCAGGAATCATCATAAATGCAGAACTGTTTTGCTGAATGCTATTTCTCATGTTGAGTATGAGAAAATATCAAACAGGGAAACAGCCTATGATATATATGAATCCTTGAAAATGACTCATGAAGGAAATGCTCAAGTCAAGGAGACAAAAGCTCTTGCCTTAATCCAGAAGTATGAAGCCTTCAAGATGGAGGATGATGAAGACATTGAAAAGATGTTTTCGAGATTTCAAACTCTGACTGCTGGATTGAGAGTTCTTGACAAAGGATACACCAAGGCTGATCATGTGAAGAAGATCATCAGAAGCTTACCCAGAAGATGGGGTCCTATGGTGACTGCATTCAAGATTGCAAAGAATCTGAATGAAGTTTCTCTGGAAGAGCTGATCAGTGCCTTGAGAAGCCATGAGATTGAGCTGGATGCAAATGAGCCTCAAAAGAAAGGTAAATCTATTGCATTAAAATCTAATATCAAGAAATGCACTAACGCTTTTCAGGCCAAAGAAGAAGATCCTGAAGAATCAGAATCTGAAGAAGAAGATGAACTGTCCATGATTTCCAGAAGGGTAAATCAACTCTGGAAGAGCAAGCAAAGGAAGTTCAGAGGCTTCAGAAGTTCAAAGAGATTTGAACATGGAGAATCTTCTGATGACAGAAGATCTGACAAGAAGAAGGTCATGTGCTATGAATGCAATGAACCAGGACACTTCAGGAATGAATGTCCAAATCTTCAGAAGGAGAATCCCAAGAAGAAGTTTCATAAGAAGAAAGGCCTTATGGCAACCTGGGATGAGTCAGAAGATGATTCAAAAGATGAGCAGGCTAACTGTGCGCTGATGGCGACAGAAGATGACGGATCAGAATCTACATCAGAATCAGATTCTGAAGAGGTATTTTCTGAACTTACTAGAGATGAGTTAGTTTCCGGATTAACTGAACTTCTGGAATCCAAGTCTCAGATTTGTATTAAATACAAAAAGCTGAAAAAGCTATTTGAATTTGAAACAAAGAGGCTTGAATTGGAAAATTCTGAATTGAAAGATAAACTTTTAAAATTATCCAATGATGTTGGATCTCCTTCTAATTCAGAAAAATCCACTCCTAGTCTAAACCATATTCTGAAAGAATATGATTTAAGTTTCAGGAAGTTCTTATCTAGAAGTATTGGCAGAAGTCAGCTAGCTTCTATGATATATGCCGTATCTGGAAACAAAAGAGTTGGCATTGGTTATGAGGGTGAAACCCCATACAAACTTGAACCTGTTGATGAAATGAAACTCACATACAAGCCATTGTATGATCAGTTCAAGTATGGCCACTCTCATGATATTAGGCACACTTCACATGCACAAAGTTTTCACATAACACACACCAAGAAGCATGTGACACAACCTAGGAAATATCATGAAACTCATATTAAAAATTATCATGCTGTTCCTCCTATTGCTTATAATGTCAAACCCAAGTTCAATCAGAACTTGAGAAAATCTAACAAGAAAGGACCCAAGAAAATGTGGGTACCTAAGGATAAGATTATTCCTATTGCAGATATCCTTGGCTGCAAGAAGGACAAAGCACAACATGTCATGGTACCTGGACTCTGGATGCTCACGACACATGACAGGAAGAAGGTCTATGTTCCAAGACCTGGTGCTTAAGTCTGGAGGAGAAGTCAAGTTTGGAGGAGATCAGAAGGGCAAGATAATTGGCTCTGGAACTATAAAGTCTGGTAACTCTCCTTCCATTTCTAATGTACTTCTTGTAGAAGGATTAACTCATAACCTCTTATCTATCAGTCAATTAAGTGACAATGGTTATGATATAATCTTCAATCAAAAGTCTTGCAAGGCTGTAAATCAGAAGGATGGCTCAATCCTATTTACAGGCAAGAGGAAGAACAACATTTATAAGACAGATCTGCAAGATCTTATGAGTCAGAAGGTGACTTGTCTTATGTCTGTTTCTGAAGAGCAGTGGGTCTGGCACAGGAGATTAGGTCATGCTAGTTTGAGAAAGATCTCTCAGATTAACAAACTGAATCTTGTCAGAGGACTCCCTAATCTGAAATTCAAATCAGATGCTCTTTGTGAAGCATGTCAGAAGGGCAAGTTCTCCAAACCTGCATTCAAGTCTAAGAATGTTGTTTCTACCTCAAGGCCATTAGAACTCTTGCACATTGATCTGTTTGGACCAGTCAAAACAGCATCTGTCAGAGGAAAGAAATATGGATTAGTCATCGTAGATGATTATAGTCGCTGGACGTGGGTAAAATTCTTGAAACACAAGGATGAGACTCATTCAGTGTTCTTTGATTTCTGCATTCAGATTCAATCTGAAAAAGAGTGTAAAATCATAAAGGTCAGAAGTGATCATGGTGGTGAATTTGAGAACAGATCCTTTGAAGAGTTCTTCAAAGAAAATGGTATTGCCCATGATTTCTCTTGTCCTAGAACTCCACAGCAAAATGGGGTTGTAGAACGAAAGAATAGGACTCTGCAAGAAATGGCCAGAACCATGATCAATGAAACCAATATGGCTAAGCATTTCTGGGCAGAAGCAATAAACACTGCATGCTATATTCAGAATAGAATCTCTATCAGACCTATTCTAAATAAGACTCCCTATGAATTGTGGAAGAATAAAAGGCCCAACATTTCATATTTCCATCCTTTTGGATGTGTATGTTTTATTCTGAACACTAAAGATCGTCTTGGTAAGTTTGATTCCAAAGCTCAAAAATGTTTTCTTCTTGGATATTCTGAACGCTCAAAAGGCTACAGAGTATACAATACTGAAACATTGATTGTGGAAGAATCAATCAATATCAGGTTTGATGATAAGCTTGGTTCTGAAAAACCAAAGCAGGTTGATAATTTTGCAGGTTATGATATTGACATATCAGAAGTTGTTGAGCCAAGAAGCAATGCATCAGAAGCAGAGCTTCTCAGAAGCAAAGAATCTGAAGATCAAGTATCATCTTCTCTGGAGGATCTAAGTATTTCTGAAGAACCATCTGTCAGAAGATCATCTAGACTCATCTCTGGTCATTCAGAAGATGTCATTCTTGGAAAGAAGGATGATCCAATCAGAACAAGAGCATTCCTTAAGAACAATGCAGACTGTCAATTAGGTCTTGTATCTTTGATCGAGCCAACTTCTGTTGATCATGCTCTAGAAGATCCAGACTGGATAATTGCTATGCAAGAAGAACTGAATCAGTTTACAAGGAATGATGTTTGGGATCTTGTTCCTAGACCAGATGGATTCAATATAATTGGTATAAAATGGGTCTTCAGAAACAAGCTCAGTGAGAAAGGTGAGGTGGTAAGGAACAAAGCCAGATTGGTGGCTCAGGGTTATAGTCAGCAAGAAGGGATTGACTATACAGAAACCTTTGCACCAGTGGCCAGGTTAGAGTCTATTCGTCTATTAATTTCTTTTGCCACTCAACATAACATCACTCTCTATCAGATGGATGTTAAGAGTGCCTTCTTAAATGGTTATATAGATGAAGAAGTTTATGTCCATCAACCTCCTGGTTTTGAAGACTCTATGTCTCCGAATCATGTGTTTAAACTAAAGAAATCATTATATGGATTGAAGCAAGCTCCCAGAGCTTGGTATGAACGCTTAAGTTCTTTCCTTCTAGATAATGGTTTCACTAGAGGAAAAGTGGACACTACTCTCTTTTGTAAAACCTTTGAAAAGGATATTTTAATCTGTCAAATATATGTAGATGATATTATTTTTGGAACATCTAATGCTACACTTGGAAAGGAGTTTGCTAAGTCTATGCAGGCTGAGTTTGAAATGAGCATGATGGGAGAACTCAAGTATTTCCTTGGAATACAAATAAATCAAACATCAGAAGGAACATATGTTCACCAAACCAAGTATGTGAAGGAACTTCTGAAGAAGTTTAATCTTCTGGACTGCAAAGAAGCCAAAACTCCTATGCATCCAACATGCATCCTAGGTAAGGATGAGGTAAGTAAGAAGGTAGATCAGAAGTTATACAGAGGTATGATTGGATCTCTTCTATATTTGACTGCTTCTAGACAAGACATTCTGTTCAGTGTTTGTTTGTGTGCTAGATTCCAATCAGATCCTAGAGAATCTCATTTAACTGCTGTTAAGAGAATTCTAAGGTATCTGAAAGGTACTACTAATGTTGGTTTAGTTTACAGAAAATCTAAAGAATACAACTTAGTAGGATTCTGTGATGCTGATTATGCTGGAGACAGAATTGAAAGAAAAAGTACTTCAGGAAGTTGCCAATTTCTTGGAAGTCATTTGATCTCTTGGTATAGCAAGAAGCAAGCAACTATTGCTCTATCAACAACAGAAGCAGAATATGTCGCTGCTGCTGGCTGTAGTACACAGATGCTCTGGATGAAGAGTCAGTTGGAAGATTATCAGATATTTGAGAGTAACATTCCTATATTCTGTGATAATACTTCTGCTATATGTTTATCTAAAAATCCTATTCTTCATTCAAAAGCTAAACATATTGAGATTAAACATCATTTCATAAGGGACTATGTTCAGAAGGGTGTTATTTCTTTAAACTTTGTGGATACAGACCATCAATGGGCTGATATCTTTACAAAACCCCTGGCTGAAGATAGGTTTAAATTCATTCTGAAGAACATCAATATGGATCTATGCCCAGAATGAGAAGATGAGAAGTTCTTATATATGAGTATCTTCTGAAATGAAATGTGATTTTCCAATCAGAAGTTCTGATTGAAATCTTTTAGAAATTATGATTCGGTTATTACTAACGTTTCATTGTCTAAGTTGATTCAGAACCTCTTTTAAAGCAAAACAGCTGTTACGTTTTATCTCGGGATGGTAAACCTGTCGTTACTATTCATGGATAAACGCGCGTGCAGTTGAAGGAACGCCGACCATAGGTAACTGTGCTAGTCACCTCATTTGTCTTTATTATCTCTCCTCACGTCACGTAACATTAAATGCTAGTCATCATTCGTTTCATTTTATTTCCTTTTAAATACTCTTCAAAATGGTTTTTGGTTTCCTATCTCTCTGTCTGTGAACTGTCCCTCACTTCCTCCTTGGTTCTGGGATCTCTCCTACAGTGGAGGTTTCAGTCTGGAAGACAAGAAGTCCTCCGGGATTCTTGATGGGTTGACACAGAGCGTGTCTAGCTAGGGTTCTGTTTTTAATTTTTGTAGTAATTTCCTCTTTGGAAATTCTACTTTGTATTTGCTAGGAATGTTTCTCATCTTGTTAAACATAGGAACCTTTTGTAATATCTTTTGATTATCAATGAAAAGTTTCTTTGTGTTTTACATTCCAGTAAATGTTTTCTTTTGTCGTTTTTTGCATCTGAATCTTTTTAAATATTCTTTTTGATGTTATGACAAAAAGGGGGAGAAGATAAATGATAAATGATTTGATTAAATCTATCAGTTGCTGGGTAAAGAGGCTCCCACACATTCACTAACAAGAACTGCAAGTTCTATATGGTTTAAGTGTTTTGCAGGTACAGAGAAGTGAAGTGAATCTTCAGAAGCAAACACCAGAAGCAAAACCATAAGAAGCGTTATTCTGTAAAAGGAATAAGCTCTTGGAAACTGAAGCAAGCTGAGTGCTGTCAAGCTTCAGAGATCAGAAGCAAGAAAGAAGAATGAATCAGAAGCACTGATAATAGAATTTGAATATCATTGTCTATCCTGTTCTGACAAAATTCTATTTGCTCTGATACATATAATGTTATGGCTCTGATACATTATTTGCTCTGATACATTATTTCAGCCTATATGGCTCTGATACATATAATGTGTTCAAACATACATTTTATGTTCTAACTCGTTCATGCTGACTTTTGTCGTTTAGTTTTTGTTCTGTAACATTTCAGGATGTAGAGATGCTCTGATGATGCTCTGGTACATTCAACAATGTTCTGATACAAATCTAGCATGAAGTGATGTTGGTAGACATTCAAAGTTCTGAAGCTATCCGAGGGAAGCAGAAATCAGAAGATGTGAATGTTCTAAAAGATCCAGAAAACTCAAGTTCTGAAGCTGTCCTGAATGGAAGCAGAAATCAGAAGCTGTGAATGTTCTGAAGATCAAAGAAATTCAAGTTCTGAAGCTGTCCTGAATGGAAGCAGAAGTCAGAAGCTGTGAATGTTCTGAAGATCAAAGAAATTCAAGTTCTGAAGCTGTCCACGATGGAAGCAGGAATCAGAAGCTGTGAGTGTTCTAAGGATCTAAAGAAATTCAAGTTCTGAAGCTGTCCAATGGAAGCAGAAGTCAGAAGCTATGAATTCTCTGAAGGCAGAAGCTTATATGATCGTCTCTACCGAAATAATCAGGGAAGTCTTTTATCAAAGTTCTTCGAGTATTTATTTCAGGGGGAGATTATTTATCTCAGGGGGAGATTGTTAATCTCAGGGGGAGACATATTCATATGCTTATGCTATAGCTGTGTAATTTGTCTTTTGCCGTCTACTCTTTCTGATCGCAAATTCATATCATTTATATATGTTTTTGTCATCATCAAAAAGGGGGAGATTGTTAGAACAAGATTTGTTCTTATCAATTATCTTAGTTTTGATGATAACAATAATATGAATTTTGCTTAAGATAATATGGTACTCTAATCCAATGCAATTTCCCTTTCAGGAAATATATAATAGAGTACGCATAATTCAGCGCTCAGAAGTTGTGTCTCAAATGGTTCAGCATGCAACATCAGAACATGGTCTGGCAAGACATCAGAAGATGGTCGAAGCAGAATCAGAACATGGGTCTATGGAAGCATCAGAAGAACATGAGATCAGAAGCACTGAAGATCAGAAGATGGTATCACGCAACAGAAGCACTTCAAGATCAGAAGATCAGAAGATGCTATGCACCAAGCTGTTTTGACTCTGATGATATTCAAACGTCGTATTCACAAACATCAGATCAGAAGGAAGTACAGGTGGCAGACTACGCTGACTGACAAAAGGAACGTTAAAGCTACTAAAGGCAACGTCAGTAGACACAGCGTGAACAAGGCTCGAGGTAGTTGACAAAAGCGTATAACATTAAATGCAATGCTGTACGGAACACGCAAAGCATTAAATGCACTCAACGGTCATCTTCTCAACGCCTATAAATATGAAGTTCTGATGAGAAGCAAGGTTACCAATTCTTAACAACTCTGAACGAAAATAAACTTGCTGAAACGCTATTCAATCAAAGCTCAGAATCTTCATCAACTCACTACATTGCTATTGTAATATCTTAGTGAGATTAAGCTTAAACGATAAGAGAAATATCACAGTTTGTGATTATAGCTTTTAAGAAGCATTTGTAAACTCTTGAATAGATTACATTAAGTTGTAAGGAACTAGAGTGATCGTGTGATCAGTAGACTCTAGGAAGTCTTAGCAGTTGGCTGAGCAGTTTGTAACTAGAGTGATCAGGTTGATCAGTAGACTCTAGAAAAGTCTTAGAAGTTGTCTAAGCAGTTGTTCCTGGAGTGATCAAGTTGTGATCAGAATACTCTAGAAGACTTAGTCGTGGACTAAGTGGAAAACCATTGTAATCCGTGCGATTAGTGGATTAAATCCTCAGGTTGAGGTAAATCATCTCTGCGGGGGTGGACTGGAGTAGCTTCGTTAACAGCGAACCAGGATAAAAATAATTGTGCAATTTATTTTTATCGTCCAAGATTTAAAGTCACACTTATTCAATCCCCCCCCTTTCTAAGTGTTTTTCTATCCTTCAATAACATCACAAACAATAATATGCAAGCAAATTTCAGTATGGATGCATGAATTATCATATTCGAATCCAAGTTTTTGGTGACATACCGTGGCTCAATTGGAGGTAGTTCTGGGGGTGTTGATTGCGTGCAAGTATCCAACTAGCTTCAGTGAACACCAAGGAATGTATTGAGATGCTTTGATTCGCCTGAATTGAGCTGCAACCAAGAAACCGATTTCAATTTGTTCTTCACTTTTTGGAAGCTTGAAGGTTGTGTTTGACTGCAGAATTTCTTCTCCTTGTGATCTGAATAGCTTGTGCTTATATAATAGATGGAATTAGGGCAAATAGACTGCATCAAATCTCTTTGAATCAAGTGATTAGAAATTTGATTGAAAACCAATATTAAAGTTTTCTAAATTTGGCCTAATCTTGATCTTCTCTTTTCAATCTCAATTTCCATGAAAATTGATCACATATAGTGTCTAATTGGTGATTGGATTTGGTTAGAGAAGTCTCTCCAATCAAATCTTTGATTATTATTTAAATTGTTTGAGTTATATCCTTTTTTAATGAATAAAAAAACAATATAAAATCAAATAATTTAAATAATTTCGTGGCATTTGGATTGAATCTCCCTGATGTCTTGAGAAATAATATTGGGTCATAAAAAGTTGGTCCCCTTTGCAAGAAAATCCATTTTGAAGTCCTTTTGTTTCACATTTTTCCTTCAAAATTGTCTAAATTTGACAAGGCATATCTCCCTCAATTTTTAAGATATGGAAGAGTTCTAGGACTTTTTGGAAAGCTCAAGATGTCCTCTACAATCCTCTTTAGCACCCTTTCTCCATTTGAAGATTTTATCTTGATGATATGGGCTTTGACAAAAAACTACTTTTGGTTGACTTTCAAAAATGACCAATAATCTTTTGATCCATATCTCTCAAAAGAAGCATTTTTAGCCTTGGCATATGAGAGACAAAGTTGTAGAGAATTAAATTTCCTTCAAAATGAGATTTGGATAGGAAATTTATGATGTTCCATGTGAAAGTTATGGGTGGTCAAAGTTAGTTGATTTTTAGGTCAAAAAACCTAATTTAGAAACTTTGAGTTTTGTTGATTTCTGAACTTTCCTTGATGAATCATGATCAATCCTTGATCAAATGATGAATGATACTTCAAAATGAGGATGTTGACCAAAAATTAGGAATTTTGACTGTACTTTGACCACAGTTGACTTTTAGGTCAAACTAGTCGACTGTTGATTATCTGAGCAATTGACTGAGCAATCTTTGGAATTGAAGCTTGAATTTTGTCATAAGGATAGTTTGAAACATCATAAGTCATATGAAACCCTTTGGAGGCCTTGATTCATCAATTTCATTCAGAGAATGCAAAACCCTAATTCAGGAAGTCCTTGGTTAGATTTTTGAGTTTTGAACCTTAGTTGGAGTTTGAGAGTAAAAATGAGATGGGCAAATTTTGGGGTATGACAGGGAGGATGACGTAAACGATACCGCAACCTCATACAGTATGCTTTTGAACAGACTATGCTGACGATGTACAAGCATTGTTTCAATTCCTAAACAGTGGAGATATAAGGATGTTAATCCCTCGTCAACCCCCTTTGAGCCTAAAAAGTAAAAGTTTTCTTTCTCATACAGATTAAAACCCTTAATCATAACCTGGGGCAGGGTAGTTACTCAGTTAACTTAATTATACTAGTCGTTGTTCCCGCAACCATTAAGTCAGGCAGTCAATATCCACCAAAAATAAAAAGGTTGTTAAGTCAAAACCTATGAAGGAGACTTATCAAAAGTCAAAACATCCCGCTGACTGTAATCTCAAAATAAACAGTTCAGGAAAAAGTTAAGGGATAACAAAGTCAAAAAAGAGGTTTCTAAAAATCCTCGACAAAAGAAAACATTATAAAAAAGGATGATTGCCTGCTCAAGTAAACTTCTGGTGCTTTAACCATCATCAAATATCAGTGTTACAACGTCAAGCTCTGCTAGGACTTAAACGGAAAGTTAACTGAGCATAGGATCGAAGAACATCACGAAGATGGGGATGGGTACAAATAAACTTTGATTCGTTATCCTTTGTTTCTTAAACCGTGAACCAAGCTGCGTTACAACCTTTGAAAGTCCTAACTGAAGCATGGTTAGTTCGAAAGCGTACTGTCACCAAAAGGGTATCCTGACTCCTTAAGGTTTGCCATAAACACTGAGTTGATATCACGTTTTTACAAGTATCACGTTTTTACACCTTTGTTTTTATGTTTTTCAAAAATCTCAAGACAGACGTATGCATTGCATCTCAGGAATTCACATTTAAATATATTCTGCTACATAATTTCAAGTGTTAGCATCAGGAAGAACCTGCACAGGGTACGACTAATGACTAAAAGTCATCCCGACAGACGGAACCACTTCAGCAGCAACACCTCTTACGTCTGACTGAGTTGATTAAAAGTCAATGAATACAAGGGGCATGACATGCTTTGTCCAATCAATCTGGGGCAATCAGGTCAAGATTCAAATAATCTCTTAGGAATTTCGAACAGTCAGGGGCATCATCCTAAGTTTATGAGTACTAGGGGCATCACCCATAGTATATATCCCAGAAAGTACTCACAAGGCGAATCTCTCCAAAGTCCCTACTAGCTGGGGCAAAGCTATGCAAGGCATGTTTGAAACTTCAACCAACACTCATTTGTGTCTCCCAATCAATACAAGTCCATGAATGACTATTACTATAACCACTGGGGGCAACATTCAAGGCATCCATGTCTTTCCACAAAGTCGGTTTCACAGGATCATATCCCCACAGAGTAATCCTTAAGAAGATATCTTCAAATGTTCTCATCCCAACAGAGACTTAGTTCCTCAACGGAGTTTACATCTTCGACATTCCTGGTTCCCCGACACTTTTCTCTTCTCTAAACAGGGTTATTCATCTCTCTTATCCCCAGTCAGGGTACATCAAGATCAATCATTCAAATGGCTCTCATCCCCAAGCAAAAATCATAAATCCCCAGCTGAACATCTTCAAAACAAGGTCAGACATCAAAATCACAATGATATAGAGATTTATTTTCTCAATCAAGAAAAATCACTAATATACTCTAGATAGCATAAATCATGTTCATACATCATATATCATAATAAATTCATACATAACATACAAGTTTCTCATTTATTTTGAGAGACTCATCACATAATACATGCATCATGACATTGCATAAAGACTAACTTTACCTTTTTCAGGATACAGGTACAAGCAAATAAACAATATCTCCAACATTACAAGATCTAAATTGGTTACTGTTGAAGCAAGCATAGGGCAAGCAAGAAAAGAGATTTGGAAATATTGATCCAGGAATTATCGTCCACAGAGATGGAGAGATGCCATTCAACAGTTTCTACGGTTTCGAGCTCAGGTTTGAATGAGCAAAAATTAAAAAAAGATATAGACAGTAAAAGAATAAACACATTCTTAGAAGAGAAATAACTTATCAGGAATGTAAATATATTCACTCTTCACAAACATACACTTACCAACCCGTTATACTCAACCTACGATACTCATCTATGTCATCACGCATCTCTCACATAAGCGTCCATCTCTGGAGCACAAACGAGATCATCTCACAACTAAGGTTATCTCTAACGCGAAGTCGCGAGAACATCCGTGTTCTCGCGTCGGCGATCTCTCGCGCGCCGCTCAAACACGAAAGCATTAAGTACAAATACCCACAGTGAATGCTAGCTCTAAATCTATCTCTAGAGTTCAGAAACTAACAGATAATCATCCTAGATAAGGATTCAAGAAGTTTATCTCTAAAGCAACCCAAACCCCAAGCATAGAGCAAAAATCCAGGATAACATCAACACAGATTTGTAAAGCAAGTTAAACATAACATTATAATCGGTAAATATACATAAGATTCAAGTAACTATACAAACAAACCCAACACAAAGAAATACACAAAGAAGAGAAGAGATAAACCAAACATCTCGCGGGTTGTCAGCTCCGGTTGATGAGAAATCCACCTCCGATCTTCCAAGTGCATGACCCGGTTGTTTTCTAAGCTAATCTTGATCTAAGAATGAAAATGATGGAGTTGGAACCAAAAACTCTCCAAAACCATACCCTAGAAATGTTACAAATGAAGAAATATAAACACAATTTCTGCTACGGCCGCTTAGCGGCCAAACCTCGCTGAGCGGACTACACGTATTACAAAAATATCTAGAACAGTAAACAGGGCTCCGCTTAGCGGCCAGAGTTGCCGCTTAGCGGCCAGGAAAATTGGTTCGCCCCTGGAAAGCGCGCTTAGACGCCGCTAAGCGGACCTCTCTGCACAAATCTTGCTTATTTGATCCAAAATCGCGCAATCGGAGCCGTGCCTTCGACACTTTATTCCTCGAGGCTCCAATAAGCATGAATACCTATAAAAACAAAGGAAAAACTATTAAACGGTATATAAAACATATGAAAACTAAATAATGTGAATATATACACAAAAGTGGGGATTTTATTACAAAATCGGAATGAATAGAATCGATAAGTGCCACAATTATATACTCAAAATAACAACATTTTGGCACTTATCAAACTCTCCCCAACTTAAAACTTTGTTTGTCCTCAAACAATGTCAAATAAATCAAAGAATCAAAAGTAGTAAACCAAAGAATCGTGAATCAACAAGTTTAGAAAAACCAAAAACAAATGTATGGTTCAACACAAAAACGTATAAACAAAGTAAATACTTACCACTATCATACAACGACAACATGTAAACGAAACGAATCCTAAGCACAAAAAGCATACAAAACATTCTAACATAATACATGCTCACATCATGAATCACACCTAGCAAAAATTCATCAATGGATGAAGAACACACAAAGGTGAAGGACTTATAACCCTCATCCAACAATCTTGCAAACAAAAGATTAAATTATGCATTCATCCAAAAATCACATTGAAGATACAAAAGCAAGAATCACAAGGGATTTTCAAGGTTGTAATGTGGCTTGGTTAACAAACAAGGGATATGTCCTAAGGCTAATTGAAACAAAAACTTGCCTAAACCTAAGGGAGTGATCAATCCACCAAAGATTCAAACAACAAAACCTCGATTAAACTTCTTCCTTAACCACAAGTTTCTCAACCAATCACAATACTTATTAGCACAATTATTCACTTCTCTTTTCTTTTTCAAAACTTTTTCTCTTTTTTTTCTTTTCTTTTCTTTCTTTTCACTTTTTTTTCTTTTTTTTTTCTTTTCAACCTCATAGCAACAACCAAATAAGTAGAAACCATTTTCTACCCAACTTGAATTCAACCACATCATCATGTGAATACTCCTCACTTTCTAAGGCAAGGTAAAAATTCATACAAAAAATCATGGTTGAGGGTTCAAGAAAAAAAAGAATCAATCATCCATGCAAAAATGAGAACTAAACACTCAAAGATAAGCATTTAGCAAAAACAACATGGATATTGACAAAAAGGCTCAAAAGGGTTAACAAATGATCACACACTCACAAGGTGAATTGACTATATGGTTATGGTGGTTGTGCTCAAAATGAAATAAAATGCCTTGATCCTTTTTATGCTTTCATAAAATCAACATAAACAAAAGATTAAGCATAATAAAATCCAGTTAAAACAAAGATTGTAGCCTCCAGCATATATGAACAATGGAAAGCTTCCTCACATTTATGGTTTGGGAACTAAAGTGATTCAATCAACAAGCAAGTAATGCAAAAGAATGAATTGTATGGTAATTGTGCAAATGAAAAGTTTCCTAAACATGCTATGCTATAGAAAGCGATAAATAATTACCTTGAGTGATACAACTTCAAAAACAATACCCTACCATACATCCGCAGGTTGAAACTCTCAATCTTCGGAAAATCACCTCAAAAATCTTCGAATTACCGACAAAATTCGAGTACAAACAATCAATAAAAGAATTAGAAAAATAAAACTAGTATCTAATACTAAATAGCCTTGGTGAAAGTGGGAAAAAGAAGTGAACCAAGTGGAATAGGAACCCCACTGGTACAAAGCAAGAAAACAAAATTCTGCTATGCTCGCTTAGCGGAGCTGAGCTCGCTAAGCGATGACAGTAAAATACAGAAAAACCAGAGCAGAATCTGGTGTTCCAGCTCTATCCACTTCACCTAAACACCTCAAATACTGAAATATAAACAAAAATTTACAACCGTTGGGGTGCCTCCCAACAAGCGCTTGTTTTACGTCGTTAGCTCGACGCCTTTATTGTTTCGGTGTTTGGAAAGTAGCTTCCTCCCGTCATGACATGGTGACGTCTCACCGCACAAGCTTAAAGAAAGTGTCCTAACCAACCACTCAACAAACGTTACGGGTACAAATATATACAATGATCAAACGAACATAAAGGAAAACACAAGTATACAAATATGTATATGAACAAACACATATATACAAACATGAAACACATATAACTATTAACATACACAAAGAGAAAGTTGGTGAATGTTAGATGCACGAGTTGAAAAGTGAAGATTTGTAAGTAAATAGCTAATCCGAGATCAACATGTTTTACCAACATTCACCAACAAAAGTATACTTGTATGTAACATATACAAGTAAAAATATATGGTGAACATAAACAAGTAAACATGTACAAGTAAATATATATACAAGTGAAACTATACAATATATACGATATATACAAAGCCCAAAACCACGGAAAACTATTGCGATGCAATCCACAACCATCCCCGGCAACGGCGCCATTTTGTTGAAGCAAGCATAGGGCAAGCAACAAAAGAGATTTGGAAATATTGATCCAGGAATTATCGTCCACAGAGATGGAGAGATGCCATTCAACAGTTTCTACGGTTTCGAGCTCAGGTTTGAATGAGCAAAAATTAAACAAAGATATAGACAGTAAAAGAATAAACACATTCTTAGAAGAGAAATAACTTATCAGGAATGTAAATATATTCACTCTTCACAAACATACACTTACCAACCCGTTATACTCAACCTACGATAATCATCTATGTCATCACGTATCTCTCACATAAGCGTCCATCTCTGGAGCACAAACGAGATCATCTCACAACTAAGGTTATCTCTAACGCGAAGTCGCGAGAACATCCGTGTTCTCGCGTCGGCGATCTCTCGCGCGCCGCTCAAACACGAAAGCATTAAGTACAAATACCCACAGTGAATGCTAGCTCTAAATCTATCTCTAGAGTTCAGAAACTAACAGATAATCATCCTAGATAAGTATTCAAGAAGTTTATCTCTAAGGCAACCCAAACCCCAAGCATAGAGCAAAAATCCAGGATAACATCAACACAGATTTGTAAAGCAAGTTAAACATAACATTATAATCGGTAAATATACATAAGATTCAAGTAACTACACAAACAAAACCAACACAAAGAAATACACAAAGAAGAGAAGAGATAAACCAAACATCTCGCGGGTTGTCATCTCCGGTTGATGAGAAATCCACCTCCGATCTTCCAAGTGCATGACCCGGTGTTGTTTTCTAAGCTAATCTTGATCTAAGAATGAAAATGATGGAGTTGGAACCAAAAACTCTCCAAAACCATACCCTAGAAATGTTACAAATGAAGAAATATAAACACAATTTCTGCTACGGCCGCTTAGCGGCCAAACCTCGCTGAGCGGACTACACGTATTACAAAAATATCTAGAACAGTAAACAGGGCTCCGCTTAGCACCCTTCTAAACCCCCGCGGAAATATAATATAATCAGAGTAAATAAACAGCAAGGATGCTACAATTATTAAATAAACAAAACATCAAGTTGATTGTCATGCTTTATTAGAAATTAACCAATATCAAACATGTGTTTAGCACAGCGGAACTTAATTCAGCAGTATTAGGAAACAACTCCACACAAATACTCAATACATAATCCATAGCCAAAATGGCAACAAAGTATAACAAGTAACGCTAAGACTAATTGATCCCAGTGTTACAATCAGAGCATGACTCGACACGAACTACGGGCTAGCCTACAAGCTATCTTCACCCAATCAAGACGCCGCTACATCCTTAATCTAAAATCATCAAAGTAAGGGTGAGTTTCATTCGAATTAATAACCATTATACAATCATAAGCAACAAGATCTCATAGCAATTATCATCCATTCAACATACATATAATCGGAAATTATTATAACCAGCAAGCATCAGTACATAAGTGTAACACCCCCAATTCTATACTAAACAAATAAGGCATATATTTGCATAAATCATAGTAAAGAAGCATGCATCTCACGAGGGCGTTACACACATTTCATAATAGAACAAATATTTTATCTTTAAACATGCAATGGTCATTTCCAAATAACACGGGATTTAAAACAACATGCAAAACGACAGCGGAATAATCATCTCATTGAATAAATGGTAAAATCGGATGATTCCCATACATCATCCACCATGTCTCAACATCTCGGCTCAAGGCCAATCATCAACAAAATAACGTATTCAAATACGAAATACAATATGAGTAAACAATTATCTCATAACAACGAGTTATAAAATATAAAACCCAACTCCCATGTGTTACATATGACCAGAGCACAAGTGACTACTTAGTCACGACACCCTACTAGAGATCTAAATCTCGACGCTAAGACTCCTTCGAAGCACCACTATCCACGAAACCTGCACGTTACCAACAAAGGATAACATTCAAACAGAAGGGTGAGAATTCAACTTCTAAATAGAAAACATAATATGGGAAATGTAGAACACAACAAGAATACATTTCAAGAATTCATCACTCTTCACATAAACATGCATCATATGCAGTTAATCAAGATTCACATATTCATGTCGTACAACTTAGCTCATTCAATTCCACATAATCAAACATGATTTCTAAAACAATGTATATAATCATGTTTCACCAACATGTAGATTCTAAGTACATATCCCTTTTCGACAACATTCACGAAGTAACAATTGTATTCAAACATAATCATATTCTAAATATACAAATTATCATCACATAATCACATATACATGTTTTTCCAAATATATAGACATGTATAAGATTCACCGATGTATCACAAGTATGAACATATATTACCAAATGCACATATTCATCTCTATCCCATTTTACAAAACATTATAGAATATATTTACATCATTGGAATTGTTAGACGCTGGCCTTAGGATCTAGAGGGGGGTGAATAGATCGTTCACAGTTTTACGGAGTTAAACGACTTTTCAGCGGAAGTGATTCTGAATCGACTCGCGTCTATTCCGAACCACTATCGAAACGATTGTATATGTGTTTAAAACCAGTCAAAAACTTGAGGTAAGTGATAAGAGTATACGTTGCAGAATCAAAGCGTTGCTCTTATTGAAAATCAGATTAACTTCTTGTATGATGGACAATGTTTGCAATGCAGTAAAAGTGATAGAAACAAATATACAAACACTTGGTGATAATGATCAAATTGACGGTGATTCAATATGTGATGGATTGTGATGTTTATATAAGTTCTTAATTCACGATCTTAACACTCGAATTGTTGATCAATTTGCTATTATAACCAAATATGAACAGAACGTAAATGAAAAAGTAAAAGCGACAAGAACACGATATTTGTTTAGGCAGTTCGTCGATCGTCCTCGCTACGACTACGTCTGCCCCCAATTCCAAACTGAAATTGGGTAATCTTTCATTAATGTTGAAAGTAGTATATACAAAGAAGATAACAAAGTGATAAACCATAAACCAATTATGTCGATCCTTTGAATCTTCTTCCCCCTTAATCTTGAGTCAGATCAAGGTTATCCAAGAGCTTCACTTTGATCCCTTTCTGCAGTGTCTTCAATTCCCTCGAACCCTTGTTCTTCAATCTTCACACTCATCCGGATCCTCGATGAAACCTCTTGATAAAAACCCCCAAGAAACACCTATCTTGGAGGACAAAACCCGCAGATTTTATTCACCAAAAACCCCACAAATCTTCACGCACTAGGAATCTTCAATTCCGTCCCATGGACGTTATCGAACTCGATCACTAACCCTCAACGCAAGAATGATTATGTGTAATTGTGTTGGAGATGATGAAGAACGAAGATGAGAAGCCTTTGTGTATCTTTCAGTCGTTGGTGTTGCTTGTAATACTGAACCTTGGACAATATATATGATAGCTTAACAGTTGGAGATGAGAGAAACAGAATTTTTGACTTTCTTGATCAGTTAGGTCGACCTCTTTTAGTGCTTAGGTCGACCTAGCAGAACTTGCAGAATTTTGCTCCCAGTTAGGTCGACCTGTTAAAGGAGTAGGTCGACCAGAATCCTCTTCAAATGCATTCTGGGGACATTTTCTCAGATTAGGTCGACCTAGTTGTTGTGTAGGTCGACCTAGCAGACTGATATGTGAATTTCATCAATTTAGGTCGACCTAGATGATGTGTGAGTCGACCTAGCAGAAGTATATGGATTTTTCTCCATTTTAGGTCGACCTGGGTTGATGGTAGGTCGACCTAACTGCTGCTTTTCTGCATTCTTCTTGTTTTGCTTGTGTTGAGTCGACCTATATGCATAATAGATCAACCTGTTCTGTCATGAGTGATCAATGCTTGCTTTTCTTTGAGTTTTCTGCTCCCGCTTTGTTGTTTGAATGCTTATTGAGTTTGCCATGAATCAAAAACATCTTTGAGTGTAATCTTGTATTCACAAGAATCATGTCATTAATATCACAAGTATACATGTAGTCACCTCTCTTACCCCATGTATCATCATTAATCAAAAATGATTCACATATCCTCACATATATATACATATATCATTAGTACATATAAATTCACATCTACATCATATATGTTTCAATCACATATATCACATTCATAACATAACAATTATTCATATCAAATGAATCACAAATATACTTATATGCATATCCACCAACATCATTCCACACAATTCATATCATATAAATCGCACCAACAACAATATTTCACACCGACATGTGCGACTCAAGTGTGACTCAATGCAAGATATGTGACGCTATGCATGTGGTACCGAATTGTGAACCCAAGGTTTCACCGCTTTCCGATTCAATATCTAGAATCCAAGCCACGCTTCCGATCCGGACAAGACCAAAGCCCACCAAACGTAAACATATAGTTTACCGCTTCCGATTCACTTTAGAATCTAAGCCTCGCTTTTGTTTCAAAGCAAACCACCTCTGTTTCAAGGCATCCATGATATGAATGTATGTACAATGTTAATCAAACCTATGCAATTCAGATCATCTCTACCATCTTAATATTTAGCATATCCCAATAATTCAACTCTATGAATTATCCACCAATTGTACACAACATTCACAACACACACACACACATATAATTACATTTTATTCCCAATTATCATCATAATTAATCAAACAAGCTTCAATCCATTCTATTCTATCATATGGACAATTATTTAAGCTTCAATATGCTTCAAACGGCACCTAAAAAGGAGTTACGGATCAAAAGTTATGACATTTTAAAGTTTGGAAAATTCTACCTACAGCAGGGTCCGCTCAGCGGCCAGAGTCCCCGCTTAGCGGCTGTGCGATTATGCAGAAAAACTCAGCAACATACAGAACTGCGAAATCACACACCCACCACTCCAAATCACTTCCAAACATCAATAAACATCAAATACAACCAGTATTCATCATTATTGAACAACATACATCATCAAAATCATGTTTAATCATGTAAATCCATAGAAATAGCATAGAAATTAGGGTTCATATATTTCTCATGAAATAGCAAAGAATAAAGAGATTCACACAACATAAACATTACCCAATTATAGATTCTACAAGAACTTGTATTCAAACCCTTACCTCTACTCTTAAATTCACCCTCTTCAAGAAATCTACAATTCATCCTCTCTTGTTCTTTCTCCTCTCTTCTCTTCTCTTCTTTTCCCCAAATTGTGTTATCTCTAAAACCCTAGTTTTCCTCTTCTTACTATATTTCTCTTAATGGGCTTAGTTATGTTATTACCCACCCATCCAATTATTAATTAGGCCCAATACATAGTATACTACTAATATCCTAATTATATCCTAATTATATCATAAAACACAAGTATGCATATAATTAGATATTTCAATTAATTAGTAATTCCACATAATAATTAAATAAACAAATAATTAATAAAATACACAAATAAGCTAATAAATAAAATATCTAATAAAATCGGGCTGTTACAACTCTCCCCCACTTAAAAGATTTTCGTCCTCGAAAATTCTCTTCAAGCACTAACCCCAAGTACAAATCTTTCATTCAACCTTTAAGTATCTTCTCTTCTAATCTCAAATCACTCTGCAAACCTCCTCAAAACCTAGAAGAAAACTTCGAATCTCGATCCAAAATAATACTCGACATAATACCAAACAACTCACAATCCTCTCGATGTACAACTTAGCCAGTCTTTCCATCAAATATTTCATCCTTATCGGAATAAAATGAACACATTTGTCCGTCTATCCATAATAATCCAAATCGCTTCACAATTACTCGACGTTCTTGGCAAACCCGAAACAAAATCCATAGAAATACGATCCCACTTCCACTCGGGAATAGATAACGGTTGTACCAACTAAACTGTTTCTGACAAGTCCAACTCAAATACACAATTCCGTTATATCCCTCTTCATACTTTACCACTAAACATTTTCCTCAAATCTTGTTACATCTTAGTAGCACCTAGATGAATACTCAAACCACTTCTATGCCCTTCCTCAAGAATTCTCTTTCTCAAATCCATAACATCCGGAATACAAACTCGATCACGACATCTCATAACACCATTCTCGTCAATCCGAAAATCACCACCTTTTCCATGGTTAATCAATGTCATCTCGTCAACCAATTGCAATCCAATTTCTGACTCTCTCTAATCTCGTTAAGAACACCAAACATAGACTTCATCATACTAAGTTTAATGCAAGAAGACGTCGTTTCATAATCAAACTCAACTCTCTAGATTGTTCCAACAATTCCAATTCTTGAATCATCAACATAGACATATGCAATGATTTCCTACTCAATGTATCGGCTACATCATTCGCTTTTCCAAGATGGTAATTCAAACCAAAATCCTAATTTCTCAAGAATCTAACCATCTTCTTTACCTCATTCTCAACTCTTGTTGTCACTACGCGCCTCAATTCTCGATCCAAACAATAATGCCTCCTATGTTCCAAAAGAAACACATCGACAAACAACTCCAATGCATACATCGAATAATTCTTCTCATGAACTTAACATTACCTTGAAGTATAATCTACCACTTGTCGATATCTGCATCAACTCACCTCATCTCGAATCTCATATCCAAGAAAATTCACATATTCCAACCAAAACTCACATTCAGAAGGCTTCGCACACCCTTATCCTCTTTCAACATCCATTACACAATCCTTAATGTTCAGTATGTTCATCGTCACTCTTAGAATCAAAACATCTTCAAAATATTACCTCATAGGACATTCTTTCTTCTTACTCGACAAAACAAGTGTAACTCTGCGACCATACACTTAGATAAATGAAACTCTTCTCAACAACTCCTCAATTCGACTCTTCAACTTCTCCTTAGTCGTTTTACACAGTACCAAGTTAGTAAGAGAAATTTATCTTGTCCAATACGATCCCGTCTTCTATCAACAATAGATTAAGGATGATCAAGTCCTCAATTTGACAATAGACAGTCGACAATCATAATGAAACATAAACCATCATTACTAAACCATAATAGGGTTCCTTCAGAACTCACACTCGAAATTACTTAACACACTAAGATCCAAAATCCTCTTAAGATTACAATTACTTTCTTCAACTCCAAACAATTTATACCAAAATTCTCATCAACTTGCCCTAACAAAATGAACTAAATCAATTCTCAAAATCTCTACCAAAGATACTCAACAGTCAATTCAAACACACATAAGAAGTAGAAACAAAAACTCATAGCAGGCGTATCAATAACCATACTTCCACGCATATCAGATAACACAAGATTGAACCTCTTAGCACAATCCAAAGAAATAAATGAATACGTTACACCATTATCAATAATAAAGCACGTACCTCAGATTAATTATCCTTATAAGTAGTCTCAGTACCAGACAGCACAAACACTTTTTCTTTCGCTTGATCCTTCTTTGGCTTATAGCACATGGCACAATTGTGTCCTTGCTCACCACAACTGTAGCAAATCCTACTCGAACCAACTCCACAATCAACTTTTTTATGACCCGTCTCGCCACACCTGTAGCACTTAATCGAATTAGAAGCTCCTCCCCCACTTGGCTTCTTGCCAAGACCAGATTGTTCCCTCATGTCATCATACGATTTCTCACGGAACTGTTCTCCTCCTCGTTTCAACTGTAGAAATCTCACTTCTTTCTTTCCACGCACATCTTCTGGAAAATAGTTTCCCAAAAATGCATCACGGAAAAGAGTCCAAGTAACTTCAATACCTTCTATTTCAAATCTCCGCACAGTATTACTCCACCAAACGTCAGCTTCTTTTGTCAGCATATGAGTAACCAACTGCACCTTCTGTACATCCGTACAAATCATGATTTGAAAAATCTTTTCCATTTCTCTCATCCATGCATGTGCTTTGTCCGGTCCATACTTTCCTTCAAAAGTCGGCGGATTGCACCTTAGGAAGTCTCCAAAAGCACAGAGCTCATCCTTTCCTCCATAATCGGAATTCTCTTGCAGCGCTTGTCCAATCGCACCAGTCCACCTCATCATTGCCTCAACATTAATGTCAACATTCTTTCCTGCAACCATCATCCTAAACAACCAAACAACCAGACAAAACAGTATCGATCGTGTCAGATACACGAATCAAATACAACAGGATAAAAGACATAAATGACCTGGCCAACTGACCGACCGTGCTCTGATACCACTATGTAACACCCCCAATTCTATACTAAACAAATAAGGCATATATTTGCATAAATCAGAGTAAATAAGCATGCATCTCACGAGGGCGTTACACACATTTCATAATAGAACAAATATTTTATCTTTAAACATGCAATGGTCATTTCCAAATAACACGGGATTTAAAACAACATGCAAAACGACAGCGGAATAATCATCTCATTGAATAAATGGTAAAATCGGATGATTCCCATACATCATCCACCATGTCTCAACATCTCGGCTCAAGGCCAATCATCAACAAAATAACGTATTCAAATACGAAATACAATATGAGTAAACAATTATCTCATAACAACGAGTTATAAAATATAAAACCCAACTCCCATGTGTTACATATGACCAGAGCACAAGTGACTACTTAGTCACGACACCCTACTAGAGATCTAAATCTCGACGCTAAGACTCCTTCGAAGCACCACTATCCACGAAACCTGCACGTTACCAACAAAGGATAACATTCAAACAGAAGGGTGAGAATTCAACTTCTAAATAGAAAACATAATATGGGAAATGTAGAACACAACAAGAATACATTTCAAGAATTCATCACTCTTCACATAAACATGCATCATATGCAGTTAATCAAGATTCACATATTCATGTCGTACAACTTAGCTCATTCAATTCCACATAATCAAACATGATTTCTAAAACAATGTATATAATCATGTTTCACCAACATGTAGATTCTAAGTACATATCCCTTTTCGACAACATTCACGAAGTAACAATTGTATTCAAACATAATCATATTCTAAATATACAAATTATCATCACATAATCACATATACATGTTTTTCCAAATATATAGACATGTATAAGATTCACCGATGTATCACAAGTATGAACATATATTACCAAATGCACATATTCATCTCTATCCCATTTTACAAAACATTATAGAATATATTTACATCATTGGAATCATGTCATTAATATCACAAGTATACATGTAGTCACCTCTCTTACCCCATGTATCATCATTAATCAAGCATGATTCACATATCCTCACATATATATACATATATCATTAGTACATATAAATTCACATCTACATCACATATATTTCAATCACATATATCACATTTATAACATAACAATTATTCATATCAAATGAATCACAAATACACATATATGCATATCCACCAACATCATTCCACACAATTCATATCACATAAATCGCACCAACAACAATATTTCACACCGACATGTGCGACTCAAGTGTGACTCAATGCAAGATATGTGACGCTATGCATGTGGTACCGAATTGTGAACCCAAGGTTTCACCGCTTTCCGATTCAATATCTAGAATCCAAGCCACGCTTCCGATCCGGACATGACCAAAGCCCACCAAACGTAAACATATAGTTTACCGCTTCCGATTCACTTTAGAATCTAAGCCTCGCTTTTGTTTCAAAGCAAACCACCTTTGTTTCAAGGCATCCATGATATGAATGTATGTACAATGTTAATCAAACCTATGCAATTAAGATCATCTCTACCATCTTAATATTTAGCATATCCCAATAATTCAACTCTATGAATTATCCACCAATTGTACACAACATTCACAACACACACACATATAATTACATTTTATTCCCAATTATCATCATAATTAATCAAACAAGCTTCAATCCATTCTATTCTATCATATGGACAATTATTTAAGCTTCAATATGCTTCAAACGGCACCTAAAAAGGAGTTACGGATCAAAAGTTATGACATTTTAAAGTTTTGAAAATTCTGCCTACAGCAGGGTCCGCTCAGCGGCCAGAGTCCCCGCTTAGCGACTGTGCGATTATGCAGAAAAACTCAGCAACATACAGAACTGCGAAATCACATACCCACCACTCCAAATCACTTCCAAACATCAATAAACATCAAATACAACCAGTATTCATCATTATTGAACAACATACATCATCAAAATCATGTTTAATCATGTAAATCCATAGAAATAGCATAGAAATTAGGGTTCATACATTTCTCATGAAATAGCAAAGAATAAAGAGATTCACACAACACAAACATTACCCAATTATAGATTCTACAAGAACTTGTATTCAAACCCTTACCTCTACTCTTAAATCCACCCTCTTCAAGAAATCTACAATTCCTCCTCTCTTGTTCTTTCTCCTCTCTTCTCATCTCTTCTTTTCCCCAAATTGTGTTATCTCTAAAACCCTAGTTTTCCTCTTCTTACTATATTTCTCTTAATGGGCTTAGTTATGTTATTACCCACCCATCCAATTATTAATTAGGCCCAATACATAGTATACTACTAATATCCTAATTATATCCTAATTATATCATAAAACACAAGTATGCATATAATTAGATATTTCAATTAATTAGTAATTCCACATAATAATTAAATAAACAAATAATTAATAAAATGCACAAATAAGCTAATAAATAAAATATCTAATAAAATCGGGCTGTTACAACTCTCCCCCACTTAAAAGATTTTCGCCCTCGAAAATTCTCTTCAAGCACTAACCCCAAGTACAAATCTTTCATTCAACCTTTAAGTATCTTCTCTTCTAATCTCAAATCACTCTGCAAACCTCCTCAAAACCTAGAAGAAAACTTCGAATCTCGATCCAAAATAATACTCGACATAATACCATACAACTCACAATCCTCTCGATGTACAACTTAGCCAGTCTTTCCATCAAATATTTCATCCTTATCGGAATAAAATGAACACATTTGTCCGTCTATCCATAATAATCCAAATCGCTTCACAATTACTCGACGTTCTTGGCAAACCCGAAACAAAATCCGTAGAAATACGATCCCACTTCCACTCGGGAATAGATAACGGTTGTACCAACTAAACTGTTTCTGACAAGTCCAACTCAAATACACAATTCCGTTATATCCCTCTTCATACTTTACCACTAAACATTTTCCTCAAATCTTGTTACATCTTAGTAGCACCTAGATGAATACTCAAACCACTTCTATGCCCTTCCTCGAGAATTCTCTTTCTCAAATCCATAACATCCGGAATACAAACTCGATCACGAGATCTCATAACACCATTCTCGTCAATCCGAAAATCACCACCTTTTCCTTGGTTAATCAATGTCATCTCGTCAACCAATTGCAATCCAATTTCTGACTCTCTCTAATCTCGTTAAGAACACCAAACATAGACTTCATCATACTAAGCTTAATGCAAGAAGACGTCGTTTCATAATCAAACTCAACTCTCTAGATTGTTCCAACAATTCCAATTCTTGAATCATCAACATAGACATATGCAATGATTTCCTACTCAATGTATCGGCTACATCATTCGCTTTTCCAAGATGGTAATTCAAACCAGAATCCTAATTTCTCAAGAATATAACCATCTTCTTTACCTCATTCTCAACTCTTGTAGTCACTACGCGCCTCAATTCTCGATCCAAACAATAATGCCTCTTATGTTCCAAAAGAAACACATCGACAAACAACTCCAATGCATACATCGAATAATTCTTCTCATGAACTTAACATTACCTTGAAGTATAATCTACCACTTGTCGATATCTGCATCAACTCACCTCATCTCGAATCTCATATCCAAGAAAATTCACATATTCCAACCAAAACTCACATTCAGAAGGCTTCGCACACCCTTATCCTCTTTCAACATCCATTACACAATCCTTAATGTTCAGTATGTTCATCGTCACTCTTAGAATCAAAACATCTTCAAAATATTACCTCATAGGACATTCTTTCTTCTTACTCGACAAAACAAGTGTAACTCTACGACCATACACTTAGATAAATGAAACTCTTCTCAACAACTCCTCAATTCGACTCTTCAACTTCTCCTTAGTCGTTTTACACAGTACCAAGTTAGTAAGAGAAATTTATCTTGTCCAATACGATCCCGTCTTCTATCAACAATAGATTAAGGGTGATCAAGTCCTCAATTTGACAATAGACAGTCGAAAATCATAATGAAACATAAACCATCATTACTAAACCATAATAGGGTTCCTTCAGAACTCACACTCGAAATTACTTAACACACTAAGATCCAAAATCCTCTTAAGATTACAATTACTTTCTTCAACTCCGAACAATTTATACCAAAATTCTCATCAACTTGCCCTAACAAAATGAACTAAATCAATTCTCAAAATCTCTACCAAAGATACTCAACAGTCAATTCAAACACACATAAGAAGTAGAAACAAAACTCATAGCAGGCGTATCAATAACCATACTTCCACGCATATCAGATAACACAAGATTGAACCTCTTAGCACAATCCAAAGAAATAAATGAATACGTTACACCATTATCAATAATAAAGCACGTACCTCGGATTAATTATCCTTATAAGTAGTCTCAGTACCAGACAGCACAAACACTTTTTCTTTCGCTTGATCCTTCTTTGGCTTATAGCACATGGCACAATTGTGTCCTTGCGCACCACAACTGTAGCAAATCCTACTCGAACCAACTCCACAATCAACTGTTTTGTGACCCGACTCGCCACACCTGTAGCACTTAATCGAATTAGAAGCTCCTCCCCCACTTGGCTTCTTGCCAAGACCAGATTGTTCCCTCATGTCATCATACGATTTCTCACGGAACTGTTCTCCTCCTCGTTTCAACTGTAGAAATCTCACTTCTTTCTTTCCACGCACATCTTCTGGAAAATAGTTTCCCAAAAATGCATCACGGAAAAGAGTCCAAGTAACTTCAATACCTTCTATTTCAAATCTCCGCACAGTATTACTCCACCAAACGTCAGCTTCTTTTGTCAGCATATGAGTAACCAACTGCACCTTCTGTACATCCGTACAAATCATGATTTGAAAAATCTTTTCCATTTCTCTCATCCATGCATGTGCTTTGTCCGGTCCATACTTTCCTTCAAAAGTCGGCGGATTGCACCTTAGGAAGTCTCCAAAAGCACAGAGCTCATCCTTTCCTCCATAATCGGAATTCTCTTGCAGCGCTTGTCCAATCGCACCAGTCCACCTCATCATTTCCTCAACATTAATGTCAACATTCTTTCCTGCAACCATCATCCTAAACAACCAAACAATCAGACAAAACAGTATCGATCGTGTCAGATACACGAATCAAATACAACAGGATAAAAGACATAAATGACCTGGCCAACTGACCGACCGTGCTCTGATACCACTATGTAACACCCCCAATTCTATACTAAACAAATAAGGCATATATTTGCATAAATCAGAGTAAATAAGCATGCATCTCACGAGGGCGTTACACACATTTCATAATAGAACAAATATTTTATCTTTAAACATGCAATGGTCATTTCCAAATAACACGGGATTTAAAATAACATGCAAAACGACAGCAGAATAATCATCTCATTGAATAAATGGTAAAATCGGATGATTCCCATACATCATCCACCATGTCTCAACATCTCGGCTCAAGGCCAATCATCAACAAAATAACGTATTCAAATACGAAATACAATATGAGTAAACAATTATCTCATAACAACGAGTTATAAAATATAAAACCCAACTCCCATGTGTTACATATGACCAGAGCACAAGTGACTACTTATTCACGACACCCTACTAGAGATCTAAATCTCGACGCTAAGACTCCTTCGAAGCACCACTATCCACGAAACCTGCACGTTACCAACAAAGGATAACATTCAAACAGAAGGGTGAGAATTCAACTTCTAAATAGAAAACATAATATGGGAAATGTAGAACACAACAAGAATACATTTCAAGAATTCATCACTCTTCACATAAACATGCATCATATGCAGTTAATCAAGATTCACATATTCATGTCGTACAACTTAGCTCATTCAATTCCACATAATCAAACATGATTTCTAAAACAATGTATATAATCATGTTTCACCAACATGTAGATTCTAAGTACATATCCCTTTTCGACAACATTCACGAAGTAACAATTGTATTCAAACATAATCATATTCTAAATATACAAATTATCATCACATAATCACATATACATGTTTTTCCAAATATATAGACATGTATAAGATTCACCGATGTATCACAAGTATGAACATATATTACCAAATGCACATATTCATCTATATCCCATTTTACAAAACATTATAGAATATATTTACATCATTGGAATCATGTCATTAATATCACAAGTATACATGTAGTCACCTCTCTTACCCCATGTATCATCATTAATCAAACATGTTTCACATATCCTCACATATATAAACATATATCATTAGTACATATAAATTCACATCTACATCACATATGTTTCAATCACATATATCACATTCATAACATAACAATTATTCATATCAAATGAATCACAAATACACATATATGCATATCCACCAACATCATTCCAGACAATTCATATCACATAAATCGCACTAACAACAATATTTCACACCGACATGTGCGACTCAAGTGTGACTCAATGCAAGATATGTGACGCTATGCATGTGGTACCGAATTGTGAACCCAAGGTTTCACCGCTTTCCGATTCAATATCTAGAATCCAAGCCACGCTTCCGATCCGGACAAGACCAAAGCCCACCAAACGTAAACATATAGTTTACCGCTTCCGATTCACTTTAGAATCTAAGCCTCGCTTTTGTTTCAAAGCAAACCACCTTTGTTTCAAGGCATCCATGATATGAATGTATGTACAATGTTAATCAAACCTATGCAATTAAGATCATCTCTACCATCTTAATATTTAGCATATCCCAATAATTCAACTCTATGAATTATCCACCAATTGTACACAACATTCACATCACACACACACACATATAATTACATTTTATTCCCAATTATCATCATAATTAATCAAACAAGCTTCAATCCATTCTATTCTATCATATGGACAATTATTTAAGCTTCAATATGCTTCAAACGGCACCTAAAAAGGAGTTACGGATCAAAAGTTATGACATTTTAAAGTTTGGAAAATTCTGCCTACTGCAGGGTCCGCTCAGCGGCCAGAGTCCCCGCTTAGCGGCTGTGCGATTATGCAGAAAAACTCAGCAACATACAGAACTGCGAAATCACACACCCACCACTCCAAATCACTTCCAAACATCAATAAACATCAAATACAACCAGTATTCATCATTATTGAACAACATACATCATCAAAATCATGTTTAATCATGTAAATCCATAGAAATAGCATAGAAATTAGGGTTCATGCATTTCTCATGAAATAGCAAAGAATAAAGAGATTCACACAACACAAACATTACCCAATTATAGATTCTACAAGAACTTGTATTCAAACCCTTACCTCTACTCTTAAATCCACCCTCTTCAAGAAATCTACAATTCCTCCTCTCTTGTTCTTTCTCCTCTCTTCTCTTCTCTTCTTTTCCCCAAATTGTGTTATCTCTAAAACCCTAGTTTTCCTCTTCTTACTATATTTCTCTTAATGGGCTTAGTTATGTTATTACCCACCCATCCAATTATTAATTAGGCCCAATACATAGTATACTACTAATATCCTAATTATATCCTAATTATATCATAAAACACAAGTATGCATATAATTAGATATTTCAATTAATTAGTAATTCCACATAATAATTAAATAAACAAATAATTAATAAAATAAACAAATAAGCTAATAAATAAAATATCTAATAAAATCGGGCTGTTACAATAAGCATCATCTATCACACCACATAAACATCCAGTTATATCAAGCTATAATACAATGAATGGACTGACACTAATGCATGTGGTACCAAAATTCGTGAAATCATATTCACAGGACTTCTCTCTTTGATACTGCCCTCTAGTCGTTCACACGCCACATGGGCACACGACTACTGCCTCATCGCTCACACCCCACATGGGCACACGATGACTTCCCGCTAATCTCCGCACAATGGGAATTAGCCTTCCAATGCAAATGATTTATGAATAATGCACACATGACACATACTTATATCATCATATATCCTCATCAATCCGATGCTTAACATCGCTTATCACCTCTTACCAATAACGTCACAACAAGTATGTACATGTATAAGCATCATTCAATCATTCACATATATACACTGCATCAACACAATAACATACACATCATATCAATGTTAATTCCCACCATAATCCAATTCAACAATAATTTAATCGAACAAATAAAATAAGGTCGCCCACTGCCCGTATTATTACTTTGTCAGATAAAGCATCTCATTAGCTTCGCAACGCCCCAAACGGCACGTAAATCGGATACTCGGATCAAAAGTTATGGGTTTTTAAAAATAAAACATTTTTAGAAAAAAATGCTGCAGAACCCGGTTCGTCCCACATGGGAACCGGTTCCTGGCTGCTTCCAAAAACACGCCTCTGATTTTTACTATGGGGAACAGGGTTGTCCCTATCTGGGAACCGGTTCCCAGCAACCCAGAATCCACACTTCTCTTTGGTTTGGGCTATCAAAGAGAGAAGTCCTGTGAATATGATTTCACGAATTTTGGTACCACATGCATTAGTGTCAGTCCATTCATTGCATTATAGCTTGATATAACTGGATGTTTGTGTGGTGTGATAGATGATGCTTATGTACTGATGCTTGCTGGTTATAATAATTTCCGATTATATGTATGTTGAATGGATGATAATTGCTATGAGATCTTGTTGCTTATGATTGTATAATGGTTATTAATTCGAATGAAACTCACCCTTACTTTGATGATTTCAGATTAAGGATGTAGCGGCGTCTTGATTGGGTGAAGATAGCTTGTAGGCTAGCCCGTAGTTCGTGTCGAGTCATGCTCTGATTGTAACACTGGGATCGATTAGTCTTAGTGTTACTTGTTATACTTTGTTGCCATTTTGGCTATGGATTATGTATTGAGTATTTGTGTGGAGTTGTTTCCTAATACTGTTGAATTAAGTTCCGCTGTGCTAAACACATGTTTGATATTGGTTAATTTCTAATAAAGCATGACAATCGACTTGATGTTTTGTTTATTTAATAATTGTAGCATCCTTGCTGTTTATTTACTCTGATTATATTATATTTCCGCGGGGGTTTAGAAGGGTGTTACAGGCTCCACTTAGCGGCCAGAGTTGCCGCTTAGCGGCCAGGAAAATTGGTACGCCCCTGGAAAGCGCGCTTAGACGCCGCTAAGCGGACCTCTCTGCACAAATCTTGCTTATTTGATCCAAAATCGCGCAATCGGAGCCGTGCCTTCGACACTTTATTCCTCGAGGCTCCAATAAGCATGAATACCTATAAAAACAAAGGAAAAACTATTAAACGGTATATAAAACATATGAAAACTAAATAATGTGAATATATACACAAAAGTGGGGATTTTATTACAAAATCGGAATGAATAGAATCGATAAGTGCCACAATTATATACTCAAAATAACAACATTTTGGCACTTATCAGTTACCCCATAAGGTGCCGAGACGATCAACAATCCAAGATCTAAATTCATCAATACAAACGCTAGAGACGATTATTCCAAGATCTAAATCAGTGGCTATACACAGTGCTGAGACGATCTACATTACAAGATCTAAATTGGTTACCCCACAAGGTGCCAAAACGATCAGCAATCCAAGATCTAAATTCATCAATACAAACGGTGGAGACGATCATTCCAATATCTAATCAGTGGCTACACAAGGTACCGAGACGATCGACATTACAAAATCTAAATTGGTTACCCCACAAGGTTCCGAGACGATCAACATTACAAGATCTAAATCGGTTATTATACACGGTACTGAGACGATCGACATTCTGAGATCTAAATCAGTCACTATACACGGTACTGAGACGATCGACGATCCAAGATCTAAATCTATCATCACAACAGTAGAGACGGTCATCTTCTCAAGATCTAAATCAGTTACTATACACGATGCTGAGACGATCGACATTCGAACCAATCTAACAAGTTAGGTGGCATCTTTAAGCCCACTTCATATTTTCTGCTGATGGCATCTCTAAGCCCATCCCCGACACAGGTTCAAGTACCAACAAGCGCAAATTTCTGGATATTCTAGTGTTCAATCCTCTTCCACCTTCAGATTCCGACAGGCTCACAAGCCAATCTACATCCTCAGATTTAAGAATATTGAACAGGGGCAGCTGTCATACCCCAAAATTTGCCCATCATATTTCAAATAATTTGGCTCAAGCACTGAGGAATAAGCTCACTTACCAACAACCCCCACAACTAGGGTTTTGCTTCTCTCAAGGTAAAATCCGGTTCTGAATACCTCAAGTGGACTTCTTGGCTTCTCATATTCCTCAAAGAATCCTCACACCAAGTTTCAAGCTCTGATTCACAAGATTGCTCAGTCAACTGCTCAAATAATCAACAGTCGACTGGTTTGACCTAAAAGTCAACTATGGTCAAATCACAGTCAAAATCCTTGATTTTTGGTCAACATCAATATTTTAAGTCACATTCATCATTTGATCAAGGTTTAATCACGATTCATCAAGGAAAGTTCAGAAATCAATAAAACTCAAAGTTTCTAAATTAGGTTTTTTGAACTAAAAGTCAACCGAACTTTGACCAGCCATAACTTTCACATGGAACATTATAAATTTCCCAGCCAAAGCCTATTTTTATGGAAATCGAATTCCATACAAATTTGTCTCTCTAATGCCAAGGCCAAAAAAGTTTCATTTAAGAGATATGGTCCAAAATATTATAGGTCCTTTTTGAAAGACAACCAAAAGCTATTTATTTTCAGGAGCCATATCTTCAAGATAAAATTCTCAAAAGAAAAAAAGGTTCAAAAGTGGCTTGTGGAGGACATCTTAGGCTATCCATAAAGTCCTAGATCATCTCCATATGGTGAATATTGAATGAGTTATGGCTTGCACAAGTTGGGCGATTTTGAGAAAATGCATCAAATGCAAAGTGGAGAAGTTGGATGTTTTGAACTTTTGAGCCTAACTTTTGGATCTCAAACATGTTCATGGACCTTATAATTACCTTTTAATTAATTATTTTATTTTTATAATATTTATCTTATTTATTTGAATTTTAATTCATCTAAATATGAATAAATCATTATAAATGTGAAAAAATTAGTTTTAAATCAAGGATTTGATTTCCAATCATCCAAAAGGCCAAGTATAGATCCAATTTCGTGAAAAGCATGATTGGAAAGAGAATTGAACCAAAATAGAAAGATTAGAAGAAATTTCCAAATCAAATCTTTCTCACCAATCAACCCATTCTTTCTTAAAACTTTTGACCTAAAATCATTCCCCTATAAATGTACAAGTCATTCAGCCTGCAAAGGGGACGGAATCCTAGCCCTAAAAGCACCCTCCAAAGTTCAAAAAATCTCACAAGAAAGACAATTTTCATTTTCTTCTTGGCCAGCCTCTTTTAATTTGTTCCAACCATCCCATCGTGTTTTGGGATAACATATGGTAAGTGTGGATCAGTCACCATGGTCCATGCACATTAGAACGCCTCATGCATGCATATTCGTTTCTTATTTCTTTCAATCATTGAATTGTTTGTTTTACTCTATTTTGAATGGAACTAACGATACTAATCAGTTCTTGAGAGTTTTTGGGACGGAATAGAACCATCGTTTGAAGGTTTGGACAGATGAACAAGGATTTGCCATGTTAGGGCTTAGAGAAACTCAGGGTTTCGGATCCACGATGGAGATAGTCTTGGGGCGTGAAACCTGGTCCATGGAACTCGTAATGCGGTGGACATTCGATCTGGCCATTTTTTTGTGTTTTTTCCCATCGTTTTCGCAGGTTTCTGGAACGTCATCCTTGAAGAAGATGACCGGAAACACTGTTCCAGCGGTGGCTAGGGTTATCTTGGGGAGGAAAGACACGCTGGCGCGAGGGAACGATGTCATTGGCCAGTCAAAGTCTCTACTACCTCTCTCCACTTCCTAATGGCTGGTAGCAGTCAACGGCTTCCTCTCTCCAATTATCATTAGCTCGCGCGCGATGACGGGGCCCACATCTGACTCACGTTTGAAAATATTTATTTGTCATGTTATTTTATATTTATTTATTAGAAGCTGGTCTATTTGCAATAGAAACATGCAGCAAGAATGGCAGGAGGTAGAAACCAATAACTCTCAAGACCTAGGTTCTAGTCTGGTCCAGGACATTTATTTTTAACTTTGATTCACTTTGAGATCAGGTACCCTCGCTAGCACGCCTATACGGTGCACCCTCACTCATTTGCCATTAGATCCCCCAGCGATCAGATTTAACGTGTCCATGAGTGCTTCCCCATGGTGGACCTCCAGAAGGCTGCAACACTGAACCCAGCGCCTCCCTCTTGCTCCTCTCTAGGTGTGATCATTTATTTTTTATTTATTTATTTCCTTTGTCTTTCTTTTTTCCCTTTAATTAAATTTTCTTTTAATTTGATAATTAACCAACATAAAACTATAACTAGGTTTTGAAATTAATCTTTTTAGCAACCTTTGTATTTTATAATTAGGATTTAATTTTTAAAATCAATTAGATGTTTAGGTTAATTTAATTAGTATATAATTAATTAATTAGGTTTATTTTCATAATTAACTTAGTTTTTAATTTTCACATTAGATTAACTAATTAGATGATAATTAATTTAGTTAATTAGTATTAACCTTAATAATTTTTTTTACCATAATCCTATTTTCTTTTCGAATCCTAATTTAATCGCGATCTTCTCATCTCATACTCTATGAATGTCGCATGTGTGTTTATTTTCTGCCATTTCAATTCTAGAAAATGTGTATAGGTCACAATAAGTTTTCTTGTAATAGTCTAGGTTTATAATTCCTGCCTTTAATTTCTGCATTTTATTTCTGCCTTTCCCCCGATTTTTGGCTATGTATTCCCCTCCCCGAAGCCTTGTAATAGCGTAAGAACTTTTAATTTCCGCACTATATTTTTCTGTAAATATATTAACTGCCTGGTTAGTAACCTAGGGAGTGAAAACCATAAATTGAATTTAGATCACTATCTTTACAAGATAAATATAACCGAATTGAATCACCTGATTGTGACACACACACACCTTTATGGTAACCTTTCTTATGCTGCCTTCGATATAAAATAGTCAAGTCCCTGGAGCGTGGGGATACCTTAGCAATGTTTCCCTCAGTTCATTATCATCATAAAAGATCATAAGTCCCTTCGAGTTGCCTACGATAAATGTGATCTTGTCCCTTGATGTTGCCTCGATAAATGATGATCGTCCCTTCGAATGATAAGGTATCCTCATTTGTTGCCTACAAATGACTATTTCATCCTTTCCTAAAGACTTCCTGCTCTTCTTATGGTATGGATAGACTTATGGTAAACGATGACCCTCGATGACCCGTACATCCAATGAAAAGACCACCTGCCCTCCTTATGGTATTGATAGCCCTTTCAAACGAAAAGCTTAAAGAACAAGAAAGACAGTCTTAGGGTAGGTGCTCTTAAATGCTTGCTCCACATTCAAACTTTCAAATTACATTTCCCACTTCTTTTTCAAAATTACTTTAAAAAAGGCTACACTTATTTACAAGTTAAAGTCCTTATTCAAATCTTTTCTAAACACACACTACACTTTTTCAAACAAATCAAACAAACAAAGTGAGTTAAGCAATTAAGAGCGCATGGATAACCATGGATACAAAGGGTGCTTACACCTTCCCTTGGTATAACCTACCCCCCGAACTCAAAATCTTTCAAAGGTCTTTCCTGTTCTTTTTGCCTTTCCAATTGGATAAAATAAAAGTCGGTGGCGACTCTTGCTATCTGCAACATTTTAAAAAAGTCAGTTCTCCCACCGAGTTACAATAGTGACACCTTTGAAAGGTTTAATTTCTGATATACTCTTAAAGTAAATCAATTTATAAACTAAACTAAATGTATTTTAGAATTAGCAATGGCTTGGAGTCTGTTTTAGAGAAATTTAATGAGTTTTTCCAAGAAATAAATTATCAAGAGGTATAGACCAATGTTGGTACACCTAAATAAAAAGGCCTATAAGAACGCATGAATATGACTATTTTGGAAATGGTAAGATGCATGTTATTGGTAATTAAGTTACCAAAGAGTTTCTAGGATGTGGTTGTTGCTACAATAACTTACTTGATCAACAAATCTCCATCCAGATGAATAAACTTCAAGACACCTATGGAAGTGTGTATTAGAAAACAAGTTGATTATTAAAATTTGAAGGAATCATAAAATTTGGTGAAGAGGACACAATTTTAGGTAAAAATTCCTACTAGTGAGACTAGAGACAAACAGGTAGTTGAGAGTCTCGTTTACAATACTAATGAGGGCCAGCCTATAATGGATCCTAATTATCAGTTAGGTTGTGCTAGAGTTAGGAGTGAAATTGTATTAAGATATAAAGAACCTTATTTTTAGTCTCAGTGAGAAATTTTTAATTGAAACCATTTGTCGCCACATGGTCCGCTATCCAATTAAATAGAAATTAGTCTTCACTGATCTCCTCGAACATTACCGTAAAACGATCCTATATCCCTTCAATCTAAAAAACCTATTTTTCTAGTTCTTGTAACCAAACAAATTTACGCTTTTACAAAATGAATCCACTTTCCGTGTGTTGTTTAAATAGTCTCATAATATTTAACTCTTAAATGTATTCAAAAGCTATATGCCATAAATGTTCCTTATTTTCCAAGGAAATAAGAGTGGAAAAAGGAGTCAATATCACTATTACAATCTAAATTGCTATCATAACTTTCAAACATCCATAATTCAATAAGTTTGTAATTAATTATCCTGTTTGACCACCCCACGTTTCTAACATAGTGTCTCCACATATATTTATATATGCTCCACATGAATATTAGACTCTATCATATTTTATTCTCATATAAGTCCCGAATAATTATTGTTCTAGAAAAAGATATGATGAACATAAATGGAAAGATTCAATACATGCACCTGGGATGATGATCGATTGATGATGGTGTTGAACTTGGAAGGGAAGAACC
Source organism: Vicia villosa (assembly GCF_029867415.1). Lineage (NCBI taxonomy): Eukaryota > Viridiplantae > Streptophyta > Magnoliopsida > Fabales > Fabaceae > Vicia > Vicia villosa. The sequence continues at coordinate 106,660 of NW_026705990.1, read as the reverse complement.
ATAGTAAAATTTGCACTGAGAAAATGGAGAAATTGTGGAGAAAAAAGTGATTGAAATTCCATTATTGTATATCCAAAGTACCTAGGTCGTGTAGGCCCTCATTTCCCGGCCATAGATACATGTTAACATTTATTGGGAAAAACATCCACAACTCAGTTTTGACGCATGCAGGAAGATCAAAGGTTAACAACGACTATAACTTCCTAAGACAAACTCATCATGAAAAATTATTTCATGTTTCACGTAACTTCCTATTGTACCCCAATTTTTGACATTGAGATCCCACATCATTTTGTGCATAGTATGGTCATCATCATCATTATTATTTATATATCATTTGCTAACAAAATATACAAAAAAAAAAATAGATTGTGTTTTGCTTGTTTCTTGTTTCCCAGGGTAGGTGGTTGATCAAAAGACTCAGGCAAGATTAGGGTTTTGAGACCCATAAAGGAGTTCAAGCATTCTGAGATGATTATCCTATCAAAATCAAAGTCCAAGAATGGCTCAATTCAAGATCAACACTTCCCAATCTCATCTGATGCAAATTAGGGTTTTTGACCTAATTCATCTAGGGAGTTGACTTTTAATCAGGACATGGCTCCATAGCTCAAATCATGGTTCAAGAGCCTCCAATACATCATTATAATCCACTCACGTCATCTACCATATAAGAAAGATAATACCTCTGGAAAACTCACAATTGCCCTTCCTTCTAATTTTGCCACCTCCCCAAAATAGGGGCAATTTTGGTCCTAGAATTACTTTTTGTAACTAATGATGTCATATAGTTCTATTTCAATTACAAAGTTGTTGTTTTTTGCCTTTGATCATTAGGTTGGAATGGGTTGATGATGTCACTTGGTCCAATTTAAATGATATTTTCCTATTATCTCTCCTTTCAATGTTTACTTTAATTCAAATTTCAAAAGCAACTTTCTCTCTCTCTCTCTCTCTATCTATCTATCTATCTATCTCTCTCTCTCTCTCTCGTCCTTTGTCTGTTCCCATTTCTATGTCTCTTTTTTCTATTTCTCTCTCTGTTTACCATGTCTTCTTCCTCAACGGTTGTAGCAAGCATCATTTATCTGAACCATTTTTAGTAAGCACCTAATTATCACTACTATTTTCTAAATAGCCTCTTTGTTGTCTAACTCCATAGGTACTAGAGATAAGTGTTTTGCGTGAAGGGTTGGAATACACACAAACATAATCTTGCGAGAAGCCGGTATTTGTGGTTTGGAATTTGAGGTTATGTTATGTTATTGCCTTTTTCAATTACTATTACATAAGGGTGGAAGTCAGTGTGAAATCTAATCACAGTCATATATCATGTTTATTCTCTTAATGATATTTAGATAATTTTAATCTGATGATTTAATCTTATTATCCACTTAAATTATATTTTGAAATATCATTAAATTATTTTTTAGGAAAGGTACCTCCTTTATTATCTATGGAATGACTGAATCGCATGCATATCTTTATTTTTGTCCTAGCTATTGGTCATATGAGTATGACCATATCTCTTTTGACTATTGTTTTTAGAATATTAATTGTGAGTACCGATTTTTGTATCATAATCTGTTTTTTTGTTAAAAGCTCTTCTCTATTAATAAGAATTGTTGTCGATAATAGATTCGTAAATGGAAGCATTTGGAACACTCTATTGTTGTAGATAAAAACAATGAATCACAACAGAGTAAATTAACAAATTTGATCAGTTAAAATGTAATTTCACAACTTTTCTGTCATAATTAATCTTTTTATATGGATATTGGTTTAGTGCAGCTCCAGAGTGGATGGACGAGGTGACTCATTCATGAGCATGAATTTATACAGTATAACTTTTATGGTTTTGTGCAAAAATTCTGCTATATATGGAGGATGTTATTATACTTATAGTTTGCCCTCATTTAGCTGATCCTTGCCAATACTTTGTTCATTGGGAGACAGAGAGAGAGAGAGAGAGAGAGAGAGAGAGAGAGAGAGAGAGAGAGAGAGAGAGAGAGAGAGAGAGAGAGAGAGAGAGAGAGAGAGAGAGAGAGAGAGAGAGAGAGAGAGAGAGAGAGAGAGAGAGAGAGTAGTCTTTGTTTCAGAGCTTTCAAAACCCTCCTTTGCAGAGTCATTGTTTGAGATTTTTTGATTTTTTTTTACATAATACATAAAATGCTTGATCACAATTTAAATAATTTATTCTCTTTTCTTGCAATTGTAGGAGACAGTGGGCTGAGATGTTTTTAAGATATTTTCATAGTGATACTTGAAACACTCCTATTTTATCAATTGCACTTGAAGTTGAATCCTATGGTTGGATCTCCTTTTATTTCCTTTTCAGTTTGAACAATGAAACTAAAGAACTCGGTGTGACACTATTAACTTCAAGACACAGGATATAAATCCTAACTTTGTAGTATATTAATTTAATAATTCAAATGAATTGTGTATTTTGTTCTTCATGATTTTTTATTTATTAGTATAAGGAAATTATTATGCCGTATATTTTTTTATCACAGGTGAACTTGTGTGGCCATTTTCAGCGTTGCTCTTGGTGATTGTAGTTCCTGTTAATGGTGGTAAACTCACCATGAAACTCCATGTTAAGGTGTTGAATAAGTGTAACCGAAATTAGTTACAACAGAAATGTAACAGAAAGCACACAAATTGGTGATGAAAATGGTAACTTCTTCATTAGATTGAAGCATAGCTTACAAGATAGTATTTATATGTACATGGATAAGATAGAAAGAATATAGAGATATCTTAGTTATCCTATCTGCTGATGTGGCAGATTATTCTAATCTAAAGCTATGTACAATAAACCTAAGTATATACAAAGTATACATACTAGAAGTATAGTGTAGAGATACTATTTATATTAACAGTCCCCCTCAAGTTGGACTATGTATGCTACAAAGTCCCAACTTGGTCAAGGTGAGCTTTAGGGCAGGAGAATGAAAGGGTTTAGTTAACATGTCAGCCAGCTGATCATGTGTGGAAATAGGGAGCAAATGTATGAGTTTGGATTGGATTCTCTCACGAACAACATGACAATCCAATTCAATGTGTTTGCTCCTCTCATGAAATGTGGGATTATGGGCTAAGTAGATGGCAGATTTACTGTCACAAAAAATAGAAGTTGGCTGAGTAAAATCCACAAGGAGGTCTTTACAGAGATATGTTAACCATTGAACTTCACAAGTGATAGAGGCAAGAGCCCTGTATTCAGCCTCAGTGGAGGACCTGGCAGTAGTATGTTGCTTCTTTGATTTCCAACACAATAAGTAAGAACCTAGCATGACATAATAGCCTGTGATAGACTTCCTGGTATCTGGGCATCATGCCCAATCGGAGTCAGCAAAACCTACTAATTTCAGGGCACTTGAGGCAGAGAAGAAGATGCCTGTGGCTGGAACTGCTTTGAGGTACCTTAAAACCCGAGTGGCAGCCTGGAAATGAGGAACTCTAGGTTGTGACATGAACTGACTGAGATTTTGAACAGCAAATGAAATGTCAGGTCTTGTATTGGTTAAGTAAATAAGCCTGCCAATGAGTCTTTTGTAAGAGGAGGGATCATCCAATAAATCACCATCATGTAGGGACAGTTTGGTGTTGGGATCAAATGGGACAGAAGATGGCTTAGCAGCTAATACACCAGCATCCTGCAGCAATTCAAGGGTGTATTTTCTTTGGTTTAGTAGAATACCTATTGTGGATCTTGCAATCTCAAGCCCTAAGAAGTATCTTAAGGTACCCAGGTCTTTGATTCTGAACTGTTTATCTAGCCAGTGTTTCACATGTCTGATTTCTGCCAAGGAGTTCCGTGCCAAAACAACATCATCAACATAGACCAAGAGGGCAGTAAAATGAGAATCAGCATGTTTGACATATAGTGAGTAGTCTGCCTTTGATTGCTGGTAACCAAGAGAAATGAGAAAGGCAGACAATTTGGAGTACCATTGTCTGCTGGCCTGTTTTAAACCATACAATGATTTTTGTAACCTGCAGACTTTAGAAGGAGGAAAGCCAGATAATCCAGGAGGCAAGGTCATATAAACTTCTTCAGATAAATCCCCATGTAGAAACGCATTGTTGACATCCAACTGTTCTAAGTACCAACCCTTAATAGCTGCAAGAGAAAGGAGCACTCTAACAGTGGTGAGCTTTGCAACAGGGAAAAAGTGTCAAAATAATCGATTCCCTCCATTTGTGTGTAACCCTTGGCCACTAATATGGCTTTGTGTCGTTCAATTGATCCATTTGCTTTGTGTTTGATCTTATAAACCCAACGACATCCAATTGGAACCTTAACAACAGGCAGATCCACCACAATCCAGGTTTGGTTCTCCTCAAGAGCTTTAAGATCCACCTCCATGGCCTTGATCCAACAGTCATGCTTAATAGCTTGTTTGTAAGTGGAAGGTTCAGACACAGAAGAAATAGAGCAACAGAATTTTCTATAATGTTGTGAACATTTTTCATAAGAGATGACAGAGGATAAGGGGTAAGGTGTGGATTAATATGGAGGTATTAAGGTAGAAAACTGGTTTGAAGTGTGATAACAATGATAGTCTGCAAGGTAGCTAGGAGGATGGACAACACAGGTTGATTGTCTAGTAGGGAGAGATTGAGGTATGACAATAATTTCTGGACTATTGGAAGATATATCTGGTGAGTTAGGAGAAGTAGCTATAGGTACTGATAGTTGGCCAGAAGAATCAAAAGGGACTTCAGGATTATGACTGGAATTAGGAGATTCATACTGACGGGCAGGGGTATGATTTGGACCATTGGTTTCTAAGGGAAAAGGTGACCTAGTATTGAGAATAGGTTCAGAATTGGGTGAGCTGTATTCATTATCAGAACTGCTAGGTGTAGTCTGTTGTTGTAAACTAGGAGAAGAGTTGTTAATGTCAAAGAAATCAGATATGTCTGTGGAATTGGGAGATTGATGGGACATATCATGGTCATCATATAGGACTGGATATGATAGAGGGGACAAGGGAGAGCTAGCAACCTGAGATTTGTTAAAGGGAAAGAAGGATTCATAGAAGATAACATGCCTAGAAACAAAGATGGAATGATTTTGAATGTCATATAGAATATAGCCTTTAGTTCCATCTTTGAAACCAAGAAAGACAGTTTTGCGGGCCCTTTGGTCAAATTTTGTCTTATGAGGTTGATTAGATGTAGCATAGCTTAAACATCCAAAAACCTTTAAGTGGACAAGAGAGGGAGGCTGATTATATAATAGTTCATAGGGAGATTTAAGTTTGAGAAGAGGTGTAGGTAACCTGTTAATGACATGGACAGCATGTTGGACACAAAAGTTCCACATGTTGAGTGGAATCTTAGAGTGAAAGAATAAGGATCTAGCAACATTTAATATGTGTTGATGTTTCCTTTCAACCACTCCATTTTGTTGGGGTGTGTAAACACAAGATTTTTGATGGATAACACCTTTAGAAAGGAAGAAATTAGAGAGAGTAAGAAACTCAGTCCCATTATCTGACCTAAAACATTTCAGTTTAGTTTGAAATTGGTTCTCTATAAAAGAAAGGAATTTTATTATGCTGACTTTGGTTTGATCTTTTGATTTAAGAAAAATAATCCATGTAAATCTACTAAAATCATCAACAAGGGTGAGAAAATATCTATGACCAAGCATGGAAACAGTAGAGAAAGGGCCCCAAATGTCAGCATGTAAGATCTCAAATGGTGCATTAGAATTTGAAGTACTATGGGGAAAGGATAATTTCTTATGTTTGCTAAAATGGCAAGCATCACAAGGAATATCAGTAACACATTTTGAAGGTATAAAGGGAAAAAAATTTGATATATTTTGTAGACCTACATTAGAGGTATGTCCTAGTCTAAAGTGCCAAAGTGTGTGAGACTTCTGTGTTGAAGAGGATTGCTGGGCAGTGGAATGACAAGCAAGATTATGGTGGGATGTGTCCAGCACATATAACCCTCTTTGAATCCTAGTTGTACCAATCATTTCCTTGGAATGATTCTACAGAATGGTACAGGATTCATTAGTAAAGTGCACTGCACAGTTATTGGATTTTACAAGTTTTGCTATAGAGAGTAAGTTGAAATTAAAACTAGGTATATACAAGACATGATGAATTGTTAAAGTTGGAGAGAGAGCTATACTGCCAGACAAGGAAGCACTGACATGAGAACCATTTGGTAGACTAACATGAATGGGAACTATGGCTTTATAGGACAGAAAACAGGTTAAATCATAAGCTAAATGGTCAGTGGCACCTGTATCTAAGATCCATAGGTGAGATTGCTTACCACTTTCGGTTTGAGAAGGAGAATGAAGCACAAATGGAGATGTGGAAATAGAATTGGCTTGTGGTTTAAGCTTTGACTGTTGAATCAATTCCAAAAGGCTTTGATATTGTTCTTGAGTAAAACCAATCGAAGGCTGAGGGGAATTCTGCTTATTGGAGTCCTGACCTGTTTCAACAGAAGCAACAGATTGATTATGGGAAAGAGAAGGAGCAGATTTGCCTTTACCTTTAGAACCTGGGGGAAATCCATGTTTGAGGAAACATGTTTCAATAGTGTGGTTGGTCCTCCCACAATGAGTACAAACGCAATTTTGCCCTTTTGCTCCACCATAACCTTGTGATTTCCCTCTGAAATTGTTGCCATTATTGTTAGTGTTCCCATTTTGGCCAGTCTTGCCATAAGTGTTGCCAAAGCTGTTGCCAGAAGATGAGTTGAAGGCTGTAACCTCCTCAGAAGCATATACAGTTGACTGAGAGCTATGTAATTCTCTTTCTTGCTGTATGACTAGGGCAAAGGTTTTGTCAATGTCAGGTAGAGGCTGCATCATCGTTATCTAAGTTTTGGATTGAGAAAACTTCTCATTCAATCCCTTGAGGAATCGTATAACGTAATCTTGTTCTCTATACTTACGAATTGATGCTAAAGCACCACATGAGAACTGAATAGCACAAGAACAAGCAGGGATAGGTCTATATGCTTCTAACTCATCCCACATGACCTTCATTTGAGTAAAGTAAATAGAGACGTCGAGGTTACCTTGACGAAACTTGTATAGATCTTCATGTATATCGGAAACGCGAAAAATATTGCCCTGAGAGAAACGAACCTGCAGGTTTCGCCATACGCCAACAACACTATCAATCCATAGAACAGATTTGGAAATTGATTCTGAGATTGATCTATGAATCCAGGCTAACACCATTGTATTGCATCGAATCCAAAGAGCATAGAGAATATCAGATATAGGAGGTTTTGGCAGCGAACCATCAATGAAACGTTCCTTATTCTTCGAAATCAATGCAATATGCATTGACCTAGCCCAAGTATGGTAATTCTTGTCATCAAGAAGAGGCGTGACAAGAACAAGAGAGGTATTCTCGTTCGGATGCAAGTAATATGGATTTGATGAGTTCGTAGAGAAATCTGCAAAGCTCTGGAACGCCATCGAAGCTTGAAAATGCGGAAGAATTGAAGAAAGGTGACGAACAAAGATTGCAAAGGAAATAGAAACAAGAAGTGAAATCGCTTCAAGGAGGAAACGAGATCGAAACAAAACAGAGATCAAGATTGCAATCGAGTTCGAACAAGGAATAGAAGAGATTGATGGCTACCAGAGCTTCTTGAGCTCTGATACCATGTTAATGGTGGTAAACTCGCCATGAAACTCCATATGAAGGTGATGAAGAAGTGTAACCAGAAGTAGTTATAACAGAAATGTAACAGAAAGCACACAGATTGGTGATGAAAATGGTAACTTCTTCATTAGATTGAAGCATAGCTTACAAGATAGTATTTATATGTACATGGATAAGATAGAAAGAATATAGAGATATCTTAGTTATCCTATCTGCTGATGTGGCAGATTATTCTAATCTAAAGCTATGTACAATAAACCTAAGTATATACAAAGTATACATACTAGAAGTATAGTGTAGAGATACTATTTATATTAACAGCTCCTTATGAGGCTATATGATTAATAAGCAAATCCATGTTTTTAGGGCCATTGAGTTGTTGTCAACTTTACCATATTTAGTAAAATTTATACTACACTAGTACGTATACCCGTGCGAGGCACGGGTTAAAATTTATTTTTAAAAAATATTTTAGAACTAATTATAAAATATTAAAATTTATTTAAGTAAAAAAAATATTTTATAAATTTGTTGGCATTATTTATAAAATATTAAATAAATTATAATTTTGTTCTCGTTATTAAAGTAATGTTTTGTTCTCGTTTTAAAATTTTGTTTTTGTTAGGATATAATGTATATAATGAACATCTTGTTCTTTGTTATATGTTTGTAAATCTTTTTAAATATAATGAAAAGAGTATTATGTTTTCATTAATAATTTTTAGATTCATTTACTTAAATGAAATATTCTAAAAGGAAAAATAAGAATCATGAAATTGTTTACTTAAATCAAAATGTTGGGTCAATTCTCAAATAAATTATTAGCCTTAAAATTATTTACTATGAACATCTTTAAAATAACTATTGTGATAGTGAATAATAAAAAATTATATAACAATGAAATTAATCAAATTAATTGATATTTATTAGCTTGCATATCCATAAAATCATAGAATGAAAAGTTATAGCTTAATACCTATTCACCCCTGCCAATAGGGCGGGTTTTGATTTACGCCCCCTAAGAAAAAAATTTGAGATTCCCCTTGTAATACGCAGATTCCATTTGCAGAAATGCCCTTTTTCACTATTCCGCTGACTGTGCATTAGAATTGCAACATGTGGGGATCGAGTCCATTGAGGACAAAGGGGGGTCTGCAAATGGAATCTGCGTATTACAAGGAGGAATCACAATTTTTTTTATTAAGGGGGCGTAAATCAAAACTCGCCCTATTGACAAGGGGGTGAATAGGCATTAACCCAAAGTTATATAACAGTATAATGAAAAGTAATAGAAGGATTTGATATTATCATCAATTATTAACTATTAAAACAAATTTAATAATTATTACTCATATAATTTAATATTATCATCAATTTAAAAATAGTAGAATAAAATCAGTATTTTAAAATATTTATATTTTTATTAGTAAATGAAAGTTAAAGAAAACTAAGTATAATTGAATTTATTTGTCAAAAAATATTTTAAATTATAATTATTATTTTGTTAAAGTACAATTGTTAAATAGAAATAAATATAATTGAACTATAAAGTTTTTAAAAAAATAATCGATAATATTTCATTTTTCAATAATTAAATTTATAGTTTAATTTTTCTCATTTCATATTAATGAATTTTTAACAACAGTGATAACAAAAAATAAGACTGTTTATGACACATTGAATTTATAATCAAGTCATTCTTTAATCATAATTTTTGTATTTAGTAAAATTAATATCATCAATTATTAATTAATTCATATTTATCTTGAATACCTCTTTTTTTTATTATAAGTCGTTTTTGACTTTTCACACATATTAAGAAAAATAATAACTCTTGTGTGAAAATGAGAAATTATGAAAGTTTTTACAAAATTGGCCATCATTGATGACATGTAGAAGATAAATTTACATAATTGAAAGGAGAGAGAATAATAAATATTTAAGGATATAATAAAAAAAATATCATTAATTATTCATTGAAATTGCAAAACGACTTATATTAAAATACAATTTTTTTTTTCAAAAGCGACTTATAATAAAAAAACGGAGGGAGTATCATTAATCACTTTTATTCTTATTTATCATAAAGAAAAAAAAGTACAAACTGACATTTACATTCATCTCACACATGCCTAAGAAAATATTAAAACATTGTTGTGATTTTTTAAACAGGAAAGAAAATATATTAACATCTTTTTTCTTTTCATATAATATAACTTGTCGCTCATTTGCTATCCTACGATAATTATATGTTTTTTTTAACAGCAAGAGGAATGTATATATATAAAAGGAGAACCAAAGTTCTCACAGCCAGCAACAACGGGTTCATACAACAAGCCACGAAAACACACAAAACCTCGCAACCGCTTTACGACAAATAGAAAATGGGGTTCCTACTAAACTCGTAAAAATTACAATTGTATAGCATGACTTTACCCACATAAGCCCACCACCAAACCATCGCTTTTATCCCCCACACAATGTCGTAAATATTCCAAGAATTTCCTCGGAAAACAATACCATTTCTAACCGTCCACAAAGACCAAATAACCGCCAACCAAACCACATTCTCCTTACCATTCCGAACTTTAACCTTTCTCCCAAAACCAAACCAGTCTAGAAAACTTTCCTTTAAAGACTTAGCCTTTTGATTGACAAAACCAATCCAATCCGCTATGTCTCTCCAAACTAACTCCGCTATATGACAAAACATAAACAGATGTTCCGAAGATTCTATACTGTTATTACAGAAAACACAAGAAGAAGAAGAGAGATCGCTAGAAATGATACCTCTTTTAGAAAGAGCCCCTTTAGTCGGTAGCCTATCCATAAAACTCCTCCAACCAAAAGCCCGAATCTTCATCGGAACTTCCATCTTCCAAATTAAACCAAACACCTTATCAAATTCTCCTTTCGGTCCAAACGGTAAATTCCTAGAATTAATAACCTCATAACAACTTTTAATAGAGAAAACACCCGCCGAGTCCGCTTGCCAACTGTACCTATCCTTCTTATTTCCATTGCAAGAAAACTCACCCACCACCGCATACAGTTGACCCCCCAAAACCTGCACCTCACGAGAATTATGCGTAAGCTAAACCGCTTCGTTCCGCTGTATCGAAACAGCATCATCAACATGCAAAGCGCTGCTGGCAGTCCTAAAGAGCTGCGCTGAAACAGCTTGTCCAGCCAACACAGCCGGCTGCTGCCGCAAAGACCTAAGCTGCTGCTGTAAAATATGGATCCCAAAGTCACCCCAAAACCATGTTCCATTTGTATAACCTCCCATAATAGCAACAGTAACCACCTGCAAAATAGATTCAGAAAACAAACGAGGAAAAAGCTCCTTAAGCGCTCCCCGACCGGTCCAATTCGAAAGCCAAAAGGATGTTGCCAAACCATTTCCCACCTCACAATTACAGTTACCATTGAAGAAACCTATCGGAGAGATTGAATTCAAAGACAATAAATCCCCCCACCAAGCCGAACCATGTTTATTCCCCTTGACACTATCTCCACCATGAATCACACTAAGGCAAACGTCCCCATATCTCGCTTTCAAAACCCCGTACCATAGAGAATCCGGCCGATTGATAATCCTCCACTTCCATTTACAAAGAAGCGCCAAATTAAACTCCTCAATACGTTTTACCCCCAACCCTCCCTTCTCCATCGGAAGGCAAACATCATCCCATCTCATCCAATGGACACACCTCTTCCCTTCCGACCCTCCCCAAAGGAAATTGCTTTGGATTTTGCAAATATCTTTAACAACTTTCTTAGGAGCCTTATAAAAGGACAACATGAAAATTGCAAGACTACTAAGAACCACCTTGACTAGAGTGATCCTTCCCCCGAAACTAAGAAATTTCCCTTTCCAACTTGCCAATCTCTTTCTAATTTTGTTCAATAACGGAATCCAAGTTGAATGTCTTCTAGGATTGCAACCTATTGGTAAGCCTAAGAAAATGAATTCCTTATCTTCCCTCCTACAACCAAGAAAATTAGTCGCCACATCCATAAAATTAGGAGATATGTTGATACCGATAAGCTTGCTTTTATGAAAATTAATCCCCAAACCCGACACCATCTCAAAAGCTCTAAGAACCGACTTTATGGCCCAAATATGGGACCAAGAGCCATCCCCAAACAATAACGTGTCATCCGCAAATTGTAAAACATCTATGAAGCTCATACCATTCAAAGATACCCCCGCGTAATCTCCATTTAAAACCGCAATATTCACCATAGCTCTCAAAGCTTCGGTAACAATCACAAACAAAAACGGTGATAACGGATCACCTTGTCTTAAACCTTTCTCTACCTTGAACTCCTTGGTTGGGCTACCATTCACCATCACCGACATATTACTACGGAACACCAACGCATTCATCCACCGAATCCACTTGTCACAAGAACCCATCCTAACCAACATAGCACGAAGAAAATTCCAATTGACTTTATCATACGCCTTTTCAAAATCTACTTTGAAAAGTAAGCATACCTTCTTATCTTTTATAGAAAAATCAACCACCTCGTTCGCGACTAACACTCCATCCACTAATTGTCTCCCGGGAACAAAAGCGCTTTGATTCTTAGATATAATGCTTCCAATGACCCTCTTTAATCTCCCCGCTAATACCTTAGAAATGATTTTATGAATACATCCAATCAAACAAATGGGTCGGTAATCATCCAAGCCTAACGTATTTTCCGACTTAGGAATTAAAGCTAAGAAAGAAGATGTAATCGACTTGGAAAGAACAGCTCCCGAATGAAAGTCTCTAAAACATGCCACCACTTCATTTTTGATAATGTTCCAACATTTCTTGAAGAAAAGAATGGAATACCCGTCCGGACCCGGACTCTTAGTTCCGTCACAATCCCAAACGGCCTCTTTAATCTCCTTCTCCTCAAAAGGATCAATCAAAGATATCCTACTTTCATCAGATAAAACATTAAAATGGTCTCCAACCAACTCTGGCCGAAACACATGCCTCTCCTTGAATTTATTCGCAAAATGGTCTAAAACCTCCTCTCTCACTTCCTCCACCGAACCACTCTCTCCCCTAGAATTAGGAAAAGGGCCAATAAAGTTACGAGACATCCCTTTCTTCATTACCGCATGAAAAAATCTGCTATTGCAGTCCCCGTCATTAAGCCACTTCATTCTAGATTTTTGAATTAGCATATTCTCCCTAATTCTTAGGTTTGTCCAAAACTTCCTACTCGCGCACCTCCTTGCATCATTCTCCTCTTCCCCTTCCGAATTAATCTCATCTAAATCGTTCATCTCCTTAACCCCTTCCTCCATAGTCAAGTCTATAAAACCAAAAACATTCAAATTCCACCATTTAAGCCTAAGCTTAAGAAGTCTCAATTTTTCCTTCAAAACAAAATCTCCACGACCAAACACTTCCAACTCCCTCCATTCTTTTTCAACAAAGCCTAAGAAATCTTTATTCGAAAACCATTCATTATTGAATTTGAATGGCTTCGGTCCCCAATCTTTCTTATCCGTCACAAGCCACACCGGACAGTGATCCGATATATCTCTATCACCTATACGCTGCCCCACCACCCCCCACCAATTCACAATATTATCTGAAACCAGAAATCGATCCAACCGACTCTTGGACCTCCCGTCTCCGCTAAACCAGCTGAAAGCCTTACCCTTACACGGAACATCCTCTAGCCCAACATCGGCTATAAAACTAGAGAAATCTTCCCACTTCTGCAAATTGCCCCTTCCTGTCTTCCCTCTTCTCTCCCTACTGTTTTTAACTGAATTAAAATCTCCCGCTAACAACCAGTCGCCGTCATTGTGTCTGTTTTTTAAAGCCACCAGCCTGACCCAAAGATCCCTCCTTAACCTCGAACAACACGGAGCATACACATTACAGATATACAAAACCTTACCATCATGGATAGCTTTGATTCCTAAGTAACCATCCCCCCTGAAACTGCTAACAACTTCCACCCTCCTAGAATTCCATAGAATAATGAGTCCACCAGACAGACCCACTGAATCAGAAACAGAATAATTGATACCATCATAGTTCCAAAAACTCCTAGCAGTAGAGTCAGAACATACCTTCAATTTCGATTCTTGAACCAAAAATACATCAGCCTTCCCTTTGATTATGATATGATTAATTCTCTTTCGTTTCACTAAACTACCACCCCCTCTGATATTGAATGATCCGACAATCATTTGACACCATTAGATTGCTCCTGCCCACCTATGTTACCGCTACTTCCTTTGCCAAGATGAATATCAACCACACCCAATTTTGCAATGGCTCTCCACATCCTCTCTCCCTCTCCAAATCGAAGCAACTGACTGTTCCTAGAGTTACTTCTACACAAATCAGAGCTCTCACCAATTTCTCCATGAAACCCAGTAGCATTTCCTCCATCCAATTTGCTATTTTGCGAGTACAGAGAAATAGGATCAGAAAAAGATGAGCTAACCTTATTATTCTCATCGCTACCCTTTTCTCCAAAAAAGACACCGGATCCCCTTTGCTCCTCTTTTCTGATGGGCCTAAACTTGGGCCTTCTTTTTGGACCTGCTAGTACCGAGAGTTTTTTGAAAACCACACGTTTCTTTTTGCCATTAATAATACCTTTATTTATGCCAGCTGTATTCACCAAGTCGGGTCCACCAAGAAAAGTTGTAATTTGATTTTTAGCTCCTTCCAAATCTTGACTTTCTCTAACTGACGCCCCATCAAAATCGTGATCTCCAGCCACCCTATATTTCGCCTGCAAAATAGCCTTGTCAAAAGACGAATGGGACTCTTCACTATGTACCTTTTTCAATTGCACTTTCTTTTCAATGAAAAGAACAAACCCTTCCTTAGCTTTCCCCTCCTCCTTCCTCCCCACCTCCCAAACATCCTCTAGGTTATTACCCAAAGTAGAAGGACCATCAGATAACTCCAAGTGCTCCTTGACTAGGTCTTGGTCCTCACTGCCTCCGCCTCCATCAGACCAAGAAGCCTCCGAGCTAGAGCTAGCATGATGCTCATTTTTGGATTCCTCTCCAGGCATAGTTAATCGCAACAGACCTAGCGAATCTTCTCTAAGTGTCAAGCAATAATCTACTTCATCCACCATCACCGTGATACTATCCTCCAGAAAAAAATCTGCCTTTACTCTAATCATTAGTCTCGCTATATCCAAACAAGCTTTGTTGGCAGTATTCTCATCTAAACAAATGAAAGATCCTAGCATATTGGCCACACGGACAAAAAACTCTGAACACCATGCATGACAAGGGACCCCAATAATGCGCAGCCACATGATTCTCTCCTCATCCACGTCTGAATCCTTCCATGGCCTGATGTCCTTGAACCACTGTTTCCACCACGTTGATCCCTCTGATAACATTTCCCTGATGAACCCCTCCTCCATCTCTTCCAACAGACAGAGGTTCGCCCCCATCGGAGAAACCTTAATCGAGAAGACTCCTTCCACTTCAAAATGAGTTTGAATATTGTATGTTGACCCGGGGTTCTGGACCACACCTACAAACTCTTTCCTAAGTCTCTCTTTGTTATCAACCGGAGAAAGAAACTCCAAAGTTGCTGCACGCATAGAAGAGGTAGAACCCGCCTCCTTGGAGACAACATTAGCATAGGATCTACCGTTGCGCAAACTCGTAGCCTCAACAACCTTATACGGAAGTTTCTGAACTCTTCCTGATCTGTAACCGCCTCCCCTGTCCCCTTGCATAACATTATTTTCAAGAACAGACTTCCTTTCGAACCTCGGAATATTAGCATGGATCTTACTCCCATCTATCAGAATATTATCAAGTCTTACCGCTAACATTCTAGCATCTACAACCGCAACGAAACGAGCAAAACCGTATCTCCTCCCGAACTTATTCACCTTAGGAGGAATCACGACCTCGACAACCTCTCCATGGCAACCAAACAGTTCAAACATTTCCTTCGCATTGATTCTGATCGGAAAATCAGAGAAAAAGATGCTCACCACCACCTCGCTACCCCCAACCTTCCGACCACCATGGAACGGGAAGCAATCCTATTTCGGCCTCACCGAACGAAAAGTCCTCCTATGTACCGTATTCCACTCCATCGACTTTATGATAATTATATGTAATCATAATATTTATTAATATACTCATGCATAATATTTGCTACCTTATACAACAAAATCACATCAAATATTTATAAAATAACACTATTTAACTAAACATTACAAATACCAAACATTTTTATGAAAAAGCAAAATAAATGGAAGTGATAACCAAATATGGTATAAACTATGTCAAGAATATAAAATTTGCATGTGCAAAATACAAACTGAAACAAACAGAATCTGAGAAACTAAGAACACTCAACAGAACAACCACCTATGCCTCAAAAACTAATTAAATTAAAACATACAAAATAACACAGCAACGCCGTTATAACTCTACCCAAGTAATCAACATAACACCACCATACACTTTCGTTGACATAAAAAAGAACAAATCAGTAGGATCCAATCCAATGCATACCCTTGAAATGATTAGCCATTTTCCAACTCGACCGCTACCAAATCTGATACCATAAATTATAAATACACTACATTGATACAGGTCATTCAACCTGAGAATACGGGTGACTCGTTAAATAAAGGGTCCCAACGCACCACTACACCGAGAAATTCCAACACGAAACATCGACCTGTTTTTGCATCAGCATGTCAACAGGTTCACAATATTCTACTTCTGCAACATTGAAACAACGGCCTATAGAGACGCCACTCCTACTCGACAAAGCTACACCTTAACTCCTGCACTACTTTAGGCCGAATGATCTCTTGCTGGCATGAGTCTCAACTATAATTCGCAATGAAGATCTCTTACTTATGACTGGTGAGCATAAGATCTGCACCCAATAACAAACATCCTATACTGAGAATTAGCTATTTAGAGTTGGCTTCAACACCGACCCTTGCTCCAACCCAGCCTAAATCTCGGCATCCTGAGCTTATAGCATAAAATTTAGCTTCACCGCTACCTAAGCCAAAGGGAACCTACTTCACTTCAAATACGAACCAGTGCTCCGCTGAATTGCAAGAATACTGCACTGTCCAAGCAAGGCATGTCAACAACATAAGTTCCAATATTTCTTGATGTCATTTTCTTGTAGTTGTGTTATATGTATCATAAACTTGTATAATGCGATAGCATAACTGCACCATTATCCAGATGAATCTTTTCACCTCGATCTCTATCAAATATCAATTAACTATGCCACAAAATTTGTTTTCTACCATATTGAAGATTCAAATTTTTTTTCTATCATATAATTTTTTTAAAGAATATTCAATGGCTTTTTTTTCACATGCAACATGCAGCTCAGATCCCTAAGCTCTAGTTATTATAAAATTGGGCCCAAATTGTAACTAATCTATTTGACAGTAGAGTTAAGTAGTATTCAACAAAATTAATTTCTAACTTAATCTTCACATGACTTTGAGCTTAAAGAAAGACTTGAACCTTTACATAACTTAAACAATAAGAAAATGCTATAAACTAAAGTAATTTTAAATGCAATCATTCAACTTGAACATGAATTAAAACTAAGCTCTTGAACTTAAATAAAAATTTGGATCCATAACTATATCAAACTTAAATAGATAATTGGGACATCCTTGCTTGTTCAAAACATAAATGAAGCAAGGAGAATGATGAGTACACATTTAAGTAATGAGATTACCAGCAAAAGCAACAGCTGCTTTGAATCTGTCTAATGTGATGAATTCTTCAACTTCAATTTCAAGTCCTAACGTCGTACTACTATTTACCACTCGCGAGAATTTTCAAATGGGAGTAGAGCCTGACCAAGATTTTCAGCAACTTCATTATCATTAGGGAGTTCATGTTTCAAGGCCCGGTAACTCTTAAAAACAGGGAGGATGTTGATTATCAACTCATCCAAATACTATTACACAGAGGAACACAAACGTTGTCGATTTTTATTTCTTAAGTTTGCAAATGATGCATATTGAATAGAAAAAAAAGAATTGTGCAGCAGTTGGCTGGTTAATTAAGTTATTAAGACATCTTACTTAAATAAATATGACTTTCGATGTGTTTTCAAATACGAGCATGATCAATCGAATTTCCAAAATCAAGAAGATACAACAGTAATCTTCACAAACACTCCATGATTGAATGAAACCGCATGCCCGAAACATTACTGTCTCACCATAATTTAATGCAAAACAAATCAAAAAATCAAAATTAAAGCTTTAAAATGACAATTTGAAAGTTATTGGTGAGTATAGACTACCATGATGCATAAAACTCAACCAAGACATATTTGGTTTCATCCAAGACAAGTTCGTTGAAGCTTTCAGGTGTCAGCACGCACCACTAGGGTTTAGGTAAAAGAGAGAGGAGAAGGGAAAGTATGTGTCAGCGATAGAAACGATGATATTAGGTTTGTGTTTGAAACCTTGCACATGGTTATGTTTCTGTTTGTTGGATACTCAAGAGAGAGCAAAGGAAATTTTGTCAAAAAAATAAGAGGGGGCACGGGAAACAAAAAGTTTACATTGAAAACAAATGATGCAAGAGAAAAAAGAAAATGCAGTTAATATCCGTTTAAAAATTAATTATTAGTGTTAATAGTTTGCAATAGATGCTTCATATTTTCAATGGATGCTTCATATTCCCAATGGCCCAATCATTTTTTAATTTCACGTGAAAATTTAAAACAAAACATCAATTATTATATTTAAAAAATTATAAAGTTATCTTAAAATAATTTTCTTTTATAGTAACTTTACAAAAGATGAGAATCGATGTGAGCATGACACTTGTCAAAATTGCCGAAACTCTCATCTTGAATTATTATATTGTATGATGATTATTCTGTTGATAAGGGACACGAAAGAAAGTGTTGCAATTTCTTTATTGATTGCGACATATTTTACTTTCCAGCATTTCCGAAGAACAAGTTTGGAGGAATCATTTAAACAAGATTCAATTGTTTCCACCTTAGCAGTCATAGGTAACACTGTTGTGTCTGTGTTGCTTCTTATCTGAGTTGGATTTGAAATGAGTTATGCTAACAGTCCATTGTAAATTAGAATAATATATGTTGAAATGTTGATATTGTTTGGATATATATTATGTAACATGTTTCACACTCAAATCCTTTACTTTCTACTTGCTAAATTTAAAGGATAAAGCTAACATGTGCCCCAAGGGAGTTAGAAGAGAGATATTTATTTATATTATAAATTTGTATTTAGTACATAATTTTTTATATATATATTTATATAGTGACTTTAAGTTATATCATTTCATAATTGAAATTGTTTTATTCTTGGTTCTATCTACAAGAGTGGTTTCTTTAAGAGTATAAATAGTTTGTAGATATGTACTCTCGAAATTACGTGGTAAGAATTAATATATTGATTGGCAGTTTAAGTATATATGTTAGATGGAAAAGGTAGAGAAACTTAGAATTAGTAATGAGTGAGATAGTTATAGAGACATGCTATGTTTAAATAGTAGGCGGTGATTGTAGGATGACTTAGCCTAATTTGTGAGAGAATTAGGGTGTCTTAAAACATAATGTGAGGAATTCTTTCCTAAACTTTT
Source organism: Vicia villosa (assembly GCF_029867415.1). Taxonomy (NCBI): domain Eukaryota; kingdom Viridiplantae; phylum Streptophyta; class Magnoliopsida; order Fabales; family Fabaceae; genus Vicia; species Vicia villosa. The sequence continues at coordinate 87,364 of NW_026705990.1, read as the reverse complement.
TTAGTAAAAAACTGGAGTTAGATAATTGATCTTAGTATGGGTATTCTTTGGAGCGAGATGATGTTGCAAGCAAGATAAATTCTTTCCTAATTTAATATTTATTCAAAATGAGACATCTTGAGAAGTCATTACTCAAGCAAGACGATGAAGCAAACAAAAAGTGAATTCGGGTAGAAACCCTTGGAGCATTTCAAATGCTAATAAGAACTTATTCCGTGGTAAAATTTTGAGTTGGCAATCTCAGTGGCGTGGTTCAAACCTCCATAGGGCCAAACTAATTTTTTACCACTTGTTTTATTTCATTTTTCTAACTAACTATTATATTTTATTTAAAATAGCAAAGTAATTTATTTTTGAACCATTTTTTGCACACTACTCACTTAAGTAGTCTATTTTACTAATATAATTTAAAAATCCAATAATATTATTTATTTTATTATTAAAAAATTAAAACAAAAACAAGTTTTTTTATGTTTTAAAAACCTTTAAAAAATCATTTCTTTTTATTATTTTCACCAAGTAAACTCTTGTATATTTTTGTGTGAACAACTTTAGGGTTAGGTTAAAGTCTCCTTGATGACAACCATGTTCCTTTAAACCCACTCTCCTTTAGAGTTTGGTATTTTAATCATTTTAAAATCAATTAGGTTTAGGTGTGATTCTAAAACCCTAATCTTTTAAAACCCTAATTTGAAACCCTTGATCTTTAGCTTCACCATGTTGATATAACTTGTTTCTTTGATCTCTTTTGTCTTTGTAGATATACTTTTTGATTTTTATCCTTGTACACTTGTACTTTATTTATAGTATTATCATTGTATATATACATTGTTTACTAACCCACATGCATGAGATACCCATCCATCATCCATCATATTCATCCATACATGAAATGATTCAAAGGTATAAACATCCTTTTATCCATATCATTTGAGTTATATACATTGATCTTTTTGTTATACTCACTTGTTTACTTTTGTGACACATGTTATCACACACATGTTAGAACATAGTTTGGTTCTAATTTTATCTTAGTGTTTTGATGATAACAATTAGATAAATTTTGTATAAGTAAATATGACACTCTAATTATATATCTCTTATTTTAGAAGAAGTTCTAACATATGCTGAAGTTCAAGAAAAACAAGTACCATCTGAACTTGGACTACATACAATGTTGAAATGAACAATATAAAGAAAGTCACGCTGAAGTCTAAAGAAGTTCTAATGAAGAAACTTCTTAAAGCACCAATCGCTGAAGCATAATTCTAATCACTACTAGAAAATTCGCTTTTAGTGACCGAATTAGAGACCGAAAAATTTTGGTCACTGTGGTGACTGAATTAGCCACCAAAATTTTATATTCATGAGAAAATTTTAAGAGGTCACTAAATCGGTCACTAAAATAAATCAGCCACCGATTTAGAGACCAATATTTTATGACCGAAATTTTGGTCACTATAGTGACCGAATTAGCCACCAAAATTTAATATTCATGAGTCAATTTTAAGTGGTCACTAAATCGGTCACAAAAAATATTTTTATATTCAAATAAAATTTTATATATAAATTAGAGACCGAAATTTTGGTCACTAATATTTTTTTATTTTCTTTTTCTATTTTTAATCCTCTTTATTATTTTACTATTTCCTTTCCATTTTTTAAAGATTTTAATTCTCTTTCAAATTTAAATTTTTACTAAAATTTTCTTATTTTTTTTGTTTTAACGTATAATATATTTATAAAAAACTATATGTATATATGTTTAAATATAAAATATAACAATAGTTGTTAAGTGGTGTAGTGGCAAGTTGTTATTAAAATACACGAATGTCACAAGTTCGATTCCTAGGTATATTTTTAATTTTATTTTAGGAAAAAGAACACTAAAATCGGTCTCTAAAATCGGTCACTGAATTCGGTCACAAATCCGGTCTTTAAATTTCGGTCACTAAATTCGTCGCAAAAGCTTAGCGACTAGCACTTTTTCAACTGAAAAGTAATGGTCGTTAAATCGGTCTTTAAACGTTTTAGTGACCGATTTTTAAGCTTTTTCGGTCTTTAATTCGGTCACTAAAAGAGAATTTTCTAGTAGTGACTAGACGTTATTTCTACAAAGTCAGAAAGAAGTTTTCTTGAAGAAATACAAGATAAAATACTCGAACAGAATAAAGATTACCGTTAGAGACATAATGATTATTAACGGCTAAAAGCAGATTTAGTAACAAGTCTCAAGAAGCGTGGAAAGCAAGTTTATCCAAGATAACACGCAAACATGAAAAGCTAAGCTAGCCTATTATCCAGCATTGGACAAAATCTTCAAATCTCTATAAATAGAAGATCATTTGAAAAAGAAATATATAGAGCTCATACATGATATTGACAATACACGCAAGATACATGCAAGCACGCTCAAAAAAAAATTTCATACTTGAACACTTAAACTGAAAGAAAATATTATTGTTCATAGTATCAGATTAAATTCATCTTCATTGTACTAAACTTAGTGAAAAATCACAGTTGTGATACAGTTTAGATTAAGAAGCATTTAAGATCACTTGTTAGAGAGTCGGTTTGTAATTGTTTCTTGAGTAACCAAATTGTGGTTAGGATTCTCAAGAAGTTAAAGTTTGTATTCCTTGAGTAACCAAGTTGTGGTTAAGATTCTCAAGAAGACGTTGGTTGTTGCCTCCGTGGACTGTTGTAATCAGTTTTTGATTAGTGGATTAAGTCCTCGATGGAGAGAGGCGAAATCACCTTGACGGGTGAACTGGAGTAGTTTAGTTATAATGAACCAGGATAAAAATATTATGTCATTTTTATATTGCAAAAAGAAACCACTTATTCAAACCTCCCCTTTCTAAGTGTTTTCATACCCTTCAATTGGTATCAGAGCACTTGGTTCTGGATGCAAACACTTAACCGTGTCAGAAAAAGATCTAGAAGGAAAACACTATAGCAAATGAACTAAACAACAATGGTTATACAAGGCCTCTTGTGTTTGATGAAGAAAATTTTGAATATTGGAAAGATAGACTAGAAAGTTTCTTTCTAGGATAAGATCCTGACCTATGGGATATTGTGGTAGATGGCTACAATCATCCTAAAGATGCAGGTAAAAAGATAGATCGGAAAAACATGACTGATAAATAAAAGAAAGAGTTCAAAAGTCATCACAAAGCTAGAACTATCTTGCTAAGTGCTATCCCACATGCAGAATACGAGAAAATCACAAACAGAGATACATTACATGATATGTTTAAGTCACTCAAAATGACTCATGAAGGTAATGCTCAAGTCAAAGAGACAAAAGCTCTGGCCCTCATCCAGAAGTATGAAGCCTTCAAAATGGAAGATGACGAGTCCATTGAAGCCATGTTCTCAAGATTTCAGACTCTGAGTGTTGGCTTGAGAGTTCTGAACAAAGGATACAAAAACCCAGATCATGTCAAGAAAATAATCAGAAGTCTACCAAGAAGATGGGGACCAATGGTTACAACATTCAAAGTCACAAAGAATCTTGATGATGTATCCCTTGAAGTACTCACCAGTGCATTAAGAAGTCATGAGATCGAACTAGATGGAAATGAACCTCAAAAGAAAGGTAAGACTGTCGCTCTTAAATCAATTAAAAATTTGAAACTAACGCTTTTCAGGCTGAAGAAGAATGCTCGAGTGAATCCGGATCGGAAGAAGAGGATGAGCTATCTTTTCTCTCTAGAAGAGTCAACCAACTCTGGAAGTATAAGCAAAGGAAGCTTAGAAACTTCAGAAGACTATATTATAAAGGAGAATCGTTTGTATACAAGAAGACTAGCAGAAAAGGTATTGTATGTTATGAATGTAAAGAACCAGGACACTTCAAGAATAAATGTCCCAAGCTGCAAAGAGAAAGGCCAAAGAAAATATTTGAAAAGAAGAAAAGTCTGATGGCCACGTGGGATGATTCGGAATCTTCTGAAGAAGAATCTAACTCTAAAGATGAATATACAAACCTAGCATTCATGGCTACTACGGAAGATGACTCAAGCTCATATTCAGAAACAGACGAGGTATTTTCTCAACTCACTAGAGATGAGCTTGCAGAAAGCTTGTCAGAACTTCTGGAAAACCATAGTAAATTAAGAATCAAATACAAGAAACTTAAAAACAATCTTGTAGTTGAAACACAGAAACTTAAAGCAGAGAATTCTAATCTTAAAGAAAATATCCCAAACTCATAGAGGAATTGAAAACTCAACAGATTTCTGAGTCAGATATTACTTCAAGTTCTAAAGACATTTTGGAAGAATATGACTCTGGTTTTCAAAGATTTCTTGCTAAAAGTATAAACAGAAGCAAGAGAGGCTCTGTGATATATGGTGTAAGTAGAAACAATAGAACAAGAATTGTTTATGAGACACCTAAAGGAAAAGAACCATATCAACTTAAACTGCTTGATGAAATGAACATTACATATAAACCCTTGAACATACAATTTAATTTTGGTCACACTCATGACATAAAATATACATCCTATTCTGATAACTCTTACGCTAAACCTAAGTTCAAACAAAACTTTAGGCACTCTAACACCAAAGGACCCAAAAAGATATGGGTACCTAAGGAGAAAATAATTTATGTTGCAGATGTCCTTCACAGCAAAGTTGAAACACCAGTCATGGTACCTGGACTCTAGATGCTCGCGTCACATGACGGGAAGAAAGTCTATGTTCCAAAGCTTGGAACTTAAATCTGGCAGAGACGTTAGATTTGGAGGGAACCAAAAAGGAAAGATTATTGGTTCAGGAACTATCGGTACATCTCCCTCTATAACTAATGTTTTACTGGTAGAAGGATTAGCTCATAACTTGTTATCCATAAGTCAATTAAGTGACAACGACTATGACATAATCTTTAATTAAAAGTCTTGTACGGCTGTTAGTCAGAAAGATGTATCAATCCTCTTTACTGGTAAGAGAAAGAACAACATTTATAAGATTGATCTTTCTGAACTTAAATCTCAGAAAGTAACTTGTTTTCTGTCTGTTAACGATGAGCAATGGGTTTGGCATAGAAGATTGGGACATGTTAGCTTGAGGAAATTATCTTAACTTAACAAACTCAATTTGGTTAGAGGACTCCCTAATCTAAAGTTCAACTCAGATCCTCTTTGTGAAGCATGTCAGACGGGAAAGATTTCAAAAACCTCTTTTAAACCTAAAAATGTTGTTTCTTCCTCTAGACCATTAGACCTTCTGCATATTGATTTATTTGGTCCAGTGAAAACTGCATCAATAAGAGGCAAGAAGTACGGTTTGGTTATTGTTGATGACTACAGTAGATGGACATGGGTAAAAAATTTAAAACACAAAGATGAGTCACATTCAGGTTCTATCTACAAGAGTGGTTTCTTTAAGAGTATAAATAGTTTGTAGATATGTACTCTCGAAATTACGTAGTAAGAATTAATATATTGATTGGCAGTTTTAGTATAATGGTATATGTTAGATGGAAAAGGTAGAGGAACTTAGAATTAGTAATGAGTGAGATAGTTATTGAGACATGCTATGTTTAAATAGTAGGCGGTGATTGTAGGGTGACTTAGCCTAATTTGTGAGAGAATTAGGGTGTCTTAAAACATAATGTGAAGAATTCTTTCCTAAACTTTTTAGTAAAAAAACTGGAGTTAGATAATTGATCTTAGTAAATTTACGTTCCGATAAAAAATCGCTCTATTCAAGGGAGGGCGATTTGGGGATTTAGGGTTTTCTCTACTCCATGCGCGGCGGTTTCCGGCAACGTCCAGACGGATGGACGGAGGTCAGCAGGTATCATCGGGCTCGCAGTGCACTGGCTTGGGACTCTTTCCCTTTTCCTTCCAAGTTGAAGGGTGAAACGGTGGATAGCGTGGACTCTTTTTATTTCTCAGCTTTTCCGGACAGGTACACGGCCAAGGAATTTTTTGAATTGTTTGGGTGCATAGGGGAGGTAGTCGAAGTGTCGATTTCTCCTAGAAGAAATAAGTTCGACAAGAAATTTGGTTTCGCTAGATTCGTGGAGGTGGAAGATGCAAGACTTTTGGCTGTGAAGCTTGACAACGTCATAGTGGAGGGGAAGAAGATTCATGCCAATATTCCGAGGTTTGACAGAATCAAGAGTAGAGGTCCGGTGGTTCTGAACAGGGGAAGGGGAAGTATCGGGGTGACCGAGGTTTTGCGTAGGGAGCACGATGGTGGTGGCTTCCACAGGAGAAGGGAGGGGTGTCGTATGCCGGAGTGGTGGCAGGAGCGGTAGGACGTTCTTATTCTGTATCTGCTTCGATTCCTATAGCTGCTAAGCACCAATCTGATGTTCTTGTGAGTCACGTTTCGAAAGAGGCAGATAGGAAGAGATTCTTAAATGCCAAGGTGGGTGAGGTTCTCTTAGCGGGATCAGCGCATAGAGTCCAAACTATGATGGATGCGGATGGTTTCCACTTGATTAAGGTGTCGGTGTTAGGGCCTAATTTTTGCCTGCTCGAAGAAGTGGAACAAGGAGCTTTGGAGTCTCTTTTATAGGAGGGTGCATCCAGTTGGAAGAGATGGTTTTCGATGATTAGGGATTGGTCCCCGGATGTCGTTGACTCGGAGAGGATTGCTAAGGTTAGGGTGTTCGGAATTCCCTGTTTTGCGTGGAACTCTGTTTTTTTAGTCATTGGCAAATGCTTTGGGAACGTTTATCAGCTCGGATAGTAACACATGCGAAGGTGGATGCTTTGAGTATGCTAGATTAACTTTGAAGGTGAAGTTCGATTTTGTTTCTCATCAAACAGTTCTGACCGATATTGATGGATGTCCTTTTCCTTTGTTTGTCATGGAAGAATCAGTGTTTCAGCATTGTAATTATGATTCTAGTGCCTATTCTTCTTCCGATTCTCTGTCGTCCGACTTTGTGGATTCGGAGGAGTTTTGCTATGATGACACGGAGGTTTACAGGCAGGATAATCTTGTGGCTTCTGCTTTTGACCCAATCGAGGAATTCTCGCCTCGGAATTCCTTGGCTGCCAGCATTCCTTGCCATTCCGAATCGGGACAGTCTTGTTCGGTTGTGAAGAATTCCGTGTTAGAGCCTGTTTCTTCTTTGGGCAGTGGTCATTCCGAGTTGGGAAGTTACGATAGGGCAGTGTTCGCGGTGAATCCAAAGGCAAGAGCGAGTGACCCAATTCATAAGGCTAATTCTGAGTCTGTTTCGCTGGGACCGCGTATTGCTGCTACTGCCGCAGGGACCGAAGCTGTGGCATTTTTTGGGCGTATTGGTTCTGTTGAAGCGGAGAGTTGTCACGACGTAGCAGGACAGGCTAATGTATTCGATGTTAAACATTTAGAGTCATTTAATGCTGGTCCGGTTTGTATGAATCGTGCTGTGGATGGTGGTGGCAGCAGGGAAGTTTTTTCGGGTTTAAAGTCTAGAAAGGTCAGAATGAAGAGTTTTTCTGATTTGGGATCTGTAAATTTTTTAGCTGCTACTAAAAATTTCAGGAAGATTAAAAGGAAAGGCACATCTCAATCTTGCTCTTGTTCCGTTTTGTTGGCAAAAAACAGTTGCAGCTCAGAATTTTGCTATGGGGACCAACCTGAAAATTCGATTATTTCTAGGAATAACAAAAAACAATGGGATTTAATAGAGGACGATAAGGGAGGGAAATTGAAGGATTCTATTGCTGCTTTGGGGGTGGTGGGTAGGGAGGCAGTCATTGAGAAAGTGAATGGGTTCAAGGAAGGAGGGGTGGAGTCTTCTTATCGGTGTTAGATGATTATCAGCACTTTGAATATAAGGGGGGGAGCCAATGCTCTTAAAAGGAGAAGAGTTAGCTCATTAATTAAAAAAGGTAGGGCGGATGTGTTTTTGATTCAAGAAACGAAGATGGCTAATATGCAAGAGTTTTGTGCGCATAGTTTTTGGAGTAACACGAATATTGGTTATTCCTATTCTAATTCTTTTAGTTTATCGGGAGGGATAATTACTTTATGGAAAAAAGATGCGATGAAGGTTATTCATAGTTTCAAGGGGGAGGGGTATCTCGGCGTGAAAGTGTTATGGAAGAACTTTCTTTACTATATTGTGAATGTTTATTCGTCGTGTATTTTAACTAAGAAGAAAGAGTTGTGGAGTAAGTTGTTAGAGTTGAAGGAGATTTTCTCGGATGGCGAATGGATTATCGGAGGGGATTTTAATGCCGTCAAAAACCGGAGGGAGAGGAAAGGGAGAACGATTATTGATAATAATAGTAGCATGAGTCTTTTTGCCGAGTTTGTAGAGAAGAGTGAATTGGTGGACATCCCATGCAAAGGCAAGAAATTCTCGTGGTATAGCAGCGATGGAAGGTCCATGAGCCGTATTGATAGATTTCTTTTATCGGAGGCGATTGTTGATAGATGGAAGGTTATTGGTCAAAAGATTGAAGATAGAGATTTGTCGGATCATTGTCCCGTTTGGCTCGTTTTGGACAATCACGATTGGGGGCCGAAACCCTTTAGGTTCAACAACGAATGGTTCCCGTTTGATTCGTTCCTCCCGTTTGTTGAGAAAGAATGGAAAAGTATAAAAGTGGAAGGAAGAGGGGATTTCATCTTGAAAGAAAAACTTCGCCGTTTGAAAGATAGTTTGAGGTGGTGGAACAAAAATGTTTTTGCGAAGCTGGACTTGAATATGGAGGAGGAAGTGAGGAAGATTAATATTGGGGATGATAGGTTGGAACTTGATCACTTTGATTCTTTGTCCGATGTCGTGCTAGATAGGAAGAAGGCGGCTAGTAGTTTTTGGTTGAATTTGAGGATAAAAGAAAACATGTTAGCTCAAAAATCAAAATTGAAGTGGTTGAAAGAGGGGGATTGTAATAGTGCTTTTTTCCACAAGGTTATGAACGAGAGAAGAAGATTTAATCACATTGGTCCAATAACTTCTTCGGGGGTGTTGTTGGAATCGGTGGGGGAGGTATAGGAGGAGGTTCGGAGTCATTTTGCCCATAAATTCGTGGAAGGGGAGCGCTTTAGGTCAATTTTGGGAGGCATCAATTTCAACAAAATTAATAGCGATGAAGTTCAAGAGCTCGAGAAACCTTTTCTTTAGGAGGAAATTAAAGAAGCTATTTGGAATTGTGGGGACTCGAAGAGTCCGGGGCCGGATGGATTTTCGTTTTTGTTCATCAAAAAGTGTTGGGATTTTGTCAAAGAGGATTTTATTCGGTTCTTTAATTGTTTTCATTCCGGCGAGGCTTTATCTAAATCGGTCACTTCTTCTTTCTTGGTGTTAATTCCTAAGTCTCCAATTCCGGTAGCGTTGGATGATTATAGACCTATTACTTAGTTGGTTGTTTATACAAAGCAATTGCGAAACTCTTGGCCGGTAGATTAAAAAAGGTGTTGTATTCAATTGTTTCCCCTTGTCAAATGGCTTTTGTTCCGGGTCGGCATCTTCTTGACGGAGTTCTAGTGGCGAATGAAGTGGTAGATTATGCTAAAAAAGAAAAGAGAAATTGTCTTCTTTTTAAGGTGGACTTTGAAAAAGCTTTCGATAAGGTAAATTGGGCTTTCTTAAGAACTATGTTACTTATGATGGGTTTCGAAGTGAGATGGGTTAGATGGATGGAACTTTTAATTTTTCAAAGTCATATGTCCGTGTTGGTTAATGGTAGCCCGACCGATGAATTTGTGGTGGAGAAAGGCTTGCGGCAAGGTGATCCTCTTTCACCTTTTCTTTTTGTTTTGGTTACGGAAGCATTGTCGGCGTTGGTTAGGAAATCTATGGAGCTAGGGGAATTTAGCGGTTTCAAAATTAATGGTAGATGTGTGGTGGATATTCTTCAATTCGTGGACGACACTTTGTTGGTCGGGGAAGGGAATTGGAAGCACGTTTGGGCTATAAAGGCGGTTTTGAAGGCTTTTGAAGAGGTTTCGGGTCTTGGAATAAATTATCACAAGAGCAAATTGATTGGAATCAACATTAATCCTTTCTTTTTGGAGGCGGCGGCGCATGTTCTCTCTTGTAGGTTAGAAGATAATTCTTTCAAATTCCTTGGCATTATCATCGGTGCCAATCCTAGAAAGGCTTCCTCTTGGGAACCTATCCTCTTAAAAATGAAGAATCGCTTATCCGGATGGAAGAACCGCTCTTTGAACATGGGAGGAAGGTTAACTCTCTTGAATTCTATTCTTTGTTCTTTATCTATATTCACAATGTCTTTTTACAAGATGCCAAAGAAAGTGGCCAAGGAGTTTTCGCAAATTCAAGGTAACTTTTTGTGGGGTGGAGTGGAGGGAAAAAAAAAAGATACATTGGGTGAGTTGGAAAAAGGTGTTTCTTTCCAAAGAAAGGGGAGGTTTGGGCATTAAGAATGTGTTGGACTTCAATCTTGCGCTTCTTAACAAATGGAGGTGGAGAATTCTCAAAGGAAGCGATAATATGTGGTTCGAGGTTTTAAGAACTCGGTATGGAGATATATCAACGGAGGTTTTTTGTGGGGAATCTAAAGCGAATTCATCTCTTTCTAAGTTTTTGTGGTGGAAGGATTTAACCAACATCGGTAAGTCGACTAGTAGCGATCCGGTGGCGGACCTATGCAAGTTCGAGATTGGTAACGGTTTTTTTATTCCTTTTTGGGAAGCTTGTTGGATGGATGGACATATTCTTAGGTATGATTTTCCGGATCTTTTCTCTTTATCTTGTTTCAAAAAGGTTTCGGTAGGTGCGATGGGAGGATGGCATAATGGTGTTTGGTGTTGGGGAGTTTTAGGCATAAAATCTTGTTTTTTGTCTCCCGAAATTCTTCTTTCGATTTCTTCTCTCCGCTCCATTTTACCGGTGGTCGCTAGTTTACCGGACAAGGAGGACAAAGTTTGTTGGCAAGGGACTATAGATAGTGAGTTTTCGGTAGCTTCTTGTTATAATTTTTATGCTTCTATTCGTACTCCGTTTGGTCCGCACAATAAATATGAAGACTTGGTGGCCATAATTTGGAAGATGGAGGTTCCTTCTAAGATAAGGATTTTTGGGTGGAGACTTTTTGTTAATAGATTGCCTACTAAAGACCTTTTGAAGATTAGAGGTATTCCTTTTCCTTTAAACTCTTTAAGTTGTTCTTTTTGTGAGGCGGAGTTGGAAAGTAGAAATCACTCCTTCTTTAATTGTAAAGTGGTGGACCTAATTTGGAAAGACATAGCATTGTGGATAGGTAAACCGGTAGGAAAGGAGGAGGATTGTTTAGCAAATTTTTTGGATTGGTATAGTTTTTGTAAAGTCAACAAAGTTAGGAAGGGAAAGTGGGGGCTTTTTTGGATGGCAACCACGTGGTCCATTTGGTTAATTCGGAACGGTATTTGCTTCCGGAATGACGGTTGGAGTGTTGATGACACGGTGTGGAATGTAAAGTTTCTTGTTTGGAAGTGGTCTTTTTTGGGAGAAAATCACAAGTCCAATTATAGTTTCTACGACTTCATTAAGGATCCCTTATTGTTCCTTAAGTAGCTAGAATTGGTTGGTATTTTCTCTTTCTCTTTTTTGGGAGGCTTTGTCCGCTTTTGAGTAAAAAGGATTGGAGAACCCTTTGTTCTTCCTTTTATTGATTCTTGATTTCTCAAAAAAAAAAGTATGGGTATTCTTTGGAGCGAGATGATGTTGCAAGCAAGATAAATTCTTTCCTAATTTAATATTTATTCAAAATGAGACATCTTGAGAAGTCATTACTCAAGCAAGACGATGAAGCAAACAAAAAGTGAATTCGGGTAGAAACCCTTGGAGCATCTCAAATGCTAATAAGAACTTAATTCGTGGTAAAATTTTGAGTTGGCAACTTCAATGGCGTGGGTTCAAACCTCCATAGGACCAAACTAATTTTTTACCACTTGTTTTATTTCATTTTTCTAACCAACTATTATAACCAACTATTATATTTTATTTAAAATAGCAAAGTAATTTATTTTTGAACCATTTTTTGCACACTACTCACTTAAGTAGTCTATTTTACTAATATAATTTAAAAATCCAATAATATTATTTATTTTATTATTAAAAATTACAACAAAAACAAGTTTTTTTATGTTTTAAAAACCTTTAAAAAATCATTTCTTTTTAGTATTTTCACCAAGTAAACTCTTGTATATTTTTGTGTGAACTTCTTTAGGGTTAGGTTAAAGTCTCCTTAATGACAACCATGTTCCTTTAAACCCACTCTCCTTTAGAGTTTGGTATTTTAATCATTTTAAAATCAATTAGGTTTAGGTGTGATTCTAAAACCCTAATCTTTTAAAACCCTAATTTGAAACCCTTGATCTTTAGCTTCACCATGTTGATATAACTTGTTTCTTTGATCTCTTTTGTCTTTGTAGATATACTTTTTGATTTTTATCCTTGTACACTTGTACTTTATTTATAGTATTATCATTGTATATATACATTGTTTACTAACCCACATGCATGAGATACCCATCCATCATCCATCATATTCATCCATACATGAAATGATTCAAAGGTATAAACATCCTTTTATCCACTATCATTTGAGTTATATACATTGATCTCTTTGTTATACTCACTTGTTTACTTTTGTGACACATGTTATCTCACACATGTTAGAACATAGTTTGGTTCTAATCTTATCTTAGTGTTTTGATGATAACAATTAAATTTTGTATAAGTAAATATTATACTCTAATTATATATATCTTATTTCAGAAGAAGTTCTAACATATGCTGAAGTTCAAGAAAAACAAGTACCATCAGAACTTGGACGACATACAATGCTGAAATGAACAATATAAAGAAAGTCACGCTGAAGTCTAAAGAAGTTCTAATGAAGAAACTTCTTAAAGCACCAATCGCTGAAGCATAATTTTGATAGACGTTATTTCTACAAAGTCAGAAAGAAGTTTTCTTGAAGAAATACAAGATAAAATACTCGAACAGAATAAAGATTACCGTTAGAGACATAATGATTATTAACGGCTAAAAGCAGATTTAGTAACAAGTCTCAAGAAGCGTGGAAAGCAAGTTTATCCAAGATAACACGCAAACATGAAAAGCTAATCTAGCCTATTATTCAGCATTGGACGAAATCTTCAAATCTTTATAAATAGAAGATCATTTGAAAAAGAAATATATAGAGCTCATATATGATATAGACAATACACGCAAGATACATGCAAGCACGCTCAAAGAAAATATTTCATACTTGAACACTTAAAATGAAAGAAAATATTATTGTTCATAGTATCAGATTAAATTCATCTTCATTGTACTAAACTTAGTGAAAAATCACAGTTGTGATACAGCTTAGATTAAGAAGCATTTAAGATCACTTGTTAGAGAGTCGGTTTGTAATTGTTTCTTGAGTAACCAAGTTGTGGTTAGGATTCTCAAGAAGTTAAAGTTTGTATTCCTTGAGTAACCAAGTTGTGGTTAAGATTCTCAAGAAGACGTTGGTTGTTTCCTACGCAGACTGTTGTAATCAGTTTTGGATTAGTGGATTAAGTCCTCGACGGAGAGAGGCGAAATCACCTTGACGGGTGAACTTGAGTAGTTTAGTTATAACGAACCAGGATAAAAATATTATGTCATTTTTATATTGCAAAAAGAAACCACTTATTCAAACCTCCCCTTTCTAAGTGTTTTCATACCCTTCAATTGGTATCAGAGCACTTGGTTCTGGGTGCAAACACTTAACCGTGTCAGAAAAAGATCTAGAAGGAAAACACTATAGCAAATGAACTAAACAACAATGGTTATACAAGACCTCCTGTGTTTGATGGATAAAATTTTGAATATTGGAAAGATAGACTAGAAAGTTTCTTTCTAGGACAATGTCCTGACCTATGGGATACTGTGGTAGATGGCTACAATCATCCTGAAGATGCGGGTAAAAAGATAGATTGGAAAAACATGACTGATAAATAAAAGAACGAGTTCAAAAGCCATCACAAAGCTAGAACTATCTTGCTAAGTGCTATCCCACATGCAGAATACGAGAAAATCACAAACAGAGATACAACACATGATATGTTTGAGTCACTCAAAATGACTCATGAAGGTAATGCTCAAGTCAAAGAGACAAAAGCTCTGGCCCTCATCCAGAAGTATGAAGCCTTCAAAATGGAAGATGACGAGTCCATTGAAGCCATGTTCTCAAGATTTCAGACTCTGACTGCTGGCTTGAGAGTTCTGAACAAAGGATACAAAAACCCAGATCATGTCAAGAAAATAATCAGAAGTCTACCAAGAAGATGGGGACCAATAGTTAGAGCGTTCAAAGTCGCAAAGAATCTTGATGATGTATCCCTTGAAGAACTCATCAGTGCATTAAGAAGTCATGAGATCGAACTAGATGGAAATGAACCTCAAAACAAAGGTTAGACTGTCGCTCTTAAATCTATTAGAAAATTTGAAACTAACGCTTTTCAGGCTGAAGAAGAATGCTCGAGTGAATCCGGATCGGAAGAAGAAGAAGAGCTATTTTTTCTCTCTAGAAGAGTCAACCAACTCTGGAAGTATAAGCAAAAGAAGTTCAGAAAATTCAGAAGACTAGATTATAAAGGAGAATTGTTTGGATACAAGAAGACTAGCAGGAAAGGTATTGTATGCTATGAATGTAAAGAACCAGGACACTTCAAGAATAAATGTCCCAAGCTGCAAAGAGAAAGGCCAAAGAAAAGATTTGAAAAGAAGAAAAGTCTGATGGCCACGTGGGATGATTCAAAATCTTCTGAATAAGAATCTAACTCTAAAGATGAACATGAAAACCTAGCATTCATGGCTACTACAGAAGATGACTCAGGCTCAGATTCAGAAACGGACGAGGTATTTTCTGTACTCACTAGAGATGAGCTTGCAGAAAAGCTTGTCAGAACTTCTGGAAAACCATAGTAAATTAAGAATCAAATACAAGAAACTTAAAAACAATCTTGTAGTTGAAACACAGAAACTTAAAGCAGAGAATTCTAATCTTAAAGAAAATATCTCAAACTCATAGAGGAATTGAAAATTCAAAAGATTTCTGAATCAGATATTGCTTCAAGTTCTAAAGACATTCTGGAAGAATATGACTCTGGTTTTCAAAGATTTCTTGCTAAAAGTATAAACAGAAGCAAGATGGCCTCTATGATATATGGTGTAAGTAGAAACAATAGAACAGGAATTGTTTATGAGACACCTAAAGAAAAAGAACCATATCAACTTAAATTGGTTGATGAAATGAACATTACATATAAACCCTTGCACATACAATTTAATTTTGGTCACACTCATGACATAAAATATACATCCTATTCTGATAACTCTTACACTAAACCTAAGTTCAAACAGAACTTTAGGCACTCTAACATTAAAGGACCCAAAAAGATATGGGTACCTAAGGAGAAAATAATTTATGTTGCAGATGTCCTTCACAACAAAGTTGAAACACCAGTCATGGTACCTGGACTCTGGATGCTCGCGTCACATGACAGGAAGAAAGTCTATGTTCCAAAGCTTGGAACTTAAATCTGGAAGAGACGTTAGATTTGGAGGGAACCAAAAAGGAAAGATTATTGGTTCAGGAACTATCGGTAACTCTCCCTCTATAACTAATGTTTTACTGGTAGAAGGATTAGCTCATAACTTGTTATCCATAAGTCAATTAAGTGACAACGGCTATGACATAATCTTTAATCAAAAGTCTTGTACGGCTGTTAGTCAGAAAGATGGATCAATCCTCTTTACTAGTAAGAGAAAGAACAACATTTATAAGATTGATCTTTCTGAACTTAAATCTCAGAAAGTAACTTGTCTTCTGTCTGTTAACGATGAGCAATGGGTTTGGCATAAAAGATTGGGACATGATAGCTTGAGGAGATTATCTCAACTTAACAAATTCAATTTGGTTAGAGGACTCCCTAATCTAAAGTTCAACTCATATGCTCTTTGTGAAGCATGTCAGACGTGAAAGTTTTCAAAAACCTCTTTTAAACCTAAAAATGTTGTTTCTTCCTCTAGACTATTAGAACTTCTGTATATTGATTTATTTGGTCCAGTGAAAACTGCATCAATAAGAGGCAAGAAGTACGGTTTGGTTATTGTTGATGACTACAGTAGATGGACATGGGTAAAAATTTAAAAACATAAAGATGAGTCACATTCTGTGTTCTTTGACTTCTGTAACCAAGTTCAAAATGAAAAAGAGTTTAAAATCATAAAGGTTAGAAGTCATTATGGAGGAGAATTTGAGAACCATCTCTTTGAGAAGTTCTTTAAAAATGATGGAATCTCTCATGATTTCTCCAGTCCAAGAACTCCTTAACAAAATGGAGTTGTAGAACGTAAGAACAGAACATTACAAGAAATGGCAAGGACCATGATCAATGAAACCAATATGGCTAAATATTTCTGGGCAGAAGCAATAAACACAACATGTTATATTCAAAATAGGATCTCCATAAGACCTACTCTTGAAAAGACTCCTTATGAGTTGTGGAAGAATAGAAAACCCAACATTTCTTATTTTCATCCATTTGGATGTACTTGTTATATTCTAAATACTAAAGAACGTCTGAACAAGTTTGATTCTAAAGCACAAAAATGTTTCCTGTTAGGATACTCTGAACGCTCAAAAGGCTATCGAGTATATAATACAGAAACTTTGATTGTTGAAGAATCAATCAATATCAAATTTGATGATAAGCTTGGTCATCAAAAGTCAAAGCAAACTAAATTTTTTGCAGATATGGAAGTACAACTCACAAATTCTGAAGATTCAGAAGCTAGAGATGCTATAGAAGTGCCTCCAATCACATCAACTATGGAGAACTTAAGAATTTCTAAAGAACCTGTTATACCCCAAAATTTGCCCGCATCTTTTTCAAAAAGAAGGCAACAGACTTCTGTCTAAAAATTGGGAGCTTCATATAATCTTGGATTTTATTTCATAAATATCCTGATTTTATGAATACTCGGTTTTTAGAATATTTCTTATACGGTATTTTGGTTCGCTGTTGAATTTATTCTTACACAAACGCCAAGTACTGTTTATCACTTCACACACGCTATTTATTTGAGATTTATTTGCAGATAAATAGTACTGACGCAATTGGTACAGAATTAAATTTTGCAGGCGCAGAGTCCGGGGATTCAGACTGTACTGGTAACAAGTAAATTATTATTAGTTTTTGTTTCCCACTAATTTTTGTACTATATTATTGTTTTCAAATCTCTTTCTTTCTTTTCAAATCTCTTTCTTTAAAATCAAATCCTAACTTTATTCCATACATCTCTCTTTTTCAAACCCTACCATACACTTTCTTTCAAATCCTACTACCACTCAAATTTTCCTTTTTTTTGTACGGTATCACTTCATTCCCCAACGTCTCTATCCTTCTTTTCACTCTATAAATACCCCTCATTTTTTCCATAAATTCTCACATCAAATTTCACTCATTTCTCAAACTTCTACCTCATAATTATTTTCTCTTCTTCCCCGGCAAAAATGGCAAAGTGGATGGATACGTTTTTTCTTATGGTCATCACTGTTTTAGTGGTGATCATGTCCTTTTTCTGTCTGCATAGTCCTGAAAAATGCGGACCTGAGTTGCTTACACTCCCATTCATCTATATGTTGTTATTTATAGCATGGGTTTTTAATCGTCATTTTTAAAGTTTGTCGTATCTTTCGCTTTCAAATAATGTACCGTTTATTTTATTTGTCGTATTGTTCATAATATTATATATTATTTGTACTGTCAGTATTAAATGTCGTACTATCTGTCGTACTATCGTTTAATTATCAAGTTAATATTATGTGTGTTTATTGCTAGTTAAATATTTATTTTTCTGTGCATTAAATATTTTTCAAGGTTATTATCGGTAATTTCGTTACAGTATATTCTATTTATTTATTATGTTTGTGTTTTTCTAACAGCTCAGGTAAATAAATTTTCACCATTAACACAACAAACAAAAAACAAAAATAAAAAATTAACTTTAACAGTTGAATTTTCACTTTAACTGTTACGTTAATGCCCGGACAGCCAGTTAACAGTCAAACCCGCTGACAGCACGATTCTCCGTGTCTTATATCACCATCCAAATCAATCTTTTGCATTTCAAAATTCCAAGATTTTTGTTCTATAAGTCTTCTGATAATCACATGATCAGCAGAGACTCAACACTACACAAAAATCAGGTACGCTTAACTGTCTCCTACACAAACAGTCCCTAACTAGGGTTTTTGTTTTTTCAGGAGAACAAGTTTTTTTGAGACCTCAAATGGATTTCATGGACCTCCATATGTCTCAAAGTACCACCAGACAAATTTTCAAACTTCAATTCCCTCAGACGCACAGTCAGCAGCTCAAACAGTCAACAGACGACCAGTTTGATCGAAAAGTCAACAGACAGTCAAAAATGAAATTTTTTGTCAACATCCATATTTTGTCAAAAGATTCATCATTTGATCAATGGTTGATCATAATTCATCAAGAAAAGATCAGAAATCAACAAAACCCTAAGTTTCAAAATTAGGGTTTTCTCCTAAAAAGTCAACTGAACTTTGACCGGCCATAAATCTCTCCTCGTTCATTCAAAAAATTCCAACCAAAGCTTGTTTTGAAGGAAATTCAATTATCTTTCAAATTCAATTGATCCCATGGTCATTGGATTCACCATTTGAAAAATATGTGCCAGGACATTACAGTTCATTTTCAAAGTCAACAAAAAGTGGTTTTTTGTCAAAGGCCATAACATCAAGATAACTTCTTCAAATGCAAAAAAGTTTCCGAAGTAGCTTTTAGAGGACATCTTGAGGTTTCTAAAAAGTACAAGAACTCCTTCATATGATCAAAATTGAGGGAGATATGCCTTGTTGAAGTTAGCTATTTTTTGGGAAAATGCATGAAACTAGCATTGATCAAAATGATTTTTTTTCCAAAAGAGGCCAGGTTTTCATGATCCAAACATGTTCCCAATAATGTAAAGGGCTTCCACGACCAACATTAGGTCATTATTACCTTTAAAATTAAATTAAATTAAAATGTTCCCAATATTACCAGGTTTTCATGACCAGGTTTTCATGATCCAAACATGTTCCCAATATTACCTTTAAAATTAAATTAAAAAAATGGTGCAAGATCATTATCCAAAACTTTTGTCTCTTGCTTGAGTCACCAAGGTAGCTTAACTTCTGCAACATAGAGATGGTACAGCAGGCCTAGAGCAATAGGGTGAAGAAAATTCAAAGCCATGGCCAAAGAATTCAAAGATTTTTTTATTAAAAAATTCAAAGGTTCAAAGATCATCAATGCAAGATAGCTTAGCTTTGCAGCACATTCATTGCTTATAAATGAAGTAGAACACTTCAGTAAGAGGACACACATGAATTCAGAATCAAATCCATGCTTGTAACACACTTGTATCATACTTGAAATTTTGCAAGAAATTTGAAATTCGAATTTTAAGTTTCAGCTCAATTCAATCCAAATTAAATACTTAAACACGATCCCTGAACATCATTGAACCTTTCCAAATCAATTTCAAGCCTTGAAGCTCACTGAATCGAGCTCAAAAGCTCACGGTTTGTCCAAACTGAAATTTACAAAAATACTATTATTCACGCATATTCAATAAGATGTAATCCCATATTTGTGTTTAGTTTTGTGCCCTGATCGTTTCTGGAGCTTTAATTTAATTTTTATGAAGGTTTGAATCATATACCATTTTAGGGTTCTTGGAGCTCGAAATGGGATCCTTCGATTTAGGCAAAATTAGAATAAATCAGAGGCATATTCAAGTTCAGTGGATCTGGACGAGTCAAATGGACATGTCGCGAAATATTTTTGTATAGGTTTGCCCCTATTCGTTATTTTGCAGGGATGAAGGAGGTGTATTACAGTGCTTTTGGTAAAAAATGATGTTAAAAGTATAGGCGAGAGGAAGAAGACGACGAGGTGTCATCTCCTGATTGGCTGATTCAAATTGGTTCGCGCGCGTTTTAATTTTTGTTTGTAGATGGATCACGTGTGACATGAAACACGCGTTAGCATGTACCCTCGCACCATCAGTCCTCAGATCTCATTAAAGTTTCATCCAACGTGCCAGAAGCTACAGCGCACCATGGACTCTCAAAGCTTTGCCACACAGAATCATAACTTAATATATTTTCTATTTTATTTAATTCTCTTTGTGAAATTATTTAAAAATATTTTTAAAAATCAGAAAAATATACAAAAAATATTTTTAGGTTAATAAAATATTGTATTAATTTTTGACACAAAAATATTTTATTTTTCTTAATAATTAATATATTTTGTTTAATTAATCAATATATATTCATATATTTCATTTAAATTATTTCTAACCTATCAAAAAATTAGAAAAAAAAATTGTATTCTATTAAATTGAGTTTATATATTATAAACTAATTTTTTACATATTTAGAAAATTTTTCTCTTTAAGTTTAATTTATGTGTATAATTATTTGTATAATTATATGTTAATTAACTTAATAATTTCAAAAAACAATTTCAAAAATCCCAAAAAAATTAGTTTTATTTTAAAATTAATTAACAAGCAATATGAACATATTTTAGACTTAATTTTTAGGTTTAAATTTTATTTCTACCTTTTTCTCATTTAATTAAATTAATCATGCATTAATTCTAATTAAAATCAATCATCAAAAATCTAAAAACATTTTCCCTTTATCTTATTGCAATTTAAATTCATAGATAAGTGTATAGGTTGTCAAATTCATGTAAATAGCGTAGTTTACTTTTCCCGCACAATCGATGTAATAGCGTAGATTTACTTTCCGCATTTTACATTCCCGCACTTTAATTTCTGTACATATAAAACTGTGTGTATGTCAAGAACAAAAACTGAAGCGCTAGATCACTAATCTCAAAAACAAATATATCTGAAACAAAACACAATCACACTTGCACCTCTAAGGGGAATCCCTTTTGTTGCTCTTTTCAAAATCAATTCCACCGTTTCAAATACAAATCCAAACTTTTGTTTACATCCTGTCAAAGGAGAATTTTCTAAAAGAAATGGGAAAAGACCTTATGAACTTAGGGTATACCTCCTAATTGCTTGCTCAATTAAAAGCTATCACATATCATTGTTTTTTCAAAAACAAAACTTTCAAAAAAGACAACATTTTGTATATATCCAAACAAGGATCATTACGAAATTAAAGATCTTTTTTCAAAACATCTTTCGAAAGATAAAACACTTTGTATACATCCGCGCAAGGATCATTACAAAGTCAATTTACAAAGGTATTTTAAAACCACATACAAGCATTTCAAAGTAAGACAAATGATTCAAACAAGTGAGCTAAGCAATTAAGAGCCCATGGATAACCATGGATACAAAAGGGTGCTAATACCTTCCCTTTGTGTAACCTACCCCCGAACCCAAAATCTCTTAAAGGTCTTTTTTTGTTTCTTTTATAAACCTTTCCTTAATTGGATAAAATAAAAGTCGGTGGCGACTCTCTGATTTTCACAAACTCAAAAAATAAAAGAAGAGTCCGTTCGTATCTCACGAGAAAAAACCGAGGACGACAGAACTGGCGACTCTGCTGGGGATGTTCAAAAAAAAAATGTTTTCAAAAGGGGTTACCTTAGAGTTTAGATCACTTCGATGTTTTCAATTGTTTGTCTTGATTGTTTTACTTTTCAAAGGTTTGTTTGGGTATTGAATTTACTTGTGTGAAAGATTCTAACCCGAATCTCGAGATACCTTAAGTATGTGACAATAGACCAAGGAAACTGTACGGCATGTACCGATATGGTTGATCTGGTAGTCACCGTTAGTGCGACACTTTGGTATGTACTGATATCCCTTGAAAACGATCAAGGAGTATGTTAGGCTTCCGAAATGTCATTAAACACTAATTTGTCTTAGAACCTTTAGTTGAACTTGACTTGTGGCCTATTAAGTGACTGGCTTTGAAGTTGATCAAAGTTGGTTATCCTCGAGGGATGTTTTGATCGGCCGTCCGAGTGCCGTATTGAGATGTTGTCTTCAAGGATCATAGAACCCGAATACTATTTTAAGACAGGTTTAAACCAACTCAACTTCAGTGGGGAGGGTATCACATATAAACCTCGTGCAAGCCTTTAAACCTAAGGCTATTGTGTGATTTGTGTGTGTTTGCCACACGTTTGACATCATGACATCATAACATCATAAACATATCATTTTTCACTAATCATTTCAAGGATCAAAGAGTTTACCTTTGTTCTGTTGTTGCAGGAAATGGCTCCCGCTACCAGAAATTATATCTGAATCAACATCTCAACAGTATCATCTGGGCTTAAGGAATTAATATCAGAATTTCCCAGAAATGCTCAATTCACCGAAAAGCATGGTCACCTACTCCATTTGGTTACCTCAAAATTTGAAGAAGACATGATACGAGTCCTGTTCCAGTTCTTTGATCCCGAACATCATTGTTTTACGTTTCCTGATTACCAGCTAGTACCCGCCTTGGAAGAGTTCTCTGAACTAATTGGGTTACCTGTTCGAGATCAATTACCTTTCACTGGTTTAGAAAAGATTCCAAAACTTGAAATCATTGTTGCTGCCTTACATTTACGAAAGTCAGAAATCGAGTCCAATTGGGAAACAAAGAGTGGAGTCAAGGGTTTGCTTTCTAAGTTCTTAATGGGAAAGGCTCGATCACTATTAAAAGATAGAAGTTACCAAGCTTTTGAAGAAGTTGTGGCTCTTTTGATTTATGGGATGGTTTTATTCCCTAATCCCGACCAATTCATAAGTGTACACGTTATCAACATTTTCTTAACCCGCAATCCGGTACCTACTTTGCTGGGAGACATTCTACATTCTCTACACACTCGTACCATGAAGAAACGAGGAACTCTTATGTGCTGTGTACCACTACTGGCTAGATGGTTTACATTACACCTTCCCCGATCAGTGCTGAGAAACGAGCAAAGGATGCAATGGTCTCGCAGGATTATGTCTTTGTCTCATTCAGATATCCGGTGGAACAACTTCTTTCAAAGAGACATCACTCTCATTGACCATTGCGGGGAGTACCCTAATGTACCACTCCTTGGCATTAGGGGGGGCATCACTTACAACCCCTCTTTAGCTTTGCGCCAATTCGGATATGCACGAAGAAATGGTCCTCATGACATGATTATTCGTGGCATTGTGTTCGACTACGAAGATGATCCCCAAAGATATCGACGAAGGTTTATACATGCTTGGGGCAGTGTCTACAAAGTAGAAAGCAAGACTTTAGGACAATGGAACTCTATTCCCATGGAGCCTTACCTCAAATGGGTGCGTGCTCGTGCTCAGAAGTTAATCATGCCATATCCCGCTATCCTGCCTGTGACCATTGAGCCAGAACTCGAAGGGGAGGAACCTAGAGTTATTCTACATCCAGACATGCCAACTGACCTGGAAGAGCTGCAGAAATCTTGGGTTCAACTAAAAGGAGAAAGAGACACCTTCAAAGCACACTGTCAAGACTATGAGAGGAAAGTGTTGGAGCTCACCAGACAACTCCATGAAGAACAACAGATCAACACGTTCCTGGGTGCAAAGAGAAAACGTCCATGGGAGGCTTGAAGAATCCTTTGTTTTATCTTGTAAACCCAAAAGAGGCAAAGAAAAGAAAGAAAAAAGAAACAAAAAAAAAAGAGACAAAAGAAAAGAAATAAATTGTTTGACTAATAAATGTTTGTTTAAACAAATCTAAATTCTAAGATCCTTGAAAACATTGCATATATATTTCATTCATAAACATTGCATAACAGGTTCACATAACAGGTTTCTCATCTCCTCGCTGTTTATCACGTTAGAAGGGATGGATTCCGAAATAAGCATCAAGAATCTCGAAGCACAGAACGCCCAAGTTCAGATAGCAATTCTGGAGCTAGCAAAGGGGCAACAAGAACTGAAAGCCCTGATGACTAAGAAGAAAAAGAAGCCCAAGGGATCTGTAGGTTTAAGCCACCTCGTGAGAAAAGTCAGAGTCCCAGCCAGGATACCCAGAAAAGCGCCAATCCCTGAAGTAGTTGGTGAAGGTGATCAAGAAGACAACCACAGCAACCAGGGTTCTGCCAAACTCTCTCTCTCTCTCTCTCCTGATGAAGAGGATTATCACTCCAAAGACGAACAGGGTGATAGCAAATATCAGCAATTGGAAGAACGCATGAAAGCTATGGAGATACAGAAAATACCTGGTTTAGACTTCAATGATATTGGACTCGTCTCAGATATTGTTATCCCTCCAAAGTTCAAAGTTCCTGTCTTTGTAAAGTATGATGGAGTCTCTTGCCCAAAGCTGCATTTAAGGTCCTATGTGAGGAAGATACTACCTCATACGTCAGATAACAAATTGTGGATTCATTTCTTCCAGGAAAGTCTGTCGGGTACACAACTCGAGTGGTACTACCAACTGGAAAGTGCAAAAGTTCACACCTGGGAAGATCTGGCTGCTGCCTTCTACAAACAGTATCAATACAACGCTGACTTTGCACCAACCCGTACTCAACTACGAGGCATGACTATGGCACCAAAAGAAAGTTTCAAAGAGTATGCACAAAAATGGAGAGATCTAGCTGGAAGGGTTCAACCACCCTTATCTGATCGCGAGCTGGTCGACATGTTCATGGGCACTTTAACTGGCCCTTTCTATAGTCATTTGCTGGGAAGCTCGTCGTCAGGTTTCACTGACCTGATATTAACTGGAGAGCGTGTTGAAAGTGGCATTCAAAGTGGAAAAATTCAAGTAGGCTCCTCCTCTGGTACTGCAAAGAGGCCCATCAGTGGGAGAAATGAAGTCAATACAATGCATAGTCAGAAAGGTCGCAAAAGTGAGCATCACCAATCTGTAGGGGCTGTTCTGATCTCTGCAGCTGCACCTCAAAAAGATCAACCACCGAAGTATACGCGTCGACCAGATGCACCAAGAAGAAACTTCACCATAATCAATATGCCAATCTCTCAAGCATTGCAGCACTTGTTAAAAGCAAATCTGATCACCTTTAAAATTAAATAAAAAAAATGGTGCAAGATCATTATCCAAAGCTTTTGTCTCTTGCTTGAGTCACCAAGGTAGCTTAACTTCTGCAACATAGAGATGGTACAGTAGGCCTAGAGCAAGAGGGTGAAGAAAATTCAAAGCCATGGCCAAAGAATTCAAAGATTTTTATATTAAAAAATTCAAAGGTTCAAAGATCATTAATGCAAGACAGCTTAGCTTTGCAGCACATTCATTGCTTATAAATGAAGTAGAACACTTCAGTAAGAGGACACACACAAATTCAGAATCAAATCCATGCTTGTAACACACTTGTATCATACTTGAAATTTTGCAAGAAATTTGAAATTCGAATTTTAAGTTTCAGCTCAATTCAATCCAAATTAAATACTTAAACACGATCCCTGAATATCATTGAACCTTTCCAAATCAATTTCAAGCCTTGAAGCTCACTGAATCGAGCTCAAAAGCTCACGGTTTGTCCAAACTGGAATTTACAAAAATACTATTATTCACGCATATTCAATAAGATGTAATCCCATATTTGTGTTTAGTTTTGTGCCCTGATTGTTTCTGGAGCTTTAATTTAATTTTTATGAAGGTTTGAATCATATACCATTTTAGGGTTCTTGGAGCTCGAAATGGGATCCTTCGATTTAGGCAAAATTAGAATAAATCAGAGGCATATTCAAGTTCAATGGATCTGGACGAGTCAAATGGACATGTCGCGAAATATTTTTGTATAGGTTTGCCCCTATTCGTTATTTTGCAGGGATGAAGGAGGTGTATTACAGCGCTTTTGGTAAAAAATGATGTTAAAAGTATAGGCGAGAGGAAGAAGACGACGAGGTGTCATCTCCTGATTGGCTGATTCAAATTGGTTCGCGAGCGTTTTAATTTTTGTTTGTAGATGGATCACGTGTGACATGAAACACGCGTTAGCATTTACCCTCGCACCATCAGTCCTCAGATCTCATTAAAGTTTCATCCAACGTGCCAGAAGCTACAGCGCACCATGGACTCTCAAAGCTTTGCCACACAGAATCATAACTTAATATATTTTCTATTTTATTTAATTCTCTTTGTGAAATTATTTAAAAATATTTTTAAAAATCAGAAAAATACACAAAAAATATTTTTAGGTTAATAAAATATTGTATTAATTTTTGACACAAAAATATTTTATTTTTCTTAATAATTAATATATTTTGTTTAATTAATCAATATATATTCATATATTTCATTTAAATTATTTCTAACCTATCAAAAAATCAGAAAAAAAAAATTTATTTTATTAAATTGAGTTTATATATTATAAACTAATTTTTTACATATTTAGAATATTTTTATCTTTAAGTTTAATTTATGTGTATAATTATTTGTATAATTATATGTTAATTAACTTAATAATTTCAAAAAACAATTTCAAAAATCCCAAAAAAATTAGTTTTATTTTAAAATTAATTTACAAGCAATATGAACATATTTTAGACTTAATTTTTAGGTTTAAATTTTATTTCTACCTTTTTCTCATTTAATTAAATTAATCATGCATTAATTCTAATTAAAATCAATCATCAAAAATCCAAAAACATTTTCCCTTTATCTTATTGCAATTTAAATTCATAGATAAGTGTATAGGTTGTCAAATTCATGTAAATAGCGTAGTTTACTTTTCCCGCACAATCGATGTAATAGCGTAGATTTACTTTCCGCATTTTACATTCCCGCACTTTAATTTCTGTACATATAAAACTGCGTGTATGTCAAGAACAAAAACTGAAGCGCTAGATCACTAATCTCAAAAACAAATATATCTGAAACAAAACACAATCACACTTGCACCTCTTAGGGTAATCCCTTTTGTTGCTCTTTTCAAAATCAATTCCACCGTTTCAAATACAAATCCAAACTTTTGTTTACATCCTGTCAAAGGAGAATTTTCTAAAAGAAATGGGAAAAGACCTTATGAACTTAGGGTATACCTCCTAATTGCTTGCTCAATTAAAAGCTATCACATATCATTGTTTTTTCAAAAACAAAACTTTCAAAAAAGACAACATTTTGTATATATCCAAACAAGGATCATTACGAAATTAAAGATCTTTTTTCAAAACATCTTTCGAAAGATAAAACACTTTGTATACATCCGCGCAAGGATCATTACAAAGTCAATTTACAAAGGTATTTTAAAACCACATACAAGCATTTCAAAGCAAGACAAATGATTCAAACAAGTGAGCTAAGCAATTAAGAGCCCATGGATAACCATGGATACAAAGGGGTGCTAATACCTTCCCTTTGTATAACCTACTGTCATACCCCAATTTTTGACCCTATGATCACACATCATTTGCATACCAATCATCAATCAAGAAGTTTTAACTCAGAGCTTTACTTGTGATGTTGTGCTCAATTCATCTGCAAGGGAATCATCGAGCGCCCATGTTTTAGTCTTGTATATATTGTTTTACTAACCAAAATACCAAAAATATTGCCTTGTGCTTTTGTGTGTTTGTGTTTTGTAGGTACCGAGTCAAAACATCCATCAAAAGGAGCATTTTTCAACAATTTCACTGTGCAAATCGATTTGCATAAGGTGTAAATCGATTTACACAACTGTTTCTGCACCAGATTTGCTTCTGCCATCAGTGCAAATCGATTTGCATAAGACAACAATCGATTTGCATAACTGTTTTTGCCCCAGATTTTGCCTTTTTCAGCTATGTAAATAGATTTGCATAAAGTGTAAATCGATTGCACCAGTGCGAATTTGGAAAAATGAAGGCAAATTTCAGCTTTTGAAAGTGTTGACATCATTTGCAAGCATGGGAAGCATGACTTAGCTCTTGTATTTGATTTCCTACATCATTTAATCATAAACCCTCATGTGATTGCATCAAGACCATTGGATCTCTTTTTTGGCTCCAAATCCTTTTCCCAAGCCTAATTCTATTTTCCAATCCTAACTCCAAGCCACAAAATTTCCCAAGCCTAAGTGCTATAAATTGAGGCATTCCCCTCTTCATTTTTCAAGCTTTGATAGCCAAGAAAACTCTTGCTCTTTCTCTCCTCACCTCTTCCAAACCCCTCACTCAAAGCTCTTTTTCTTCCACACAAATTAGTGAGTCACATCTTGAACCTCACTAATTTAGAGCTAAACCTCAACCTAAACACTACTTTCTTCAGCAATTGTGAGAGATCAAGGCTTGTGGTTGTGTGCTCTTGAAGAAGATTCAAAGTTTGTGGAAGATTTGGTAAAATTCTAGATCCTTTCCATAATTCAAGATGTGACCCATTGTTGTTTATGTTTGATGCACCTTTGGTGCTACATTGATGAGTTTTGCTTGCTTACTTAATACATTTTCGTTCACAAATTGATCCAAGATCACAAGGTGTTTGGTTTTATGTTTAAACAAGTTTTCTTCTCTTGATTTGCTTTTTTTTTAAAAACTTTGTTGTGCAAATCGATTTACATCTGGTGCAAATCGATTTACATAACTGAAAAATTGCGCAGATTTGAAGACAGAGTTATGCAAATCGATTTACACTCTGTGCAAATCGATTTACATCTGAGCAGAATGTGTTTTTTTGCCTTTTTTGACTTGTTTTTGGTTCTAACTCATCTTCTACTCCTTTCTTTTGATATTTTCTTTGAATCACAAGTTAGAGGCCTAATTTCTCTCTAATTTCAATGGACTTAGGGCGTCGATAGGATGAGAATCCGAATCCGCAATATTAAGTGATTGAAATTATGGATGAAAGGAGCTTTTGAATATGGTTCCATCTTTTATTTCTTTTTCTTTTGATCGATGAAAGTCTTTGATACCTTGAGAATTCTTATGGATTCTTGGTAAAGACTAGATCACTCCTTATTTTCTTTTCGTGCGGTATTGCTTTCGGAGAGTGATCTACATATCGCTTCTCTCGCATGCATTAGCATACAAAGTTTTGACCGGCCTCGTTGTAGGGTGATTTCTACATAAATCACTTGGCGATCTGCTTAACATAGCGCAATATTTCGTGTCCCGAATAAAAAAGATCAAATATGGAAGAGAATTGTATGCGGTTGATTTAAGACTTATGGAGGTTTATCGTGTAGTCGCTATGATTTTATCAAGCTTCTGATGAATTTCTATTGAATTTAAATCCGAGTACATCCTTCACTCACCATCGATCTTCATTACTAAATTTGATAACATACTTGACAAGTTTCAAGATGGTTATCTTTAACATCTAACAATTGACTTTAATTTCCGCAATTTATTATATTGCTCTTTATATTTCTCGCTTTATTTTATCATTTCATCATATTTACATTCCGCTATTTTCTCTTTGTCCATTTGGACATTTATATTCTGCTATCTTCTCTTTGTCCATTTGGACGCTATGTTTATGCTTCCGCTATTTTTCTTTTGTCCACTTGGACCATACTTTGCTTTTATGCTAAAACACTAATAAATAACAAAAATCTAAAAAAACACCTAAGGCTCTCTTTTGGACTATTGGTTACTATCCCTAGCATTTTGGAGATTCGGACTTATGGACTTAGTACCTCTGGACCCTTATGATACTGTTACTCTGCTGTTATTCTGTCTGTCTGGCATTGGATTGTTGTTTGTTTGTATGTGCAAGTATCTCCTTGAAAGCCCTTGATGGTTAATTCCAAGGCATTGATATAAGGATTTTACCCGAAAACAGCCGTTACTCTGCCCGATTTTTGTCAGAATTTTAATGTGCTTAATGCGAAATGGTGCTAAGATAATAAGTTCATCTGGATCCCCAAGTGGTAATGTGATGGTTTAGTATTGATATTCCAAAGGATGGGAAATCTACCTTGACTCATAATGTCAAGTGTTGGCTTCTTATTTCGGTTAGACCGTTTCTTTCCTTAGCTTTTATTTTACGCAATAGGATAGCCTCTTCATCTCCTCCCATTCTTAAATTTTCAAAATCTTCTCCATTTTTCAAAAACCTTCTTATGTTTGCAATCATTTTCAAAACTCTTTCTTTAAAAATATCTTTTGCCCTTAGTGGCTTTTTCTTCAAAGTTTAGACACCGTTAATTGTCGAAACGAGTGGTTATACCCCACGATTTTGAAATTGATTGATATAATGAGATCTTTTCCGCGTGAGAGAGCTAGTGGCATTCTCGTTGATTTTATCCGAGTTGGAGCCCTTCTTTCATTTGCGAAGCAAAGAACTCGTTTGTTCTCATGCTCAAGATCAATGGCTGAGTATTTCTCTCCGACGACGATAAAGTGTTTATTCGTTTTTAAAATGTTTTCCCTTTTAAGAGGAACTACATTAGCTCTGACTTCTCCATTGCACCGAGGAGGTATGTAGGCACAAGGCTTAATGACTTGCCGAGCTTATTTTAAAAATAAAACAAACTCTTTTTTTTAGCACACACGACACAGATTTTCAAAAAGGTTCCTGTGGAGTACCACAGATATGAGGGGTGCTTAAAACCTTCCCCTTGTATAAACAACACATGTACCTAACATCTCTTCTTTTTGTTTTAAAAAACAAACTTTGGGTTTTATTCGTTCTTTTCCCTTTTCCTTTGGAAATAATAAAGCGCGGTGGCGACTTTCACTGAAATATTGAATCGAGTCAATCCAATGGTTTCGATCTCAGATTTTCCCCGCTACACCTACCCCCGAACCCAAAATCTCTTAAAGGTCTTTTTCTGTTTCTTTTATAAACCTTTCCTTAATTGGATAAAATAAAAGTCGGTGACGACTCTCTGATTTTCACAAACTCAAAAAATAAAAGAAGAGTCAGTTCGTATCTCACGAGAAAAAACCGAGGACGACAGAACCCTTTCTCATAAGATCTTCGAGACTCATTTCACATCATCCAGAAGACGTTATACTTGGAAAGAAAGATGACCCCATCAGAACTAGATCATTTCTCAGGAACAACGAAAATTCACTATTTGAATTAGTTTCTATGATTGAGCTAACTCCAATTGATGAAGCTCTTCAAGATACTAATTGGATTATTTCTATGCAAGAAGAAATGAATAAATTTACCAGAAATGATGTATGGGATTTAGTTCCAAGGCCTGAAGGATTCAATATCATTGGAACAAAGTGGGTGTTCAGAAACAAATTAAATGAGCAAGGTGAAGTCATCAAAAACAAAGCACGACTGGTTGCACAAGGATATAGTCAACAGGAAGGTATTGACTATAATGAAACATTTACCCCAGTCACCAGGTTAGAATCTATCAGACTATTAATTGCTTGTGCTGCTAAATATAACATCACTTTGTATAAAATGGATGTTAAAAGTGCATTTTTAAATGGTTACATTGAAGAAGAAGTGTATGTTCATCAACCCCCTGGATTTGAAGACTCAAAATATCCAGAACATGTTTTTAAACTTAAAAAATCTTTATACGGACTAAAACAAGCTCCCCGAGCTTGGTATGAATGATTAAGTTCATTCCTTCTAGATAAAGATTTTATCAGAGGGAAAGTTGACACGATTCTATTTCGTAAAACATTTAAAAATGATATTTTACTCTGTCAAATATATGTAGATGATATTATTTTTGGAACTTCTAATATCTCTCTTGGAAAAGAATTTGTTGAATCTATGCAAGCAGAATTTGAAATGAGCATGATGGGAGAACTTAAATTCTTTCTGATAATTCAAATTAATCAAACTTCTGAAGGAACTTACATACATCAAACAAAGTATGTCAAGAAACTTCTGAAGAAATTCCAATTATCAAAAAGTAAAAAAGCAAAAACCCTAATGCATCCTACATGTATTCTAGGAAAAGACGAGATAAGTAAGAAAGTAGATCAGAAGATCTACAGAGGTTATTGTGATGCCGATTTTACTGGAGACAGAATAGAATGTAAAAGTACATCTGGAAGCTGTTAGTTTCTAGGAAATAATCTGATCTCTTGGTATAGCAAAAAGCAAGCCACAATTGCACTATCAACTACTGAAGTAGAATACGTATCTGCTGCAAGCGGCAACACTCAGATGCTTTGAATGAAAAGTCAGTTAGAGGATTATCACATCTATGAGCGTAAGATTCCAATTTTTTGTGATAATACTTCTGCTATATGTCTTTTTAAAAATCCTACTCTGCACTTCTAAGCTAAACATATAGAAATTAAGCATCACTTCATTAGGGACTATATTCAGAAAGGAATATTAAGTTTAAATTTCATTGATACAGACTATCAATGGGCTGATATCTTCACAAAACCGCTTTCTGAAGATAGATTCAAATTCATTCTAAAGAATATCAATATGGAATTGTGTCCAGAATGAAGTTATGTTCAAATATCTAATGTAATTTCAGAACATTCGGTTGCCTAAAACTGAACTATCTGATTTGTAACTTCTCAGAAGAGAAAACAAAGATCATCTAGAAATATCTGACCTACTTGGTTCAGAAGCTTATTCTCTAAGTTGATTTAGAAGTTCATTAAATAAAACTGCTAGTTCACGTCAACCTGAGAATTTGAACACGTGTTCACTCTCTGAAAGGTCGCGCCTGCAAAGCTATTGAGGCACGAGTCATTGGTAACTGTTGAATTAATTTCTCTACGTTATCCCTAATTTCACTAATCATGACTCTACTATCCCTTGGGTATCTAAATATTTTATCTTCATTCCATAATGCATATGAATCTCTGCATTAATTACTTTTGGCTATACGTTTTCACTTCCTTTCTCCTCATAGTTACATAAAACCGCTCCTTTGTCAAAAATCCAATCAAGTCTTAAACCTAATCTGTGTCAAATCTCTACTCTAAACCGAACCTTCATCATTTTCTTCATGGCTTCCCAAACACCTCCCACCGTCCTTAAAGAAAAAATTTGTTGGCATTCAAAAAACAATGATCACTTCATTGCTAGGATCTTTAGACAAGGCTGGAAACAGTATGTCGGGATGCTTCTTGGACCTGTCTATACTAATATGGTAAAAGACTTTTGGAACCAAGCTTCTATTAGCGATGACAACATAAGCATTACTTCCTCCATTTTTGGAATTCCATTCACAATTACTGAAGAATACATTGCTACGGCCATTGGGTGTCCCTCTCACCAAATTGGAGTATGTCTAACATCTTTCGATCACTCGAATTCCTTTAATATTTCGAATGATCTAGGAAAAATGTTCGTTGAATTATGAATAATCCTTCCATTCTTGTTCTTACAAAAAGGATTTGGTTCAGTCTTATTCTATCTAACCTACTGCCACAAGGAACCTTTCAAAATTTCTTACACTCTAGGGATCGTTTCCTCATCCTTTGTCTTGAACAAGCTTGCCTGGCTCAAAACCTCAAACATTTTAGCATATTTGTGGATTAAGTAATAACATGATATTCTTGATTAATAAAAGAAATATCTAAATCAAGGAAGCACTTGTTTTATGGCTACATTTTTTTACGCTTTTTGATTTATGACAAAAAGGGGAGAAAGTGATACATTCTGATCTAATTAAACATATGGAGAAAATGACATTCTGATCTAATAAAGAATATAAAGCGAAGTGATATTCTGATATATTCTAATCTGACAGTTATTATGGGGACTTAGTCTCAAACACTTCTAACTTGTATACAAGAAGTATTTGTTTTTGAAAGTATATGCAGGAAATTCAAATTCTGAAAGACGATACTATAGAACTTCTAAAGAAGCGCGTTTGTGAAAGCTGTATCAGTGAATCTTCAGAAAAAACATACTGAAGAGTAAAATACTCAGGGAAGTTATCTTTTACATTTCTCTCTAAGTATTTGTTTCAGGGGGAGGTTATACATATCAGGGGGAGATTGTTTCTCTTAAATACAAAATTTCTGATCAGAACGTAAATGTTTTGTCATCATCAAAAAGGGGGAGATTGTTAGAACATAGTTTGGTTCTAATCTTATCTTAGTGTTTTGATGATAACAATTAAATAAATTTTGTATAAGTAAATATGATACTCTAATTATATATCTCTTATTTCAGAAGAAGTTCTAACATATGTTGAAGTTCAGGCAAAACAAATACCATCAGAACTTGGACTATATACAGTGCTGAAATGAACAATATAAAGAAAGTCACGCTGAAGTCTAAAGAAGTTCTAATGAAGAAACTTCTTAAATCACCAACCACTGAAGTATAATTCTGATAGACGTTATTTCTACAAAGTCTGAAAGAAGTTTTCTTGAAGAAATACAAGATAAAATACTCTGACAGAAGAAAGATTACCGTTAAAGACATAATAATTATTAACGGCTAAAAGCTGATTTAGTAACAAGTCTCAAGAAGCGTGGAAAGAAAGTTTATCCAAGATAACACGCAAACATGAAAAGCTAAGCTAGCCTATTATCCAGCATTGGAAGAAATCTTCAAATCGCTATAAATAGAAGATCATTTGAAAAAGAAATATATAGAGCTCATACATGATATTGACAATACACGCAAGATACATGCAAGCACGCTCAAAGAAAATATTTCATACTTGAACACTTATACTGAAAGAAAATATTATTGTTCATAGTATTAGATTAAGTTCATCTTCATTGTACTAAACTTAGTGAAAAATCACAGTTGTGATACAGCTTAGATTAAGAAGCATTTAAGATCACTTGTTAGAGAGTCGGTTTGTAATTGTTTCTTGAGTAACCAAGTTGTGGTTAGGATTCTCAAGAAGTTAAAGTTTGTATTCCTTGAGTAACCAAGTTGTGGTTAAGATTCTCAAGAAGACGCTGGTTGTTGCCTTCGCGGACTGTTGTAATCAGTTTTTGATTAGTGGATTAAGTCCTCGATGGAGAGAGGCGAAATCACCTTGATGAGTGGACTGGAGTAGTTGAGTTATAACGAACCAGGATAAAAATATTGTGTCATTTTTATATTGCAAAAAGAAACCACATATTCAACCCCCCCTTTCTAAGTGTTTTCATACCCTTCAACATACACTTGAGGTATTCATGGTTGATTGCTTAAGTTGTTGAAATATCCAAAGGAATGAGAATGGTATTGACTAAAATTGTCAAGGTACTTAATCTCTCTTCCAATATCTTTTATCTTTGTGCTTAGTTTTGTTAAAGCTTTCCACCTCATTTGTTTTTTAAAATGGTTTTGTATTGTTAAAGGTAAACCTTTTTAAAAAAATCAACCATTGGTTTTGTATTGTTAAAGCTCAACCAACCTCTTTTAAACCCTAGTCTTGTATTGTTAAAGCTTGGCTCTTTTATTAAAACTCGTTAAGTATTGTAAAAGCTTAACATTTTTAAAAACCCGTTGAGTATTGTTAAAGCTTAACACCCAAAAAGATTTTGCCACTTGGCCTTTTATTTTCCTTTTAAGAGGAACTACAAAAGCTCTGACTTCCCTATTACACTTAAGGGGTATGTAGGCTTAAGATGCGATATCTTATCAAACTCATTTTTAAAAATTTCTTTTCTCATCCCCCCCCCCCACTCTATTTAGACAAAAACCTATAAACACAAAAAATAATTTTAATAACAACAACAATAATGATAATATTTTCAAAGAGGTTCCTATGGAGTACCATAGATGTGAGGGGTGCTTAAAACATTCCCCTTACATAACAAACCCCCCGTACCTAAATCTCTGTTTATTTTATTAGTTTTGATTTAAAAAAAACTTCAGTGGGTTTTATTCACTCTTTCTCTCATTTCCTTTGGAAACAATAAAGCGCGGTGGCGACTAAGTCAATCAATGGCTTTAGTCTCACAAACCTCCCTAGGTTTCGTGAAGGACTACCCTTCCATGTTTGACGCTTGAGGGACTCTCCCTCTAATCCTTTCGTGAAGGACTAACCTTTTTAGGTTTCAAAGAGGATATTGAGCATCTAATTTAATAACTTCGCCCTTCTTAGGTCTCGTTCTTGAGGAACTATAGACTATAATAACTTTTATTGGGCCCTTGATGGAAGCAACCCGTGGTTTAAGCAACCTAAAGGAGTTATAAAGGGCCAGTAAATAAATTGGCCAGACGTAACTTCAAGTCGTTTTATTATGGCTTAGTCGCCAAACCCGAATAAAGGCCAATTACTAGCCTATCTCTCCAATACATGGCGGATAAAGTGACCTTAAAAGGGGAGATTTTAGTCATACCTCTAAAGAAAGAATTTTCCTCTTTAATTTAGATGAAAGAGTTGCTCCCCTTACTTCTACGTACTCGTCAAGTAGTTAAGGGTTGCTTCCTTCCCATGATCCAGCCTGCAGTTCTATCTTCAAATATCCTAACTTCTAGATTAGTGGGATCATTTACTAATTTTTATAGGGTTAAATATTTTGTTGGTCCTTATAAATATCTCAACTTTCATTTTTAGTCCCTATTAAAAAATAATATATTTTAGTCCCTACAAAATTTTTATGCATGTAATTTTAGTCCCTCCTGTTAAACCAATGTGTATTTTTGAAAGATTATTTTGAACACATGTTTAGGACGTTATAAAAAAGTTCCTCTAAAAAAAAGAAACTCAAAATTTGATTTATAAGTCGAGGTTTTCATTACTTTTATCATTATATTTGGAAATTTAAAAAATTCATATTTAATTCTTCTTATTTTAACAAATTCTAAAATTTGGTGAAGAAATGTTTTATTGTATTCTAAACATGTAGAAAAAAAATTATTCAAAAATTTGAAAGCTTAAGGGTACTTAAACAGTTTTTAAAATTTTAGAAAATACAAATCAAGGGTATTTGGTGGAATTTACCTTCCACCAATTCAAGATGTCAAAATCTAGACTTTTCTTCTCTCTCGTCTCCATGAGATATAAATCCACTTCGTTTTTGTTCAAGTTCGGATCTTGATCCATGTATTCTCAAATTCATCATCCATATGATCAGAAGATGTAATAAATTTGGATGGTTCTATTTCTTGTGCAACACTTTCGACTTGGCCTTTACTTAAGAAAAGTCTATAACATTCAAACATTTTATTTAATGTTTGCCTCGCCTTATCACACAAAGAATTAGCAACTTTCTTCTCATAAAACTTCTCCAATCCCCATCTAATAAACTGAAACTTACGTCGAGGATAAAAAATTACAACAATAAATACCAACTTGTTCATCTTTGTGACATCCCCCAGTACTTACTATATTTTTCATGCATAATGTCAGCCATACTTGTAAGTATGGTGTCATCTTGGTGACGTTCCTTCCAAGTCTTTAATGCCCCCAGTATTTGACAATGTTCCATGAAATACGTAGAAGATGTTACATATGTTGAACCTGACACCTTCTTAGTGATTTCAAAAATATTGTGATTTGCCTATAGAAGCAGAAGTAGAGAATGATGACATTGTAGATGATGATGAAGAGTTACTTTTAAAAATTTATGAAGAAGTAGAGAATGATGCATTCATGTTGTTCAAAATTACAAGACATAACGGGTACATTATTAGGTACAACTGGTACAAAACCATAACTAATAAATAAGCACCTAAAACTTTAAAAAAAAAAACACAGAACCAAGAAAATCATCACAACCATCAAGCTACAACATTTTTCCAATTTCATCATCTTGTTCAACTGCCTCTGAATTTGATAAGTATCTTTCCCTATTTCTTCAATTGACAATCTAACTTTGACAACATCCATTTGTAAGTCTTCAATATTCTTTGCAAGCTTTTCCAACCTAGCCATCATAATTTGCCTGTTGTTATCTTCAGCTTACCTCAAAAACCATTCAAAAAATCTACACCCAGGATGCATAGATCCCTACATGTCACATAGATTGATGTTAAATTTCTTAAACCTAAAAACCAACAACCTGTAAATAAAAAACATACCTTAAAATGAGGACATCCCCTAAATTGTTTTCCAAAACTCTTAGTTGTCTTTGCCCTATGTAGAATGACTTGATCTTCATAATGGGAAACCGATTTCCTTGGCAGATTCGACATCGTACAACGTTGGAAGTTCAAACATTCATGGCTTCCTTGTAATATAGAGGAAGAACAACTCCAGAATTTCATGACTTTCAATTTCTGGATACGAACGAAAATTGCACACGATAACCATAGCCCCCCAAATCGAAATTTCGTTTTCATTCGAAGAAGCTGAAGCTCATGATCCTTTTAACCAAGGAGATGAAGCCCAATATCCACATCATATGCCACACAAGCAGTTCTAAACGTATGTTTCTATAAAATAGACGGAAATGACTTACGTGATACCATTTTGATAGATAAAAGAATTATTTAAATTTTTTAAAAATTAAATGACCGAAGTGTATTTTGCCTTTATTTCACATATCAAATTACTCAATTATTATATTGTTTTCTATTTTTTTTATCTATCTTTCATTTTATTTCTTTTATTTTCTTTCAACCGCCTATATCTGGTCAAAGCTGGCCGAATACTAGTAATATTATAAGAGCTGGCCTGCCTAATTTCCTCTTATTCTTTTGAATTTGTCAACATAAGGGACCGATGCTACATGTCAACAAAAAGTATGTCAATTATTGACTATTTTGTTAATATTTTATTGTCTTTGATTAAATGTGAAAATAAATTAATGACGTTTTATGCAGCAATTTTGGTGTAACAATGAACAAAT
Source organism: Vicia villosa (assembly GCF_029867415.1). Classification (NCBI taxonomy): domain Eukaryota; kingdom Viridiplantae; phylum Streptophyta; class Magnoliopsida; order Fabales; family Fabaceae; genus Vicia; species Vicia villosa. The sequence goes on along the minus strand of NW_026705990.1, from coordinate 48,805 downwards.
TAAGACCATTGCTCGCATTCACATAAAAATATAGTCCAATTGAGGCTATTGATGAATGCTTGGAGTGACAGAAAGGTTTAGGAGAAGAAGTTGGAACAACAAATTAGATGACGGCAACAGAATAACAAATTGGACAACTAATTTAAAAAAAAAAAAAAAACTTTTTCAAGGATAGAAAGAGTCTTAGGTGTGTTTGTGGTGCGGTTTAGGAGATTTTGACACTAAAAATCATCTGAACTGCAAGAAAAAAATATGCATTTCGATTTGGTTCAGTTGGCTTTCAAAAATAAAACTGAACCAAACCAAATCAAACTAATGCGGTTTTGGTTGACTCGTTTTTTTAAAAAAAAATTATTGAGCCATACATAGACATATAAAAATATAATTTTGTGTTTAACCATTCATACTTTACCATAAAAAAATTATAATTATCAAAATTAGTTTATAATTATATAAATAAAAATGCTCTTACAATTTTACCTTATGTCTAAAGAATGATATATATGAAATTGCATTTGTAAATAAATATTCTACAATAAAAATAATAAAATATATTTTGTCAAAATAATATTTGTAAATGAATAATATTATATTTTTTGATGATATATAAATTAAACTAAATATCATATTAAAAATATGATAAAATATACACATAATACTAATTGCTTTCATAAAAAATTAAAGAAATATGTATTGGTTAGTAAGATTTTATATAATAATGCGGTTTGGTAACCCGAGAGGTTGGCTTAGTGGGAGGGTGTTTGGGTCTCAAGGGTATGTTTCCCTTGAAGTCCTGAGTTCGAAGGTGCCTGGAGGCTACATGAGACAGTAATGGACCAACTTTCGGAGGCTACATGGGACAGTAATGTTCTTGGGTGGATTAGTCGGTAATGGACCAACTTTCGGAGGCTACATGGGACAGTAATGTTCTTGGGTGGATTAGTCGGTACGGAAGGAAGGAGACTACTTTATTGATTTAGTTCAGTTTGATTTTGCGATTTGGTACTAGGCCGGTTCGGTTTTGACCCTTCTGAAAAAATTAAAAAGAGACCCTTAATGTCATATTATAAATAAAGAGAAATCAAGTTTATTAATGATCAAAGGGAGTACATGCTACAATTATAAGAAATGAGCATTCTAATTAACTTAATGTGCATATTTAAGTAGAGGAATTAATAACTCTAACCAACTTGTTAAAGTTAGTAACTTAAAAACCAACACTAAATGTCATCAACATTATCATTACCATGTAATGATGGAGTGTATAAATTAATTATGAACGTTGTTAGATTTTATTATATTTATATACGTCGTTTTACATTCCAAATTTGACCGAACTTGAAGAATATAAAAATTAGAGAGAAAGACAAAATGAATAGCAGATTCAAATTCAAAATTTAGAGTCCAATTTTTTGTCATAATTAAGAACAATATTAAAAAGCATCATTCAAATTCATGTTGCAAATAATGCGAATAAAATAATGTGCCAATGACCTGGTATGAGTCATCATCTTCTTCTATATTGGCTATCTAATTTCTAGTAATACAAAACACAGCTAGTTATTAGTTTGTTATCTCTCAGCTAGCATTATAATTCATCATCATGGGTTATTAGTTTGTTCCTATAAATACCAAACACATCTCCACTCATAAATCACACAGCTACTCAAGCATTTTCTAAGTTAGTTATTAGTTTGTTATCTCTCAGCTAGCATTATAATTCATCATCATGGGTGTTTTTAAATTTGAGGATGAAAAAACTTCTGTTGTAGCACCTGCTATACTTTACAAGGCTCTTGTTATTGATGTTGACACTCTTACTCCAAAGGTTATTGATGATATCAAAAATATTGAAATTCTTGAAGGAGACGGCGGTGCTGGAACCATCAAAAAGGTCACTTTCGTTGAAGGTCAGTCTACATACATATATATGTGTAACTTGAATATGCTCTTAATATATAACATTTACTTGCAATTTTTATATTTTATTTTGGTTAAAAATTTTAGTAATTATTATGTACAGATGGTGAAACCAAACATGTGTTGCACAAAGTGGAGTTTGTTGGATATATGGTATGATAATCCTGGATATCTTCAAGAATCGTGTTTGTTCACTTTCCGAACAAAGTATTTCGACCATATTCTTTGTCTGGGTTCACGAAATCTTTGCGGGGATAATTCTTGAAGAACGATCTGTTTCTGACAATGGAGAACAGATCAGAATGTAGAGAGGAAGTGTGTAATTTCGTCTTACAAATCGAGACCAAAAGACTCCTTATATAGGAGACCAATAATAGAAGCGAACAAACACACCTCTTCGGAAACAGTTATGTCTGTTGGAACGGGTGCAACTATTCAAACGAATCGTTATGTCCGTTGGGAACGGGTGCAACTATTCAAACGAAACGTTATGCCCGTTTCTATTATTCATATTCAATTACACGTTTGGCTCGACGAGCGTGCACTCCGCACTACCCTAACTCGTTTCAAACTTAACGCATAATTGCATTGGCCTAAAGTAAATCACATTACTACCAAAATACATTGATGATACTAAAATCACCAACAAACTCCCCCCATTTTAGTATAATCCTTGATTTACTTACATGTATAACGATCAAACAAATGCATAGAAGAAAATGTCTTGCGATTGAATTTTCATCTTAGTACAAATACACATTCCAAATATTCGAAAATCGGGGTGTCACAATGATTGAACCCGTCAATCCATTTGAATATCTAAAGATATAGTACACATATGTTTCTTACAATACTCTACTATTCATACTTGACACTTTACAAGCCATGTGTCCTTATCCATTAATAAGCATATAGGAAGCCAAGTCCAAGCTTCTTGAAGCGGCAAAACTTCATGCTCACATAGGTGATCCTTTTAATCTTGCACCTGCATTTGCAATTTTTCAAAAGAACCATTAAGAAGATATACTTCAACCTAGCCATCACTTGCAGGTCTGAGCATATACCTTGGGAAGATAAATACAATTGCTCCAATCTTTAACTATGATCTTTCCACATTGAATTCTGCTTCTAACGTTGTATTAGAAGGGAATTGGGTATACCATAACTAATAGATTTAAATGGACTTTAATCTCATCCCAATTACCGACTTCTTCACTAAGTCTCTTGCTAACCCCTTCGTCAAGTGGTCAGCTAAGTTTTGTTGCGACGGAACAAACTCAATAGATATCACCCCATTCATGATTAATTCCCTAATCATATTATGTCTAATACCCAAATGTCTAGACTTTCCATTGTATATTTGACTATGTGCTTTAGCCAGTGTGGCACTACTATCATAACGGATAGAAATTGGTGATATCGGTTTAGGCCATATTGGAATCTCATATACCAAGTTCCTTAGCCATTCTGCTTCTTTACAAGCAGTAGCTAATGCTACAAACTCAGATTCCATTGTGGAACTAGTTATACCTGTTTGCTTCTTGGAAGCCCATGAGATGGCACCTCCCCCAAGCAAAAACACCCATCCACTTGTAGAGGATGAATCTTCAACATTATTTATCCAACTAGAATCCGAATAACCCTCTAACACCGAAGGAAATCCCATATATGACAATCCATAATTCATAGTACCCTTCAAGTACTTGAATACCCTAGTTATCGCATGCCAATGATGTCTTCTAGGATTACTAGTAAATCTACTCAACTTTCCAACCGCATACGCAATATCCGGTCTAGTGCTAATCATAGCATACATCAAAGAGCCTATAGCTCTTGAGTATTCGAGTTGATCCACAGGTTTACTTGTATTTGGCATAAGCTTTTCTCCTGGATCCATGGGAGTACTTACTGGAGAACAATTTTCATAATTGAACTTCATGAGTATTTTCTCAACGTAATGAGATTGCGTAATTACAATTCCCTTATTCTCCCGTTTAATCTTAATACCAAGAATAACGTCCGCTTCTCCCATATCTTTCATGGAGAACTTTGATGACAAGAAATTCTTTGTTTTATCAACTTGATTTTGGTCGGTGCCAAAGTTCAACATGTCATCAACATATAGACAAATGAAAACTCCTTTACCGGATGTATCAAATTTGCTATATACACATTTGTCAGCTTGGTTTAGAATGAGACCATTAGACAAAACAACCTCATCAAACTTTTGATGCCACTGCTTCGGAGTTTGTTTCAGCCCATACAACGACTTAACTAGCTTACACACTTTATGCTCATTACCAGGCATTACAAAACCTTCAGGTTGCTTCATATACACTTCTTCTTTCAAATCACCATTCAGAAATGCTGTTTTGACATCCATTTGATGAATCACTAGATTATGAATAGCCGCCAAGGCAATCTACAATCTAATAGTAGTGATACAGGCAACTAGAGCATAGGTATCGAAATAATCAATCCCTTCTTTTTGTCTGAAGCCTTTGGTTACTAATGAATTCTTGTAGATGTTTAGTGTATCATCACTATGATACTTCCTTTTAAATATATATCCAAAATATATTTAATGCATAGCAATCGTTGACGAACTTTTGATTTGTGTTTTCAACAATCCTTGGAGAACTTTCCTCACAAGGTTTTTAACTTGTGAGAATCTCGAATTTTTTATCATCCACAATAAGGTTCTCAAAATTCTATATAAGGGGATTTAATAAGACTCCAAATTCATAGAAGTCATGAACCATCTTTAAATGATCTTCATGTGTCCGGATTTATGATGACAATTATTATTCTTGTATTCAGAATGAGTCCATGATACATCAGTTCATTCTTTAATGCTTGAAACGGAAGTCTCCATTATCATTAAACAAAATACTATAAGATTGTTAGAAAAATCAATTTAAACCGAATGGAATCAAGGTTAGAATTGTGTACGGAACACTTTCTTTATAGTATTTCAAGCACTCTCAATTTGTCTTGGAGTTTCTACGCAGTAACAACCAGGATAATCCAGTCTTCTCGAGTTTGCGCAAGACCGACGAAAACTCGAATGTAGCGAAGAGTGCTCTGGAATTATTATAGAGGATTTGTATTTTTGTGATGTCGATTATTGTCCATGCAACTTGTCCAATTTTCTGAAACTTTTAGTCATCTCCTTGACGGTGCTTCCTCCTCTAGCCATGATTATCAGGAAAAATACTTTGTTCGTTTGTTGGATATATGGTATGATAATCCTGGATATCTTCAAGAATCGTGTTTGTTCACTTTCCGAACAAAGTATTTCGACCATATTCTTTGTCTGGGTTCACGAAATCTTTGCGGGGATAATTCTTGAAGAACGATCTGTTTCTGACAATGGAGAACAGATCAGAATGTAGAGAGGAAGTGTGTAATTTCGTCTTACAAATCGAGACCAAAAGACTCCTTATATAGGAGACCAATAATAGAAGCGAACAAACACACCTCTTCGGAAACAGTTATGTCTGTTGGAACGGGTGCAACTATTCAAACGAATCGTTATGTCCGTTGGGAACGGGTGCAACTATTCAAACGAAACGTTATGCCCGTTTCTATTATTCATATTCAATTACACGTTTGGCTCGACGAGCGTGCACTCCGCACTACCCTAACTCGTTTCAAACTTAACGCATAATTGCATTGGCCTAAAGTAAATCACATTACTACCAAAATACATTGATGATACTAAAATCACCAACAGAGTTAGTAGATGTTACTAACTGGGCTTACAACTACAGCATAGTTGGTGGTGTTGGACTTCCAGACACAGTTGAGAAGATCTCATTTGAGGCTAAATTGTCTGAAGGACCAAATGGAGGATCTGTTGGAAAGCTAAGTGTGACATACTTCACAAAAGGTGATGCTGCTCCTAGTGAGGAGGAACTCAAGAAAGACAAAGCTAAGGGTGATGGTCTTTTCAAGGCTCTTGAGGGTTACGTTTTGGCTAATCCTGATTACAACTAAATTATATAATCATCAAATGAAATGTTTGTTTGTTTTCTATATGGTGTGTTGTGAAACATTATACTATATATATCCAGTGTGTTTAATTTGGCTCCCTATGTAATTTTCTCTACTTTTTTAATCCCTTTCCTTTTGTTGCGGAAGTGAAATTGTGAGATTGTAAGTTGTATTTGTATGTCTACCTCTCCAATAAATTATAATAATACTAGCCGTCTACCCGTGCTATGCACGGTTTTGGGCTATTTAACTTTTATTGTTAATGAAAATTATATAAAATTAATGTATAAGTATAATAAAGTATTTATATGTTGCCATGCACACTTTAGTGCTATAAAAGTTGTAGTAATAATAAAATTGTATAGAGTTGATATTTTATAGATTATTTACACCTATTTTTAAATTTAAAAATATAATAAAATTTAATTTTTATGAAAATTATTTTGTAATAAAATAGTCGATTTACAAATTATCAACATCTTGGTTACAATTAAAGAATAAACTTGAAAGAATTGAATCTTGTTGAATCATTCCATTTCACAATTTACCAACATCAAGATTAGTTACCCACCTACATAACCATGTCACATTAACTTATTTATCCCAAAATCAATAGAAATTCTCTTTTTTTTAAAGAAAATGGAGAGAGTTAATAGAAATTAGATTGTAATACCTCAAAATCAAACAAAAGTACAATAGAAATATAACCATATTTGTGACAATATATACTTTAATTCATCTTCTATCATTCATGTATCATAAGTCAACTTTTTCAATACTATATTTATATATTGTGATGTACGTTCGTACCTACAAAAAAAAATACATAATTAAGAATTAGAAAACATCTATACAATTAAGAGTAAAGATAAATAAAAATAAAAAAGAAATATCCAAAACAATTATTTATTTCAATTAATCTTCTAACATTTCTCTCTCAACAAATAGAAATCTACATAAACTTTTAAATATTACTTATTAATATGATATGATAATACTAACATCATAAAAGATGAAATAAATGTGACTATTTTTTTAAAAAAATAAATAAGGCTTGTAATAATTAGAATATTTTTATCTCGTTAACCTCTTCTCTCCAATCAATCAAATAATAACAATAATAATAATAATAAAAAAATAAAAAAAATAATATAATAATATTAATAAATTATTACATACTATTAACAAATTTAATAAATAAGATTTCACATTATCATACTTAAAATTATTAATTCTCCACGTTATTACTTCTACACCTCTCCAAATCTTTTTATTAATCAACTAATAATTAAATTAAAAATAAAATGTCTTCACAAATTAAATTTAAAAAAATAAATAAAAGAAAAATGTAGACTTTTTACCAGTGTTTTAAAAACCGGACCGGACCGGCCGGTCGGACCGGTCGAACCGGAAACCGGCCAGGTAACCGGTCTGGTTCAATAGTCAGATCGGGTATGCCATCAAACCGGTGGGAACCGGTGAAAACCGGTGAAAACCGGGAAAACCGGAAAAACCGGGAAAACCGGAAAACCGGTGGTTTAATTGCTTTTTTTTTTTATTTTTTTTTAAAACTTTTTTTTTTAACTTTTTTTTAAACTTTTTTTTAAATTTTTTTTTTTATTTTTTTTTTAAACTTTTTTTTTTAACATTTCTTTTAAAATTTTTTTTTAACTTTTTTTTAATATATTTAGTAGTGTATTACTTAAATAGCATTCTCACATAGTTTTTTTCGTTAGTGACAAATTAAAAACTTTATTGTCTATTTGTTATCTTTGCTAATAAATTTTCTTAAATAGCATAAACATATTGAATTTTATTTGATTTTCTTTTTAGGAGGATCCTATTTTGAATTAAATTTGGTACATATTGGAGTTATTTTGTTATAAACTATTCAATTAGATTATGTTGTAATTAGACTTTGTTTAGATTATGTTGTAAATATACTTTGTAATTTTTTGCTATTTTGTTATGTGTGATACCTTTGTTTAAAATTTGAATTTAAGTTATGAAATTGTGAATTTATGATATGATATTTTTAAAAAATTTAAAAGCTAGTTATATTTTTTTAGAGACTGAATAATCCGGTTCGACCGGTTTTATACTTATATAATAACAGGTCTATTCAACCGAGTTATCCGGTTTAATCCGGTTTAATCCGGTTTGGTCGTGCGGTTCGACCAGTGACCCAGTAGTTCGACCGATAAACCAGTGACCCAGTACCCTCACCGATTCGATGACCGGTCCGGTTTTTAAAACACTGCTTTTTACTATCTCACATAATCATACTTTAAATAAATGATTCCCCGCATTATTACCCCTAGGCCTCTTCAAATAAAGCCAGACGTAAATGTTTATCATTTACTCAATGACCAAGTTTATAGATGCATAAGGGGTTAGTTCTATAGAAAGACAAATGCTATAATAATAATAATTATTATAAGAGAAATTTATATATAACAAAATGTAAGAATGAAAACAACATAAATAGTACAACCTAAAATTAAAATTTAAAGAAAGGCTTCTCTTTTTCAAATTGGCTACTGGACCCAAATTTGATCCTACAATACAACCTTATGTTCAAGTGTCGCATAGCCTTCTAAATTGAAAATATAAAAAACAAAATCATAAAAATAGTTAGCGTTGCAACAAACAATAGGAAAAACCAACTAAATTGGTGATAGTTTTTATGTGAGAGATGGTATAATAATAGACATAATGCTTAAATCTTCTAACATAAAATGCTTTGGTTGAAGTTGATAGATGATCATCTGACACAGAGAAAAACAACAATAATAAAACATACAATTATTAGCAAATAAATATAAATAAAAGAAAGTTAAAAACAATGAAAAGAAGAGTATAATCATGAAGTAAATTATAAAGATCAAATGCTCCACATGAAAAGAGAAGATGCGAGGGTTATAAACTTTGAAAGTGAATGGTTAATTTATTATTATTTATAAGGATAATTTTTTATTTATTAATAATAAATAAAAATATTGGTTAATGGGGTAAGACAAAATGAATAAATGGGTGAGTGGGGTTGTGGAGAAGTTACGTGCCTATTTGTTGTTAGTATCTTTAGAGTTGAGAAGTTATAATAATATATAGAACTTGCCATTTAGGAGAAAGTGGGGTTAAATGGCTTCATGGAGTTGTGGGGTAAATTAAATGGCTTCATGGAGTTGTGGGGTAAATTAAATGGCTTCATCGATATTTTTTTTCTTTGGATAAGTTGGAGCTTAAATGGTATTTTTTTTAATAAAAAGTTATTAGTTTGTTATTTATTTAGAATGATATAATTTAGTATGATTAATAATTAGTAATGAAACATGGTGAGTGGTTTATGTTTTTTTTATTAAATTAATTAATTATATGATGAAGTGGTGGGTGGGTGAATGGTTTATGTTTTATTTATATTATTTATTTATTAAATAATATAATTTATTTTTTATTAAATTAGTGGGGAGTTTAGAATTGAATAGGATAACTTCCCATTGAATGAATTATATTTCTTAATTTATATAATTTATTAAGTAGTATTATTTATAATTTGTTATTTATTTATTAAATAATATGATTTATTTATTAAATTAATTTATGATAGTTTTTGGCGGGAAAATTTTGGAGGGAAGAAGTTGTAAGATTATAATTTAGTATGATGATTTCATCTATTTCAGTTTACTTGATTTTTTATACATGTTGAAACCAAAATGACACCAATACTTAGGCACTGTTTAGCGTATTAAGGTTAATAATATTTTTCATTTTTGCAATTTTTTAATTGAAAAATATTATTTTATAAAAAGTTATTTTATAACATAAATAGAAGGTTGTGTTATTAACCAATTTTATCATTACATTAACCACAAATATACAAGTTATTAACTATTTATTTTATTTATAATTTATTAACCACTTTTACTAATTCATAAATTCATAATGTTAATTATTTCGAGAAATCAAATTATAAATTATTTTAATTATCCTTTACACTTTATTAATCTACTTTATTTTACTACTTACATGTCGATTGATCTAAGCTTCTAACAAATGTTGTTCAAACTAAATATTGTAAAGAACTTCCTCCAACTTTTCTATATGCTTTAACAAAGGATTGAAATGCTCTGCATTCAATCACCAAAGTTTCAATGACAGTTCTTTTTCTTTCATGCAACTCATGGATCATTATACTACACTAAAAAGTTAGAATAGATGACAAGATACATAGAAGAGGCATTACCGTCTTTTGCGCGCTGCTTGAAGTAAGAGAAGTGACCAACATGCACATCAAAATTGAAGTAGCATTATTACTCCCTCCGTCCCATAATGAGTGATCCAGCACATCATTTCACACAGATTAAGAAAATGGTATAAAAGTAAGAGAGAGAATGTCGTTTTTACTATAGTACCCTTATCATGTATTGAGAATGGTGAAACTTTTAATAATTAGAGGGTAAAATTGGAAAGAGTGCATTGAAAATTGAAATGGGTCATTCATTTTGGGAGACTATTTTATTTCAAATGGGTCACTTATTGTGGGACGGAGGGAGTAGAATTTTTTCCCAATGCCAATGCCACAGCTGTAAAATGATTCTCCCTAAATACCACAAATTGAAAATTAATTTCCAGAATGACACACTTTTGGACCATGTCTCCAATCCAATTAGAGACATGGTGGGACCCACGTTGACTGCAAAGCATATTGTCATCTCATAGGGAAACATGGAGCATGTCGCCATCTCAATTGGAGACATACTATTATTTTATTTTTTTTTCGTTTTTGTGAATTAATATATTTTTGTTATATATATATATATATATATATATATATAATATAAATCCAATAAATAATTTAATTGATTTAAAATTAGTTTTAATTAATTTTAAATAATAAAAAATTAATTAATTATTTTTAAAACATAATTTATACTAAACAATATTAATACAACTCAATATGAATAATAAATAAATTGATAGTAATTTAAAAATAAATATTGTTAAATATAATAATATTAATACAACAACATATCTAAAGCAGTCAACAATGTCTAACTAGCTAGAAGGGCCTGCTGCATTTGGCCGATGCGGACATTTTTTCCGCATATGTAATCCTTGACAGATTCCACTTCGTCTTTTACTTTCTCAACGGTGTCCATTTCAGTCCTAATGCAAGTGTTGTTCGGGCGACTTTTTTTTGTTTCGTCGCATTCTTTCGTTGTGTAAAAGAATATCACCTTGATATTGAATCCATCGACCTTTTATTTATTATTCATATTAAGTTGTATTAATATTATTATTATTATGTTTAAAAAAATTAATTTATATTTTTATTAATTAAAAATAATTACAACTAGTATAAATTATGTTTTAAAATTAATTAATTAATTTTTTATTATTTAAAATTAAATAAAACTAATTTTAAATCAATTAAATTATTTATTGAATATATATATATATATATATATATATATATATATATATATATATATATATATATATATATACAAAAATATATTAATTCACAAAAACGAAAAAAAAGAATAAAATAATAGTATGTCTCCAATTGAGATGGCGACATGCTTTGCAGTCAACGTGGGCCCCACCATGTCTCCATTTGAATTGGAGACATGGTCCAAAAGTGTGGCATTCTGGGATTTAATTTTCAGATTGTGGTATTTGGGGAGAATCATTTCACAACTGTGGCATTTGGGGAAAAAAATTGCATTATTATTATTAAGAGAGAGATAACAATAGTATCATAATACATAAAAAATAAGGAAATTGATTAAGCCGTTGATGTAACCACTGCCGCAACTGAATTGAAATGTTGCTGTCACAATTTCATCTTTTTCACTCTCAAATTCCTAATACTACCCCTAGTCTCCAACTCCAGTCAAACAAACTGGCCTCTCCATCATCTTCTAGACTCAGACTTAGAGCTATGGCTTCCTCTTCGCCTCCTCACCAACTCACTCACTTTGTTGATGTAGCTAAGAAAAATTATTATTTCAAGCAATATGTCTTCCACGTGTCCTTGAGCGCCTTCTTTAAATCTTAAGAAATGGCTGCCTTACAGGTTCGTCTTCGCAATAGTTTATGTTTTAAAATATTCAAATAGGCGTATGCAAGAAGAGATCCACGCTCTCTCTTTTTTCGCCCTTCTTCTCGCTATACTTATCTCTTTTGGACCTTGTCACAGCCTAAACACCTAACAATTGTATCGAGCTACATGCCCTTCTCATAAAATGTTCGTGGAACGTTTTGTTTTTGTGGGTTGGTCCGGTCTATTGCTTTTTCCTTGCGCCTATTTTACTGTAAGGGGTTAGTTTATGGTAGCGAAGTGCGGAGCGGATAACTGTTGAAAGCATTCGATTCAATAGAAGCTAAAAGGAGTGATCAGGGAATTAGCCGCTTCAACGAGATCTCTTCTTTTGGTAGGAGGAGAAATTACTAAACGTCTAGCATTCTGTCACGCTTGGCGCCAATGATTCTTATTTGTAGAAAAAAAGATTATGCCTACGCCAATATAAAGTAAAAAAGCATGGCGAACTACAAAAAAATAGGGAGTCTGATAGAAATAGATTTGTTCCTTTTCGATTCAACTTTTTTTTTGTTATTTGAATTTGACATAGGAAACTAGATAAATCTTGATTTCAATCATTCCTTTTTTTACTTTACTCTTGTTCTTTCTTTTAATCCGGGGGCTTTGTTCCCGAAACACCCTTCCTCCTCTCCGTCCTTTGAAAGCTAGAACATTTGCATAGAGGAGGAGTATCCTTATCACGCATGCTTTTCCACTGATGGAAAAATGGGGCCGTATGCTTTGGAATAAGCTTGTACAGTTTGGTAAGGGGTTTTGATTGATCAAAAAGAAGAATCTATGCCCTTAGGTTGTTGCAGCTCGATACCGTCGAGAATTTTTTACTATTGCATGGGAACATGTTCATGTTCAAAGTATTTTTCTCTTCCAATATTTTTCTATTGGAGCTTCCCTCGCTACCTGCCAACTCTGCTCCTAGCGCCCAAAGTTCTGGAGATCTTTCTTTCCGATCTTCTATGTAAATAACCCAATATTGGTTCACAATCAATAACATCTTCACCATTCAGAGTAACAATAAGTCGAAGAACACTATGCATCGATGGGTGTTGAGGCCCCATATTTAATATCATGAGGTCGCGATCGCAATGGCCCACTTTCAAGCTAAATAAGGACATAATTGTCTTCCATTCTTAGCAATCCCTCAAAGTACTTCTGCTGAATGATAACGATCCCCTACCACCAAAACCAACAGCTGCAGATTCAATAGCATCGACCAGAGAGAGAATTCCTATTGAGTTAACTTTTTTCCCTCGTCTTCTTGTTCTATTGATAAGAAGCATCCAGCGGCGCCACACCAGTAGAAAGTAAGGATTTTTTTCGTGAACGTGTCATAGTTAATTATTCCTCTTCTAATTTCTAAAAAAGTGAATTTTTTCTCTTATATTTTAAAATATAGAATCTCTAAAAAAATCATTTCAACAAAGGCTTTCAATGAACTATTGAAGCTATCGAGAGAGTACCAAATGCTGACGAAGGTTACCGACTTTCGATGGACGCGGAGCAAACGCCCTTTACGCGAGGGAACGCTAGACAGACTGACTGGAAGCTAGGCATCCAGGCCTATTACTCCCGAGTTAGAAATGCTCTTCCTCTGCGTCCCACACATGCCTGCACAATTGATTGACAAATTAAAAAAATAAGTCTTCTATTAGCGCTTATTTTGTATTGGGTTTTCTTCTCTTTTTCTTTTTCTAGTTAGTGTTTCAAAAGCTTTTTCTCTGACTCCTGTGACATTTGTCCCGAAAACAACGTTCGACTTGGATTTATTAAGCATATAGCTAGCATTCCTTCTGAGCCAGGATAAAAATCTTATTTAGAGTATGATTGGGCCCTGCAGTGGTAGAACCTGGTGAACCGTAAAATAAGAAATTGAAAGATTTTGTTAAAATTGTTTGTTTGGAAATTTCCCGAAAAACTAATCATGGGTTTTTCTCTCCATAGGAACAACAGCGTCGTTACGCTCATTACTAAACTTGTCTCAATAGCGGAATCTATAAATGTTCCCATGGAGCGGTAACCAGGTCTAGTGCCTAAAAAAGGAAGTTTATCGAAGGGAGGAGTGGAAGCTACTCTGCCAATGCCATGGCCAAGCTAATTGTTGCTTCTTCCCCTGTCTACTATTTGTGGAGTTGATCCGTCTCAATCAAACTATCTAAATTAATTAGGAAATTCTTTTGAAACTATTTCAAAAAAAGTGGGATAAGATGGCTCCGACTTCATGAATAACCAAATTTCAATTGAAGTGGAATCTTTTGGATAAATCAATATAAAGACATACAAAAATAGATAAATAACTTGTTGTACCTTTATCGTTGGGGATAATATTCTTGATGGCGAGGGGTTGAGTGACCAAATCAGATTATTGAGCAAGATTTGATAAGTACTAGTCAACCTCAATAGTATCATCATGACTCTCGAAGTCATGTGCGGTAGCAATACCAAACCAAATACAACGAGTAGTGGGGTCCTGAGATAAGCCTTGGCTAAACCTTGGAAATCTTAATGCCATAATGCTATTTACAAGCGGTATTCAAGCTCTTATTTTCGCTACTTTAGTTGCGATGTATATAGGTGAATCCATGGAAGGGCATCATTGCCCATCTTTTAACTGTTGTCAACTAATCTCTTCAATGTTCGATTCTACTCTATGTTAGAAAATTTCTGTGAATGCTATTATGATCTAAGTGGTCCTCATTAGATTCTTGAAAACGGGTAAAGCATTTGCCCAGGCGCCCTTTTAACTCAATGGTAGAGTAACGCCATGGTAAGGCGTAAATCATTGGTTCAAATCCAAAAGGGGCTTTTTTTATAAAAAAATGATAATAGTAGTATTCCTATTTAAAGGAAGATATAGAAATATGAATCATTTAAAAAATAAACGTATTTGTTTCGTAGCAGATCTCTTACAAGATCAATTCGGATTGGCTCTCGTTCGTTTAGAAAATATAATTAGAGGCTTTCCACCATTCAAACTTGGTTACTTCCTACGCTATTCGTCGGCATTGAGCTATTCTCTCTTTTGGTGGTCTTATTGGCGCATACCACGGTGGGGTCTTCGACTGCATACCCAAAAAGAGAGTCAATCTTTCCAGCCCTAGAAAAGAGGCTGACTCTGCTGCGGGCGTCCCCTCCGAGGCCAAACATTGTTGTAGAGGCTCTTACTAGATAGGGTGGCAGAATAGGAGTCTCACTAGTAGTAGTATTAAGCGGGCAGCAGTAATGGAATCCTTTTTTGACTTTGTACCACCAATTCCATTATTATTATAAGATATTATCAAATTTTTAGTGAAAAATAAAAACAACAATAATACAAGAAAAATTGGAAAACAAGAAAAAAAAAAGAATTTCTTCATATCTCTTTCTTTATCTTCATCCGCCCCTACTCGTTGTGAAAAGTGAAAGAAAAAAATAAAAGCGTCCATTGTCATGTTCCAAAATTCATTAGTTGGGGGTTTTGATACATTTCGAAATAGAGAAATTTCTAGTGGAGCTAATGTAGCTTTCTTGATTGCCTCTACATCAGGTAAATTTAGTTAATTTCATTCTTTATTGTATCTGCAAAAATTTCATCTTTGTATGAAGCCAACTGTAGCAGCACCATCTGCTAAAATGTTTCCCTTTTTTATGCATTTACCTTTCTGAACCTGGGGAATATTATTTCTAGTGCCACGGGATACGATTGATTAATTAATAATTCAAAATTTAATGTTGGTTCATTAGAGCCATATAAACCGATACATATTGGGAAAATAATCCTTCTAGTTGTTGATTGATTTTATTTGATCTATAAAAGATACCCCTATTTTAGTCAAATATCTAAGATCTTGAATTTGAATAATGTCCTAAAAAAGTTTGATAACCAGCTACTAATTCTTCTTCTGCTTTTGGTAAATCAAAAGATAATCTTACACATTATGCTAGCGAAGAAATTAGAAAAACGATAAAATCCATAAGTTGACGCCACAAATTCCAACCCCAAAAACCATATTTTGATTGCGCATTAACTATATCAACTGTACTTAAACTACGGTCAAACTACCAAATCAAAATGGAACGGGCTAAAAATTAACGATGTAAATGCTAAACTTTACTTTTCTATTGAAAAGCTAGTTAGTTTGTAAATCGAATTCTCTACTTGCAATAAAGAGTGAAGTGACCTTCGGGCGAGGAGAAAGTAAGTAAGAATACGACCGAAAATTGGGGTCGTCGAGAAATTCCCTGCGACTATTTTTAAACTTAAACAACTTAAATTCGGCCTTCTTTTCACACTCTTAGGTGTATAAAAAGAATGGGAAAAATTGGACTCCCGACTCTGCCCAAACTTTTCTGGTTTACCCCAACATTCCTTACTTATCTGACTGTTGCTGAAAAGTTTTTTGATATCAAACGGACCTCTCCATAAGGTTTTTTTCGTTCCTATTCTTCTTTTTTGTGCTATGAAAAAGGGACTTAAAAATTTTGAAAGGATTTTTTTTCCTGATAGTCATTTATTGAAGTAAGTACAAATGGTTTGATTGAGTATTTTCTAAGAATTAACTTAGTAAAATCATTTCCCTCTAGACCTAGCGGAGGTCAAGGCTCCATCTATAAATGGATAATATTTTGGTTCGTCTCTTCCCTGCTCCTTCAATCGACTGACCCAGTCGTCCGAGGTAAGGGCGACTGAGAAAGAACAGGAAGACCAATCCCTAAACGTAGTGCAACCTTCGGTTCTTGTGAAGCCTTTATTAGTCCTCCGCTGAAACCATTTTCCGCTGAAACAACAGCAGGAAATGCTATTTAAATAGTAGTCAATCAAGGCATGAAACGAGCAAAAGTAAGGATAAAAGGTCCCAGTCTAGGAAGAGATGCGGCATTAAGAGCTATTCTAGTAGCTATTCGTTCTTTTCTATGTAATTATTTGAGTCATTCTGTGTCTACCGTCTTATCATCAGCCTCTTCCTACCTAAATAAGGGTGTATTAGATAAAGTAGGTTTTTTCGCATATAGAATGAGGGATATTCCCGCATCGAATCAGTACGGAAAAAAAATGAATAAGAAAACTATTTTAATTTTGCTATTTATCCTTAGGAAGGTGAGTCGTTTTTGTTATTGAATATTAGCTCTCTGGATCCTCTAAACTTCCATCTTCTACTAAGAATAGTGGCCACCCCCTTTCCTAGCTGACCTTTGAAAAAGTTCATAGTAGGGTGTTGTTCCCTTTCCCGGAAGAAAGAGAAATATCCCGAGAAAAAGGAAGTAAGCTTCGGTTCAATCTGGGATCGATGGCCGCCAGAGAGGGAGTTAGCCTATTAAGCGTAGCTAAGCTAATATGCGCCGGAGAAAGCCAAGTGTTGAAGTTAAGCTCTATTCTTTTCGGCATGGAGTATTTTTTTTAGAATACAAGGAGGAATATTAAATTCCAAATTAAGACATAAGAACCGCGGTTTTCTAAAACCTTCTCGTGATGATCTCACTCCACGGAGGAAAAAGGTCTGTTAATTCATTCAAAAGACGGGCTAGAAAATGAATGATCATGGCACTAGAAAATGAATCAGCATGGCAAGAGCAATACAATCTAAAATAAAAAAGAACCAACCATGAGTCGAATGGAATCCTACACAAAAAGTAGTTAATAAAAGAATAAAAAAAGATTGTAAATACATGATTATCTTGACTTTATTGGCTATTTCTTTCTTTTCCGATTGCCTCGAAAGAACAAAAGAAACATCTTATAAATACCTAAACATGATTTGGTTGTCTTTTATCTTTTTAATCTTCCTAACAACCAGATTTAATCGTCTACTAAATCCTAAATTATCGGGTTAGGAGTGATCTAAACCATCTCATTAAGTTATTATTATAGGAGGTTTTATCTCTTCTAAAGAGATCCATTTTTTTTTCATGCCTTTCTTTGCTTCTAATGATATAAAGGAAAGGAGGGAATGATGCGCGCCAGACAGAGGTATCTTATTAGAAGTTTGAAGAGATAGGATGTTTTCCTTGGCACGAACGGGGGAAGAAGAAGTTATTCCAGCTACATGTGTCTTGGATTCGGCTGGTGGTCTCGAAGACACCGTTTTTTCTGAAGAATTCCCTTGTATCTAGGCATATTCTTTATGTACATCTAAGAGGGAGTGTTATAGATGGCATGATTATGGATGTTCATCAATTAGGAGATTTCATATTAATTTCTATTTATTACATATGTCCTATAAATAGGACTCATTATATTTGAAATCGACACTGATAATGAGAACAATACAATATTATTTTTCTCTTCTATTTTCTCTCATTCATCTTTACTCCTATATTATATTGCTTTTTATTAAATTATAACAAATCTCTGGTATATAATATTTAAGATGAAATATTTTCTCACACCATGGTAGATGGTGACCAGAAAAGGGAGAGGTCGGGGACGGGGGAGACCCCCGCGAATCTTGGGGCCTCCGACGCTGCAGAATCCACCGGAGCAACCGCAAATTGAGAAAGAAGAGACAACAGAGATCACCATGCCATCGACTGATAGCATTGAGGGGAACCGTAGCAACAATAGCATAGAGAAGAATATCAATGATGATGAGAGATTGAAAACAGAGGCTAACCCTAAATCTTCACCTGAAGAACCACGCAAACTATGGGTGGATGTCATCAGCAACAATTGCAAACCTGCCAATGGTATGAATCTTGAATTTGTAGCACCTTCAGTTGTTAATGGAGAAATCATAGTTGAAATTGAGAAATCGGATATTGAATCGGAGATTCTATACTGGGATTCAGCATTGATAATGTACGTATTAGGGGGAGAACTGAGTATGAACATGGTGGAACAATTCATGATACGGAATTGGAATACGGTTCAATTACTAGATCTTCTCTACCACGATGATGGATACTTCATCATGAGATTCAAGTCAATCAAGAAGAAGGAGGAGATACTAATGAATGGACCTTATACAATAAGGAACATGCCTATGCTCTTAAGAGATTGGAAGCCTGGTTTCAATATGAAGAATGACATGTTGCGAACCATTCCAATTTGGGTGAAGCTACCACAACTACCATTGGAACTATGGGGAGCTAAGAGCCTGAACAAGATTGGTAGTGCTATTGTTACACCGGTGGTCATAAATGAATGCACTGCCCAGAAATTGAGAGCTTCGTATGCCAGGATACTCAGAGAAATTGATGCTACTCAACAAGTGCCTAAGGAGATCACTATACATAATCATGAGGGGAAAAAAGTCAAACAGGCCATAGAGTATGAGTGGATGCCTAAGTTCTGTGGGAGATGTCAAAAGTTTAGGCATAATTGTGCTACCAAGTGCATAATTCCACAATGGAAGCCTAAGCAGAAACAAACCACTGAAGATACTGGTAAAGAGACTGTAGCTGAGACTAGTAAAGAGCCAGAGCAAACACCAGTTGATGACACGCCTAAGGATGTGGTAATCATAAACAAGTCTAGAGCAGTAGAATGGTCATCTCCCAAAGGAGGTAGCATAAGGTATGGGACTAGCAGAAACAGAGGTAAGATTGCTAATCAAGCTCAATGTAGTAATGTTTTCAATGCTTTAGGGGATTGGATTGACCCCATAGGGCAAGAAGAACTAGATCCATGCTAGTTTCCTGGAATGCGATGGGGCTCAATAAGGTTGGTAAGTCGAGAGAGATTAGCTCCTATCTCTTGAATTTACAACCAGACATTTGCATTTTATTAGAAACTAGAGTCAAAAGGGCCAAGGCTGACTTAATTAGGAGAAAGTTGAGGCTTCATGAACATTATGTTGACAACTATAATAATCATGAGAATGGAAGAATATGGTTGAGTTGGAACCCCCTGAGCACTGATATAAGTGTCACTAGCTGCACTGATCAAATGATCCATTGTAGGGTTACAAATCCCTCTGGAAATTTAAAATTTAACCTGACTGTTGTGTATGCTATGAATACCCTGGTTCACAGAAGGAGGCTATGGCAGGATATTGGTAACCTACCTAGAAATGATGATGAGCCTTGGTGCATTATTGGAGACTACAATAATGTTCTAAGGAGTAAAGATATAATAGGTGGTAATATGGTAACTGAAAAAGAGTTTATTGATTTGCAGACCATGATGGATATGTTTAGTTTGACTGAAATGGACAATCAAGGAGACTATTATACATGGCATAACAAGCATGAGAGGGATCCTATTTTCTCCAGGATTGACAGGGTGTTAGGGAATGTAGCATGGTTCCAGATAATGGATATGACACTGAGGCATCTCCCTCCTCGTATTTATGACCATGTAACGCTGCAGCTTTGCAGGGATTCCCAACACACTAAAAAAAGGAGCCATTTTAAATTTGTGAATCATATTGTTGAATTAGAGGGATTTCAGGAAGAAGTTGCTAAGAGCTTGAATGTACCTATTAATGGCAGCCCTCCCCACATCCTGTGGGAAAAAATTAAGAGACTCAAGCCTATTCTTAAGAAGATGAGTAAGCTACTAACTGATATTCAGAGATCCATTCTGAAAGCTAGAGATGAGCTGAAGCAGTTACAACAAAGCCAGACTAATGATCATATGAATACTAATATTATGAAGAGCATTAAGAAAGTTTCTGATGAGATTATCAACTAGCAAGAGATTGAGGAGAAGGTGCTGCAGCAGAAAGCTAAAGTAGATTGGATAAAACTGGGAGATGGTAATAATCATTACTTCCATGCTTCCCTCAAAAGCAAAAACAAGACAGAAAGAATAATGTTGGGTAAACATGATGGCACTGACATAGTCTCTAATGAGGAGATAAAAGAGGAAGTGCTGATATATTATGGGGATCTCATGGGCAGAGAAGATAGGAACATTCAGCATGTGGACATTAGTGTTATGAGGAAAGGCAGACAGTTATCCCTTGAGCGGAGACATGAAATGATTCAGGAGATTCAAGAGAAGGAAATTCATGATGCTCTGAAAGGCATGGGGGATTCTAAGGCACCTGGGCTAGATGGTTATAATGCCAAATTTTTCAAGAGTTGTTGGGACACTATTAAGAAGGATGTGGTGAATACTATCTCTTATTGGTTCAGCCACAACACTATGTTCAAAGGGTTTAATAGCACCCTGGTAACCCTTCTGCCCAAAACTACAGATGCAAAGAATCCTAAAGATTATATACCCATAGCTTCCTGCTCCATAGTGTACAAATTATACTCCAAGTGTTAACCAACAGACTGGCCAAAGTCATTGGTTCCATCATTGGGCTCAACCAAGCTGCATTCATACCAGGGTAACAAGTCCACAAACATATCCTTCTGGCTTATGAGATAATCAAAGGCTATATTAGGAAGCAAGGAACCCCTAGATGTATGATTCAATTAGACTTACAAAAAGCATATGATATGCTGAACTGGAAGGCCTTGGACACTATTCTTCATGAGATAGGTATACCTGACCAATTTGTTAACTGGATCATGAATGGTGTTACTACTGTGACTTATAGATACAACATCAATGGAGATCACTCTCAAATGCTAAGAGCAGCTAGGGGCATAAGGCAGGGTGATCCTATATAACCCTACCTGTTTGTGATTGCTATGGAGTACATGAGCAGATTACTCCACCAAATGCAGTCAGATCCTAAATTTCATCATCACTCCAGATGTTAAAAACTGGCTCTTACACATCTGACTTTTGCAGATGATGTTCTGCTCTTTGCTCGAGGAGATATTGAATTTTTTCAAATGATGAGTCACACTCTTCAGGTTTTCTCTGCTTCTACAGGTCTGAATGTAAATCCCATGAAATGCTATGTATACATGGGGTCTATAAAGGAGGATACAAAGCAACAAATTCTGGATGTGACTAGGTTTAGAGAAGGAACTCTGCCTTTTAGGTACCTTGGTGTACCTCTTACTTGCAAGAGACTCTTAGTAGCTCATTATCTTCCCCTAATTGAAAAGATTCTTCATAAGCATCAACACTGGAATTCTAGATTGCTTTGTCAAGCTGGCATGGTGCAACTGGTGCAAAATGTGATTTTTGCCATAGCCAACTATTGGCTTCAATGCTTTCCTATTCCCAAGAGTGTGCTGCAGAAAATCCAAATTGCTTGTAGGACTTTTTTATGGACTGGGGGCACTACTCCTAGTAGAAAAATTCTGGTTGCTTGGAAGACGATGTGTAAACGTCGAGTCAAAGGAGGTTATAATGTGATTGAGCTGGATAGTTGGAACATAATTACTATGATGAAGCTTCTTTGGGACCTGAAGATGAAGACTGACTGCTTATGGGTGAAATGGATACACACTTACTTCATCAAAGAGAGAGATTTGATGCATATGATTATTCCCAATAATGCTTCCTGGATTTGCAAAGGTATCTTAAATGCTAGAACTCACACAACTGTGCTGCAGTTGCGATGGGAGAAAATCATGGTGGAGAAAAAATTCAAGATGGGTGATATGTATAAAGGGATGATGCAGCAGGATCCAAATGTTGATTGGTACATTCTGCTGGCAGGTAACATTGCTAGACCACGCGCTTCGTTCTATCTCTGGATGACTTGTCACCAAGACTGGCAACTAAAACTAGATTGAAGAAGTTTGGTATGGATATAAACACTAAATGTTGTTTCTGTCATGAAGAAGAAACACTAGAGCATTTGTTGTTTTATTGTGATCCCATGAAGTTCATTTGGTAGAGTATCATGCAGTGGATTGGGGTGATTCGTGTTCCTCTTCAGTGGCATAATGAAGTCAAATGGATCTCTAGGTACTGCAGTGGTAAAGGGAAGAAGTGTGGCATGATGAAATTGGCTATAGCAGAAACAGTTTACTATTGTTGGAAATATAGGAATGACACTTGCTTTGGACATACTTATGATAGAAACATTGTTGTAAATAACATCAAAGATACCATCATACATAGGGGATGGAGGATTAGAAAATATAGAGATTACATAGCTCAACTCTTATTGTAAGAGTTTGGTATAGGTTGGATCCTTAGCGATCACCTTGTTTTGTTTTTGTTTTTTGAATTAATCCAATATTTTATTGATTCAAAAAAAAAATTCTCACACTGTCATACCCTAATTTTTGACCCCCCTGAGATGACATATCTTCAGGATTTTCATCAAGTCAAAACAAGTACCCAGAGCAACCTGACATTCAATCGAGGGTGTTCAAAGACAAGAAAACTCAGGCAAAGGATCAATCAATAGAGGGATTAGTCTCTAATACAATCATAAGACTCAAAAGCCTCATTATTACACCTATGATTGATTAAGACACCCAGTCATCTAAACACAGAATTACTCAGATCCACAGACTAGGGTTTTGAGCCTCATCAAGGACTAAAATCAGGGATCACCTTTGGGAAACCATAAAAAGCCCCAGGGGATCATTCAAAGACATCAATCATCTTCAAATAACCCATATGGCAAGATCCACTGGACATCACACCTCAATTCAAAGCCTACAGTCATCATTCTCATCTGGTCGACAATTAGGGTTTTTGACCTAATTCCCCAAGATAGTTGACTTTTTAATCAGGGCATGAATCCAAAACTCAAGACATGATTCAAGAGTCTTTACTACCTCAATATAATCCATTTACATCATTCATCTGAGGAGAAGATCTTGTTTCTACACAAAAAGCCCAAAAATTCACTTTGTCAGGAAAAGTCAACTGTGTGGATTCATCATTGACTTTTAAGGTTTTTGGTCAAAAAATGACTTTCAAAGATCAATATCACCAATATATGGATGTCAAAGTCATTTGACCAAAGAAATTCAAAGAAATTCATCAAGGAGCAAAAAGTCGGGAATTATGGTTTTTGAGGGCATGGTGAGAACTCAAAATTTCACCTACACAACTCAAAAAACTTCCAACATGAAAGTTGTAGATCTTGCAAAATAAAACAACATCTTACATAAGAACTTTTTTCAAAAGATCAACCATTTAAGGGTTTTGAAAATTTTGAAGTTTTAGGTCATAAACACTTAGAAAATTTTCTAAGTGTTTTAACCTAGTTTTCATCCAACTTTGGGCTCATTTTTCACAAATTTCCCAAATGATTCTGAAGAAGACATAAACTAATGATTTGAAGTAGATGTTTAGGGCTTTCCAAATTGTGTTCAACCTTCTCCAAATTCAATTTGAGCTAAGAGTTATGCTTGTTCAAAGTTGGCCTCATGAAGTAAAATTATAGGTCATGCATCATTTTTGAACTTTGAAATTTTGTGCACATGACCTCAATTATGGATGCTACACGACCCATAACATGTCTGAAACAATGCCATGCATTCATTTTCACCATGCCATAAGAATTGAAGAAGATTCTAAAAACAAGAACATGTGATTATGTAATGATTACATTTGTGAATTTATGGCAAATTGATGAATCACCCAAGGAATCTTCTCACCAACCAATTAGAGCTTATTTCTGGCTCAGAATTGTCCCCTAAGATCAAGCAAAATCGAGGGCTAGAGGATTGATCAAATGGAATCAAAATTCTCATCATTGCACTTGGGATATTCTTTGAATTTCTTCATGGCTAAGAAACCAAAACTCTCCCACTAAGCAAGCTCACTCTCTCAATCAGTACTGAACCAATTGCCTATAAATAGAGGCCTCATTCTCATTCAAAAAACACACCAAAGCAACAGAATTCTTGCTTTCTCTTTTCTTTCTTCATACTTAGTTTTTTCAAAGGTCCTTTGGCAAGAAGACTCGGATTCTTCAAACCAAAGCTCTCTCTTTGAAAATAAGTATTCAAACACATTGAGGGAGGCATTTGGAGGTGATCCAAACCTCTGGAACACTGCTGGGCGTGGAGAATCATCATCTCCACCTCTCATTTGAAGCACTTGCAGTTGGAGGACCACAGAACAATTCAGGAGGTTTCAAGCCAAGCCAATCATCCAGGCACACTCCTCAGGTCATAGTGAAGCTAACCAGGTGGCTGCAGCTCATCTGTAACTCGAGAATCATCACCCTCCATGTTCACTTGAAGCTGAAATCGAGGGAGGTCCATAGAGCAATTCAGAAGGATTCAAGCTCCAATAAGCATTCAGTTAGCATCATTGAGTCTCAAGGAAGCTATTGAGATCATTCATTCAAACCCAGGTGCTCTCTAACATCCTCACGACCCTCATTTTCAGAGGTAAGTTTCTCAACTCCATCCCTCTAATTCGTGTATCTTTCTGGCTAAAACTCAATACCATTCTATTCAGCATCATAAGAGGATTAAAAACCCTCTATCATCAGTCATTTATGCTTCAGTATAGTCATTTAATTTAAATTCCAAATTTTAGGGTTCTTCACGTATTTTAGATAATTCAGTAGATACAGTTAATATAAATCCATGTTAGTTACATATCTAGAATCGTGAGTGAATTTAGAGCAAGTTTGGTTTTTATATCATTGCAAATGGTTGAGAATTGAGGAAGTTCAGAACTTCAAATTGATGGAGCTTGAGGTTGAAGACGAAGATGGTGAAGCGCGCCATTTTTGAATTCTCAGTGGAAAGTTTAAAATATATTTAACTGAAAGCGAGTTTTAAACGAATACATCGTTTAGCTCACTTGGTCACATGCGCTTCCACTCTCTCTTGCCATAAGGTCTGGGGTTCGATCCCCCCCTCAGACCTTTTGTTTTTATTTTCCATTTTAACGCGCGTGTTTCACATATAAACAACTGGGATCCCTCTTTAGTCACACTGAGCGTGTAGCTCAGTTGGCTTTGTTTTGGTGTGGTGACTATAAAGGCGTGAGTTCAAGCCTTGGTGGAGACATTCCTATTTTTTTTACCACTTTTCACATTTATTTTCTTCACAACCTCACACAATTAATTAACCTATCAAACTAATTTATTTTCACTTCATTTTTCACACACTTGTCATTTAATACATCTATTTTGTGAATAATCAAAAAAATCATAAAAATATTATTTATTTCATATATTTTTATTAGGTTTAAAATAATATGTTTTAAGTGCTTTATTAAAAACTTTAAATATATACATTCACTTTGTTTTAACCTAATCATTTTGTAAATAAAGTTTATGATAAAACCCTAATTGTTTAGGTCTTAATTAGGCATAGATCTTCATCTTTACCTTAATTAAGTTGACTTTTTGTCAAATTTCAAAACTGTTTTCAATCTCCGAATAAATCAAATGATTAAGGTTTTCAAACAACAAAACCTTGCATCATTCCAAATCATTTTTTCAAATTTGCTTTTACACCAGTACTGTAAAGTACTGGGCCTCTAATAGAGTGTAAGTCCCAAAAACCTTCTCTTCTTAGCTTGTTTTCAAAACTGTATTTTCAAAATCTTCTTTCTGTTTTCAAAACATTCTTCTGGTATTTGAAGGGCATTATTCCCGGTGAAACTCTTCAGATACCTATGTGACCTTTGTCCATCTTCACTTCTTCTGTTTTCAAAAACCATTAACTGTTTATCATATATATATTCAACTGTTATCAACAAAACAACAAAAATTACTGTTGAGGCTCTGTACATACTTCTTCAATGGCCTTCACTCCATCCAGGTTAGGCTTTACAAGCTTTCAATTTACAGTCTTTATTTAAATTACTGTCAAATATAAATTGTGCATATATTAGTTTAGAACTACGTTTGAGTATAAACCCTAGGACAGTTAAACTATATATATATTATAGGAATATGGCCTAGGATTGAGAATGTCTTCCCGGTGAAGGCTCTTTCCTAATTAGAGATCTGTAGTTCAAACCCCCAAGATGAATTATTCCCGGTGAAACATCTTGGCAAAAACCTTAGAATCCAAATAATAGGACACATCCACCCAAAGAGGAATTATTCCCGGTGAAACCTCTTACCCATTTGCTTAGAGCCAAAATAAGTTCAAAACTACATAGCTTTCTCTTGTGCTATAACAAGGACCCTCGACTAGCCTCCTCTTGGGCTTTGTACAAGGACCCACAGGCTTCTTAAAAGCATTTCCAGCTTCCTCTTGAGCTTGTATACAAGGACCCATCAGGTTTCTTATAAACATAGGAACAGGTCTTTAGTCACCTTTTAGCCTACCCTGGTGAGTTTCTTCCAATTTAAACCAGACTTTAAACAAGCTAAGTTTGTCTCAATTTTGCATTGAGTACACCTTTTGGAATGAGAGACATGGACAGTCTCTGTCACCCTTATCTCTATCAATCTTCCTTAGCAAAGTCTAGGATCTATGTTTATTTTCTCCTCAGCATGTGTCAGCCTTCATCTTGGGCTTTAAACAAGAAGTCTCCATTAGATAATCTTTCTGCCATTCATATTAAAAAATCCCTGGAAAGGGTTAGCTTCCACACATTCTTTCATTTTTAATATAAATCCCTGGAAAGGGTTAGCCTCCAAAGTCAATTATTAAAATGTCAAAAAATAAAGATTCATTTCTCTTAGGAGATAATTTCCCCAAAAAGAGTCAAAACCCCTGGAAAGGGTCAGCCTCCAAAAACATGATAAAGTCAGTCTTTTAACAGACAAATTCACCAGCTGAGTCAAAATCCCTGGAAAGGGTTAGCTTCCAAAGAAAAACAGTCTTTTAATAAATAAAACCTCCTCAGTAGAGTCAAAACCAACAAAAATAGTTAGCCTCAACCTTGGGCTTCATACAAGGCACCCAAACAATAAAACTCCCCTGTCAAGAGTCAGCCTCAACCTTGGGCATTGTACAAGGCAGATAATAGAGTCTCCCCAGTGAGTTCTTCATCATTCAGTAGCCACAACCTTGGGCTTTGTACAAGGCAGATAAACCATATTTTCATGTGTCAAAGATCCCTAACACCTAGGATCTTTTCCCCATAGAGTCATCCATACTCAGTTTATTTAAGAGTCTGCCACAACCTTGGGCTTTGTACAAGGCAGAAAATAATGTTTTCCCTAGCTAGAGTCAGCCACAACCTTGGGCTTTGTACAAGGCACATAAAATAGAGTCATTCATTCAATTATCCTCAGCAATCAGCCACAACCTTGGGCTTTGTACAAGGCACATAAATAGAGTCTCCCTAAGTAGAGTCAGCCTCAATTCTGGGCTTTGTACAGAACACTAAAATACCCTGTAATTAATCCTCAATGGAGTCATCTCCCAGAGTCAATAATAATTAATTAATCAATCAAAAAGCCTCAAGCTTGGGCCTCATACAAGCCAGCTAAAGTCAAATCTTTTATACAGTAGATAGACATAGCTTATCTCCATAGAGAGATATTTTTACTACTCTACCACATTCAAACAAACAAACATTTCAATTTCAATTTCAATCAAAGTCTCCCATTTAGGACTCTGAAAGACATGCTCTGGCACATCCCCAGACTTGTACACTTTCCCTAATTTGGACGAGCATCTTTCTTTCATTTAAGAGGCATCTGACTGGCATACTTGCACACACAAGTAAGGTCCCCCTCTTGAATGAAATGAATCTAGTTATTCTGTCACTCTTTCACAATGTTTGTGGTAGAATAGTACAAATACTTCTCTGTAAAGATGATTTCATGTCTCTTTACTGTAAACAGAGATTTAATTCCAAGCTTCAACCTTGAGCTTCAAGCAAGGCACCAAAAAAAAGTAATTTCCCTAGTTAGTTCCCCGAACTACATTAAGCTCTGACTTCCACTAGGGATATGTAGGCATGAGGTTCACAAGGAATCTCAGCGAGCTAATAAAATACCAAAAATAGTCTGTCTGTCTATCTGTCTGTCTTTCTTTAATCAATTCAATTCTCTCTCCTAACACAAAGGAGAAACTTTCCCAATCATTAGCAGCAAACACAATCACAATGACACAGAGAAGGTTCCTGTAGAGTACTACAGATATGTAGGGTGTTTAAACACTTCCCTATGTATAACCGACCCCCCGGACTCCAGAATTTCTAGTCTAGGTGAAATCCCCACACTTAGCAAACTCCTAGGGTTTAGTTGAGATCTTTTTTCCCCTTTCCTACTCGTAGGACAAATAAGAAAGTTCGTGTGATATCGTAGGAAGAACTGAAACAAAATTCATCCCACCACGGGCGCATTCTCCTTCCAAATTTCGCGTGAAGGGTTTAGCGTGCCGTCCTCCCAAGTGAAACGGGGAGGTAAAAGAAAACGACACCACACACACCTAAACAATTAAACACAACCACACAACCACGATACCCAACTTCAAATCACAATAATAATCACAAAATCACATTAAAAACATCAAATTTTTAATATGAAAATCCTTTCTTAAAAGTGAGAAAACAAAAATCTCATAACCTAATATAAGAAAATCTCTTACTATTTAAAATGATAAATACACAGAAACAGAGAAAAAATTTTATAATAACATGAGGAAACTACCACCATTATTAAAGGTGGAAATTAAACAACAAAAGAACACTTCATGAAAAGAAAATATAAAAACAATTTTAGAAAAATTAAAACTCCTTATAAAATATATCAAAATAATTAGTGATTTCAAATCTCCTTTCTTTTCTGATTAGTAATTTCAAATCTCCTTTCCTTTCTTATACACAAGGGCCAATACCAACCAAATCCATTACTTTTAAGACATTGATTCTTTTTCTTTTAAGTTGTGTGACTCCACTTAGGGGTCATCACTCAATAGAATAGTGGAGAAAAATCCTCTAAATTTTCTATCTGTTATGAATATTTATGATAGTGGACGTTCATCCTTCTTGTTGTTATTCATCTTCCTATTCCACCTTAATTAATATGATTTTTCATCTCCCTTGGGTCCTATAAATAAGACCCACATTGCAATGTAAAGTTTACCCTTTTAAAGAATATAATATAATATTGTTTTCTCTCTTCTCTTCCTCTTTTGATCTTGTGGACCTCCGATTTTTTTTAATACCGGGCCATACCTCTGTTCTGTAGAGATACGTGAACTGACTCTTTTTTTGTCGCTTAATGCTTTCGCATTTTTGAAAATTCACAGAGTCGCCACCGACCTTTTATTTTATCCAATTAAGGAAAGGTTTATAAAAGAAACAGAAAAAAGACCTTTAAGAAATTCTGGGTAAGGGGGTAGGTTATACAAAGGGAAGGTGTTAGCACCCTTTGTATCCATGGTTATCCATGGGCTCTTAAGTTTGCTTAGCTCACTTGTTTTTCGATCACTTTTCAATTGCTTTAGAATGCTCGTATGTGGTTTCAAATACTTTTGTAAATTGAATTTTGTAATGATCCGTGTGTGGATGTATACAAAATGCTTGTTTATCTTTCGAAAGATGTTTTTGAAAAGAACGTTAACTTTGTAATAATCCGTGTTTGGATGTATACAAAGTATTGTCTTTTTTGGAAAGTTTTGAAAAAACAACAGTGTATGAGAATTTTGTTTGTTTTGATTTGAGCAAGCAAACTAGGAGGTCTACCCTGAGTTGTAAGGTCTTTATCCTATTTCCTTTAAAAATCTATCCTTTCATCGGATATAAACGCAAGGTTCGATTTTGTACTCAAAATAGTAGAATTTTGACTTTGATTTTGAAAAGAATGAGAAGGGATTACCTTAAGAGGTGCAAGTGTGATTGTGATTGGATTCAGATATTTTATCTTTGAAGTTAGTGATCTAACGGTTCAATTTTATCTTTGACATACACGCAGTTTATATTTGCTGGAAATTAAAGTGCGGAAATGTAAAGTGCGGAAAGTAAATCTACGCTATTACATCGATTGTGCAGGAAATGTAAACTAGCCTATTTACATGAATTTGACATCCTATACATTTATCTAGGAATTTAAATTGCAAGAAAAATAAAAGGCATGTTTTTGGATTTTTTATGATTGATTTTAATTATAATTAATGCATGATTAATTAAATTAAAATGAAGAAAAAAGATGAAAATAGATTTAAACCTAGAAATTAAGTTCAAAATATGTACAAAATGCTTGTTAATTAATTTTAAAACAAAACTAATTTTTTTGGAGTTTTTGGAATTGATTTGAAATGGATTTAAGTTAATTAAAACATAATTATGCAAATAATTATACAAATAATTAAAACTTAAAGAGAAAATTATTCAAAATATGTACAAAATTAGTTTATAATATATAAACAATATTTAACACAAAGAACAATTTTTTTAATGATTTTTTGATTGGTTAGAATAATTAAAAAGTAAATATATAAATATATACTAATTAATTATGCAAAATAGCCTTAATTTAAATAAAATATTAATATTTTTATGCCTAAAAATAAATAAATATTTTATCAGATTAAAACTAAAAATAAAAATATTTTTGGTGTTTTATGATTGGTTGATTTTAATAAAAATGCAAAATATAGAGATTTATTAATTAAAACCTGCAGGGGGGTGTGCTAAGCAAATCTGGAAAAGAACTATGTTTAGTTCAAGAGATGCTTTTTGGGCCAGAAACCAGGGGTGTGGATATCACTACGTACAGGCCCAGTCCACTTGTTCTTTTATTTTTTTTTTTTTTTAGTTATGTGGGGTCCACGTTTTTAAACCAGAGCCAATCATGTTATAACGTTTTGCCACGCATGCCACAGACTTATTGACCAGCCAATAGGAGCGAGGGAAGGAGCCACGCGTGCAGTCAACCCTGCCCTAGCTTTGCTGACCGCCGGAATAGTGTTTTCCGGTTGTCTTCTCCGGCGAGGTAGCTTGCCAAACCTGCGAAAACGTTAGTTTAAACACCAAATGAAGGCCCTACCCCCCTAAATCGAGGCCTGGGAATCCATTGGTGAGGTTAGTTTGGACTGAAAGTGCTTGTGTTAAGAGATTCGAAGAGAAACATAAACTCACGGTTGACAATGGCAACCTATGTTCAGGACGTTAGAACTCTCATGCTAGGGTTCAAACCTGATCTGATGGTGATTATAAACTCAACCATAGCCATGAGACATGTTAACAACGCATAAAATTTGAATTTGAACTAAATGAAAGTTTACCAAATCGGAGAGTGAGAGAACTCGAGTTTCAGGCCTCTATGAACTTGGTTATGGATCTGAACTTACTCAAATAAGTTCCAGGAAGTGATTTATGGACTTAGTTTGCTTTGAAACTAGCTGCAAATTTGAATACGAATTTTGAAGTTTCTTTGATTATTTTTTGAAATATGAAGTGTGTTCTTGCTATATCTTTGATCTATTTCGTGTGTCCTCTTACATTGAAGTATACTAGCCTATTTATAAGCCAAGGGCTGCTTAAAAACTAAGCTAAAAGCATTGATGAGCTTTGTTGAAACTTTGATTTTTAAATATTAAAAATCTTTGAAAACTTGACCAAGTCACCTTGCCTTTACTTCTCTTGCCTTGCTCTTCAATCTTCTGCAGAAAGAGGAAGATTCTTTGAGGTGAGTCATGCTTGATTTGTAAGCTACCATTTATCCATGCATTTTCCTTTTAATTTTAATCTTAAAGTAAGATAAAATCATGCAAAAATGGATAAAAAAAGGTATGGGCTTAGTCTTGGTCGTGGGAGGCCCATAGTAACATGTAAATGATGTTTGAATGCTGAAAACTTGGCCCCATTTGGAAAAAATGCCATTTTGAACAATGTTGATTTCATGTATTTTCCCAAAATTTAGCCAACTTCAACAAGGTGTAAATCCCTCAATTTTTGTCATATGAAGGAGATCTTGCACTTTTTGGAAACCTCAAAGAGTCCTCTAACCAATGCCTTTGGTCTCATGTCAAAATGATTTTTGAAGCTCCTTGTGTGTCCTTTTGAAAAAAGTGTCTTTTTGTTGACTTTGAAAATGACCTGTAATGTCTTTGATCATATTTTTCAAATTGTGAATCCAATGACCATGGGATCAATGGCATTTGAAAGATAATTTAATTTCCTTCAAAACAAGCTTTGGTTTGAATTTTTTGGATGAAGGATGAGAGAGTTATGATCAGTCAAAGTTGAGTTGACTTTTCAGGCAAAAACCCTAATTTTGAATCTTAGGGTTTTGTTGATTTTTGATCTTTCCTTGATGAATTATGATCATCCAATGATCAAATGATGAATCCTTTGACAAAATATGGACTTTGACAAAAAATTTCATTTTTGACTGTCTGTTGACTTTTTGGTCAAACGGGTCGTCTATTGACTGTTTGAGCTGCTGACGGTGCGTCTGAGTGAATTGAAGTTTGAAAATTTGTATGATGGTACTTTGAGATATATGGATGTGCATGGAATCCATTTGAGGTCTCAAAAGCTTTGTTTCTCCTGTAAAAACAAGAAAACCCTAGTCAGGGACTGTTTATGTAGGAGACAGTTAAGCGTACCTGATTTTTGTGCAGTGTTGAGTCTCTGCTAATCGCGTGATATTCAGAAGACTTCTAGAACAAAAATCTTGGAATTTTGAATTGTGAAAGATTGATTTGATTGATGGTACAAAACACTGAGAATTGTACTGCCAGCAGTTTGGCTGTCAACTGACTGTTCAGGTATTGACGTAGCAGTTAGAGTGAAAAAATCAACAGTCAAAGTTGATTTTCTTTTTTGTTGTTTTTGTTTTTGTTTTATGTGAAAAATGAAAGTTTATTTACATGACTTGTTAAAAACACAGACATAATAAATAACTAATATTTACGGTATGCGGGCAAAATTACCGATAATAACCCTGAAAATCATTTAATGCACAGAAATAGGAATATTTGACTGGCAGAAAACACACAAAATATTATCTTAGTAATTAAGCAATATTATGACAAGTAATACAACATTTAATACTGACAGTACAAATATTACATACTATATTGAACAGTACGACGAATAAACGGTACATTTAAGAAATAAGAAATACGGCAAATTTTAAGAATGACGGTTAATGACCCATGCTATGAACAATAACATGTAGATGATTGGGAGTGCAACCATTGCAGGTCCACACTCTTCAGGACTATGCAGGCAGAAGAAAGTCATGATCACCGTAGCAATGGTGATGACTGTAAGAAATAGTGTCTCTATCCACTTTGCCATTCTTGTCAGGGAAGAAGAGAAAATAGATATGAGATAGGAATTTGAAAGATGAGTTGGAATTTGATGTGAGATTTTATGGAAGAAAATGAGAGGTATTTATAGAATGGAAAGAAGGAAAGAGACGTTGGGGAATGATGTGATTCCGTACAAAAGGAAAATTTGAGTGGAAGTAAGATTTGAAAGAAAGTGTAGATAGTGTTGGGAAAAAAAAGAGATTTGATTTTTGAAAAAGAGATTTGAAAAGATTTTTGCAAATAATGGAATATATTACAAAAATTAGTGGGAAACAAAAGATAATAATAATCTACTTGTTACCAGTACAGTCTGAGTTTCCTGATTCTGCGCCTGCAAAAAAAAAGATTTAACTCTGTACCAATTGCGTCAGTACTATTTATCTGTAAATAAATAAATAGTCATGTGTGAAGTAATAAACAGTATTTGGCGTTTGCGTAAGAATAAATTCAACTGCAAGCCAAATTACTGTATAAGAAAAATTCTAGAAACTAAGTGTTTCATATATCAGGATTTTTGTTGAAATAAAAATCCATGATTATATGAGACTCTTAATTTTCAGATTGGAGTTTTCTTGAAAAAAGATGTGGGCAAATTTTGGGGTATAACAGTTGCCCCTATTCAATCTTCTTAAACCTGAAGAGATTGTCTGAAATCTGAAGGTAGAAGATGATTGAATATTTAGATGCCCTGAAAATTTGCACTTACCTTGATCAGAAGAGATGTTGGAAGTTGCATTTGAATGTCGTCTGCGAAATGTTGTTGGCAGATTGACACATTACCTGAGATGGGCTTTCAGATGCCACCTGGTGAATGGGTTGAGGGTTTGTTCATCAGAATGAATCCATTGATTATATCTTGATGAAGGATTTGAAAGTCTTTGTGTTGACTGTTTCGGAACCGTCCAAGGTTACCGCTTTAAGTCTTGGAAGATAATCGTTACGGAACTTGTCCAAAGTTTTTCCGATTTAGATTTTGGAAGTTGATCATCGTGGAACCGTCTGAGGTATCGCTTTAGATCTGCAATGTTAGATCATTCTGGAACCGTCTGAGGTATCGCTTTAGATCTGCAATGTTAGATCATTCTGGAACCGTCTGAGGTATCGCTTTAGATCTGCAACGTTAGATCGTTCTGGAACCGTCTGAGGTATCGCTTTAGATCTGCAACGTTAGATCGTTCTGGAACCGTCTGAGGTATCGCTTTAGATCTGCAACGTTAGATCGTTCTGGAACCGTCTGAGGTATCGCTTTAGATCTGCAACGTTAGATCGTTCTGGAACCGTCTGAGGTATCGCTTTAGATCTGCAACGTTAGATCGTTCTGGAACCGTCTGAGGTATCGCTTTAGATCTGCAACGTTAGATCATTCTGGAACCATCTGAGGTATCGCTTTAGATTTGTGATGCTTGTTTTTGAGTTGGTAAGTGATCAGAATGAATCTTCGGCTTGATTATATCTGAGAGAACCGTTCATGGAATTCAGGTGAACACTGCATATGATTGAGAACATCTTTGTTGAAGATATCCGTCTACCTGAAAAATCAAGTTAGTGATATGCAATGTTTATGACGCATGCAAACGTGAGATATTCCCGGAGAAATATGCATGTTATGTTGTGCATGATGTATGATGTATGATGCATGAATGCATGAATGTATGAATGTGATGTCAATCTTCTAATTGGAAAAATAAATTCCCACTAGTCAGCTGGACATGAATGTATTGTGATCGTTGATGATCTTTTGTCTTGCTTGAGTACCCTCGTCTGGGGAAATTCTTTGAGAACCCGGGTATCCCGTTGAAGGATCTTTGACTACTGCTTGGGGAACCAAAGGTAACTGGAAGTTCTGATGCCCTTTCAAATGGGAATGAGGAAGATGCATAATCCTCCGATGCACTATCTGACCAAGTCCGGGTGCGGGGATCACACCTTCTGAAGATAGTAATCTGGAACAACCCTGCTGGGGAATAAGACTTCTTTTGAAGAGAAAATCTTTTTGAGGAATTTGCTGAGAAATGCGTTTCTCTTGGTGATTTCCTTCTGATGGAATGATGTCCAGATGATCGGGACATTTCCTGAATGCCATTCCTGTTTTTCCTGGTAAACATCAATCATATTCAAATGCATATGTTCATTCAAAATTATCATTGGGACGCTTACGTATTTAAACAGAAAAAATGAAAATAGTGATTTTTGAAAGAGCTGCATTGAAAAGAGCCATGATAGGCGGGTTAGCACAGGGAGACAACAATCCTAGAAGTAGGAAACTGTCAGAAAGTTTCTCAAAATATTTATGAAGATAAATAGCTATGTGAAAATGATCCAGTCAAGTTTCAACTCTGCTATTGCTAATCTGTCTTCGAGCATCTCATCCCTCACTTGTTGGAAGAAAGTGATTAGACTGATCGGTGTCTTTGAGGTGTTGAATCTTGATGGTGAGTAGGCAGCTGAACGGAACACAGTTGTATGCTTCATTCCCTAACTTTTGCCTAGGCCGCCCTTTCAGGTTT
This sequence comes from Vicia villosa, assembly GCF_029867415.1. Taxonomy (NCBI): domain Eukaryota; kingdom Viridiplantae; phylum Streptophyta; class Magnoliopsida; order Fabales; family Fabaceae; genus Vicia; species Vicia villosa. Next base: position 12,349 of record NW_026705990.1, on the reverse strand, counting down.
TCAGCCTACCGGGATAGTATTTGTTTAGTCTCTAATTTTTGCCTGGACCGCCCTTTCGGGTTTTCAATCCACCGAGACGCTCATTTTTGCCTAAGTTGCCCTTTCAGGTTTTCAACTTAGCGAGCTGTTTTTTTTTTTTTCTGTAAGAGAAGTATTTTTTGACTATGTCAGCATTCACAGGGTGTGGGAAATCCTCGCCATCCATGGTGGTAAGCAACATGGCGCCGCCGGAGAATATTTTCTTGATTATGAATGGTCCCTCGTAGATGGGAGTCCATTTGCCTCTGGGATCACCTTGTGGTAAGATGATGCGTTTGACAACCAAGCCACCAGTTTGGTATGCTTGACTTTTGACTTTTTTGTTGAAGGCTTTGATCATACGCTTTTGGTATAGCTGACCATGACAAATAGCTGCGAGCCTTTTCTCATCAATCAAGTTTATCTGGTCCAACCGTGTTTGAATCCAATCGTCTTCGTCTAGATTGGCTTCTTTCATAATCCTTAGGGAAGGAATCTGAATTTCAATTGGAAGAACTGCCTCCATACCATAGACTAAGGAAAATGGAGTTGCCCCTGTTGAAGTACGCGCAGATGTGCGATAACCATGAAGAGCAAAAGGCAACATCTCATGCCAGTCTTTGTAGGTTACTGTCATTTTTTGTATGATTTTCTTGATGTTCTTGTTGGCAGCTTCCACCGCGCCGTTCATCTTTGGTCGATATGGAGAAGAATTATGATGTTTGATCTTGAACTGTGTGCAAAGTTCAGTAATCATTCTGTTGTTTAGATTTGTGCCATTGTCCGTGATAATCCGTTCAGGGATGCCGTACCGACAAATGAGATTGTATTTGATGAACCGGGCCACCACATTTTTGGTGACAGAAGCAAATGAAGCTGCTTCTACCCACTTTGTGAAGTAGTCAATAGCGACCAGGATAAAGCGATGTCCGTTGGAGGCAGTAGGTTTGATTTCTCCAATCATATCAATACCCCACATTGCAAAAGGCCAAGGAGCCGTCAGGACGCTTAATGGAACTGGAGGTACATGTACTTTGTCAGCGTATATCTGGCATTTGTGACATGTTCGGGAGTGATGATGGCAGTCTGTTTCCATGGTAGACCAGTAATAACCTGCTCTAAGGATCTTTTTAGCCATTGTATGTCCACTGGAATGAGTACCGAAGGTACCATTGTGTATTTCTTCCATGATTTGTTCCGCTTCCTTCTTGTTTACACAGCGAAGTAAAGTCGAGTCATGGTTGCGTTTGTATAGGGTTCCATTGCTTAGGAAGAATTTGGCAGCAAACCTCCTTAGAAATTTTCTGTCATTAATGGATGCCCCTTCAGGGTACTCCTGAGCTTCGAGATATCTTTTTACTTCATGGAACCATGGTTTTTCCTCGGTTCCTTCGGTATTGATCTCATTGCAATAGGATGGTTCATCTTGCCTGTAGATGGTGATCATAGGCGCCTCGTTGTCCCACCTGACTTTGAACATGGATGACATGGTAGCTAAAGCATCAGCTAGTTGATTTTCCTCGCGTGGGATGTGTTCGAAAGTGATTTCTTCGAAGTAAAGAATCAAACTCAGCACATATTCTTTGTAAGGAATTAGATTTGGGTGCTTTGTGTCCCATTCCCCTTTGACTTGGTAGATTACCAAGGCCGAGTCTCCGTAGACTTCCAGGAATTTGATTCTTAGATCGATTGCAGCTTTAAGACCCAGAATACATGCTTCGTATTCGGCTATATTGTTAGTGCAATTGAAGCATAACCTGGCAGTGAACGGTGTGTAACTTCCTGCGGGGGAAATGATCACAGCTCCGATGCCATTGCCAAGTGCATTAGAAGCTCCGTCAAAAACCATAGTCCACCGGGATCCTGGCTCGGGTCCTTCTTCTGGTCCTGGTTGTTTGTAGTCATTGACTAGCATAATGTCTTCGTCTGGGAAGTCAAAGTTCAATGCTTGATAATCATCCACTGCTTGATGAGCCAGATGATCAGCTACCACACTTCCTTTGATTGCTTTTTGTGAAGTGTATTGAATGTCATATTCTGTCAAGATCATTTGCCATCTCGCTATTCTTCCTGAGAGAGCAGGTTTTTCGAACACGTATTTGATGGGATCCATCTTGGAGATTAGGAAAGTGGTGTGATTTAGCATGTACTGTCTTAGTCGGCGAGCTGCCCAAGCTAAGGCACAACAAGTTTTTTCGAGTAGTGAGTATCTTGTTTCACAATCGGTAAACTTTTTGCTAAGATAGTAGATTGCGTGCTCCTTTCGGCCGGATTCGTCATGTTGTCCTAGTACACACCCCATTGAGTCTTCTAACACAGTTAGGTACATTATCAGAGGTCTGCCTTCCACAGGTGGCAACAAGATTGGAGGTTTTTGGAGATATTCTTTGATTTTGTCAAAGGCTAACTGGCATTTGTCATTCCACCTTTCCACTTGATCTTTCTTCAACAGTTTGAAGATCGGCACACAAGTAGTAGTCATGTGGGCAATAAATCGGGCGATGTAATTCAGACGTCCCAAGAATCCTCTGACTTGTTTCTCGGTACGAGGTATAGGCATTTCTTGAATGGCTTTAACCTTGGCGGGATCAACCTCAATACCTTTGCTGCTGACGATGAAACCTAAGAGTTTGCCGGATCTTACTCCAAAGGTACACTTATTTGGGTTCAGTCGCAACTTGTATTTCTTGAGTCTGTCAAACAACTTGTGTAAATGACCCAAATGTTCTTCCTCGGTGTTGGATTTTGCAATCATGTCATCGACATACACCTCTATTTCTTGATGAATCATATCATGAAATAGCGCTACCATTGCACGTTGATAGGTTGCTCCTGCGTTTTTCAGACCAAAGGGCATTACTTTGTAACAAAAGGTTCCCCAGGGTGTTGTGAAGGTTGTTTTTTCCATGTCTTCGGGTGCCATCTTGATTTGATTGTACCCTGAGAATCCGTCCATAAAGGAGAATACCTTGCATTGTGCGGTATTGTCAACCAGTACATCGATGTGTGGTAAAGGGAAATCATCTTTGGGGCTTGCCCGGTTCAGATCTCTGTAGTCCACGCACATTCTGACTTTCCCGTCTTTTTTAGGTACAGGGACGATGTTAGCTATCCATGGAGGATAACTTACAACTTTTAGGAATCCGGCATTGAACTGTTTTTCAACCTCGTCTTTGATCTTTTTTGACATATCAGGCCTACTCCTTCGTAGTTTCTGTTTGACTGGAGTGCTACCTTCTTTGATTGGTAGGCGATGAACTACGATGTCCGTGTCAAGGCCTGGCATATCCTCATAGGACCAGGCGAATATCTCGACGTAGTCTCGCAGCATTTGAATCAGTCTTTGCTTGACGCTGTGTTCTAAATCAGCCCCTATTTTGACTTCTTTCTTTTCTTCGTTGTTGCCCAAGTTGATGACCTCAATTGGCTCCTCGTGAGGCTGTATGGCCTTGTCTTCTTGTTCTAGCAGCCTTGCAAGTTCTCTTGGCACTTCACAATCTTCCTCACTTTCGTCCTCAGTTTGGTAGATCGGATTTTCAAAGTCATGACGGGCAATAGCAGAATCGTTGTTGACTGGATCCAGAGTGTATGTGAATCTGCAAGTTAATTATGTGAGTATGTGTGAAGAAAAAAGCATAGCTATTTTGAAAGCGAAGAAAGAAGGAAAAAGGATCACAAAATTTAAATATGCAAGCGTCCCATGATTTTATTGAATGCACATGATCATGATATGATAAGCCCTTGTAGAAGGACCAGTGTGCTAAGGCACACGGCTTTCAAGCTCATGGTTCGATTGTTCAGGAACCATTTTTATCTTTGCACAATATACACAAAGAAAACAGGAAATGGCATTTACTCCTGGTCAAAGGAGATCACATCCTCAGCTTTCCAGTTGTTCAATCCACTGTTGTGAGCAGGGGGTACCCAGCTGTTCCAGTTGCAGTTGTCTTTTTCATCTTCCACAGCATTGATTTCATTAGTGGGAAAATGAGCCGGTGATCCTTCGGGATAAGGGATATACTCTGCTGGATACGAGAGCCCAGGCTGAGATATCTCTGTTGGCTGAGCGAGATGCTCGATAAGGCCGTCCCATGCAGTCGGGATGATGTTTTGAATAGAGACTTGTGCATCTTGATGAGGAGTGTATGCTGACAGATAGCAACCCTCGTTACTTGGTATTTCTCTGGCTTTTTCGAGAGCGAAGTTGTCATCGTACTGTTCATCCCATCCAGTTGGGACAATGTCCTCCATGGCAATTTGTGAGCTCGGAGGAGCGGAATATTTCACCATATAGTCATATTTGCCGCTGGGTTCTCCTAGCGTGTCCCATACTTCTTTGGGTGGATTTTGATATTGCTCAGTGACGGGACTTGTGAAACTTTCGTCATTTCCAATTTGATCACCCCATCCAGTCGGGGTAAGGTCCTCCATAGCAATATAAGAATTCTGAGGTTCGGCATACTGATAATTATATCCACCGTTTGGTTCTTGAACAGCATCCCACATTCCCATGGAAATGGGTGGAATTTCATCTGGATATGGCTGAATGATATGGTTCAAGAACACTCCTTCATCTTCAATAGCGTTTACTTCTTGGCTGACGAAGTGTGACATTAATCCTCCAGAACGAGGACTTTGATCATTCTTTTGATTTTCACTATCATAGCCCAGGCCTAGCTTGTCAGATTTGTAGGGTATATCGGGAAGCTGTCCCCATACTGTGCAATCACCCTGTTCAATCATGGCTTTGGCATCTTTGAGAGAAGCCATAGTTGTAGTTGGAGTAGCAGGAATATGCTTGGTGGTAGAGACATCTGGGGAGACCACCTCAAATGATTGGCATGGAGTTTCGATGAATTCGTCCTCCAACTCAACATATTTGGAATTGCTTAGGTGACTAACCACATATTCCTCTTCGCCATAGACTGTGACAATCTTTCCTTTTACTGGATATTTTAACTTCTGATGCAGGGTAGAAGTTACAGCGTTTGCCCCATGTATCCAAGGGCGTCCGAGTAAACAGGAGTAGGCTGGGTGAATTTCCATTACGTAAAAGATAGAATCAAAGATTTGAGAACCCACTCTGATTGGGAGATTCACTTTTCCGTATACCGTTCTGGTTGACCCGTCAAAGGCTCTTACCACAACATCACTTGGTTGTAACACAATTCCTTCGAAGTCAAGCTTTTCTAGTACTGTTTTCGGTAACACGTTCAGAGAAGAACCGTTATCTACTAGCACATGAGATAGAGTGGTGCCATTACATTCAATGGAGATATGTAAGGCTTTGTTGTGATTTTTTCCAGCAGGGGTTAGATCCACATCAGAGAAACCGAGACCATTGCTCACGGTTAGATTGGCAACACAATTCTCAAATTGGTCGACTGAGATCTCTTGAGGCACATGCGCAGCTTTAAGGAACTTCATCAGAGCTTTGGCATGAGCTTCTGAATATTTTAGCAGAGATAGCATTGAGATTTTTGAAGCGGTGTGCCCCAGTTGCTCAACAATATTGTAATCACTCTTGCAGATGATTTTCAATATTTCCTCCATTTCTTGCTTTGATGGATCCTCAGCAGTGATCTCCACCGGGGTTTGAATTTTTTCAACTTGTGGCTCTTTGCCTCGAGCGTTGACATTTTGATTAGGAACTGGGACTCGGACTGGACCAGCAGCAACATTTGGAGAAATTTCTGGTGAAAAGATTCTTCCACTTCTCGTGATCTTGCTGGTACCCACAATATTACCCACAGTTGGAGTAGTTAACTTTGCGGTCTCTTCAGTCGAGGTACCCTGCTTAACTCCATGAACATAAACATTAGTGTCGTATCCCCATGGGACAGCTTTGTCTGAGGAGTATGGAAATGGAGTTGGACTAGCAATGACTACTGATGCCACTTTGAGTGTAGCAGAAATTTTGAATGGAGCCTTGGCAGAGATTTTGAATGGTAAGCTGGAGATCACTGAGACATCCTCTATTCTTATCCCGTTTGCAAAGACTTCGCACAGTACGTCCATAGAAGGGAGCCTCTCAAACATAATGATACGGCGATCCATCCATTTTTGAATTCCCATCCTCAGATTTTCACAACCATTGGGCAGGCAGGAGCAGTAAAAGCAGTCGGGGTCACACCCTGGAAAGTAACCAGCTCGGATTAGCTTTCCTTTGACTTCGCAGAGTGGAGTTGATAATTCGTTCACATCATAGATGTAAACAGTGTCCAGGATAGCGTTGACAGTTTTGTCATGCTTTGGCATAGGTGCTGTGATGACATTTGGAGTTTCTGGAGGATCGAACTCAATTTCCCCAGCATCTATCATATCTTGTATTTTATTTTTCAGGGCCCAGCAGTGATCTGCGTCATGTCCTGGACAGTTTGAGTGATAGGCACATGTTGCATCAGGGCGATAATTCGGAGAGGAAGTGTTGACATTCCTTGGAGGACCTCTTAAGGTGATCAGATCTGCTTTTAGCAAGTGCTGCAATGCCTGAGAGATTGGCATGTTGATTTTGGTGAAATTTCTTCTTGGTGCATCTGGTCGATGCGTATATTTTGGCTGTTGATCTTTTTGAGGTGCAGATGTGGAGATCAGAACTGCCCCTACAGATTGATGCTGCTCACTTTTGCGACTTTTCTGAATTTGTGTTGCATTGACCTCATTTCTCCCGCTGATGGGCCTTTTTGTAGTACCAGAGGTGGAACCTATTTGAATTTTTCCATTTTGAATGCCACTTTCGACACGTTCTCCGGTCAGTATCAGGTCAGTGAAACCTGATGATGAGCTTCCCAGCAAATGGCTATAGAAAGGGCCAGTTAAAGTGCCCATGAACATGTCAACTAGTTCGCGATCAGATAAGGGTGGTTGAACCCTTCCAGCCATATCTCTCCATTTTTGTGCATATCCTTTGAAACTTTCTTTTGGTCCCATAGACATGCCCCTTAGTTGAGTACGGGTTGGCGCAAGATCAGCATTGTATTGGTACTGTTTGTAAAAAGCAGCAGCTAATTCTTCCCAAGTATGAACCTTGGTATTTTCCAGCTGATAGTACCATTCGAGTTGTGTACCCGACAGACTTTCTTGGAAGAAGTGAATCCACAATTTGTTATCCGTTGTATGAGGTTGTATCTTCCTCACATAGGATCTCAGATGTAGTTTCGGGCAAGAAACTCCATCATATTTTGCAAAGACAGGAACTTTGAATTTTGGAGGGATAACAACATCCGAGATGAGCCCTAGATCATTGAAATCTAAGCCAGGTATTTTTTGTATCTCCATAGCTTTCATACGGTCTTCCAGCTGTTGGTATTTTTCATCATCCGGTTCGTCCCCAGAATGATCATTTTCTTCATTTGAAGAGAGAGAGGGTTTAGCAGAACCCTGGTTGCTTTGATTGTCTTCTTGTTCATCATCACCGACTGTTTCAGGGATCGGTGGCTTTGTGAACTTTTTGACTGGGATTTTGATCTTTCTTCTCAGGTGACTCACACCTACAGATCCTTTGGGCTTCTTTTTCTTCTTGATTATCAGGGCTTTCAGTTCTTGTTGCCCTTTTGCCAGTTCCAGAATTGCCACTTGAACTTGGGCATTCTGTGCTTCGAGATTCTTGATGCTCATTTCAGATTCCATCTCTTCTGACTGAAATAAACAGCGAGAAGATGAGAAATCCGTCATGTGAACCTGTTATGCCATGTGTATGACTGGATGCCATGTGTATGCAATGTATGAAATGTATATGCAATGTATATGAATGCAATGTATGAAATGTATATGCAATGCATGAAGTGAAATGTGTGTGCAATGTTTCAAGGATCTTAGAGTTTAGATTTGTTAAAGAAGAAACAAACGTTAGTTAATCAATTTATTTCTTTTTTCTTCTTTTGCTTCTTTTTTCTTTGCCTCATTTGGGCTTACAAGACAGAAATAAAGTAAATGATCCTTCAGGTCTCCCGTGGACGCTTTCTCTTTGCCCCCAGGAATGTGTTGATCTGCTATTCTTCTTGAAGCTGTCCGGTGAGCTCCAATATCCTTCTCTCATAGTCTTGACAGTATGATTTGAAGGTGTCTCTTTCCTCTTTGAGTTGAACCCAAGATTTTTGCAACTCTTCTAGGTCAGTTGGCATGTCCGGGTGTAGAATAACTTGAGGTTCATATCCTTCGACCTCTGGTTCAATAGTCACAGGTAGAACAGCAGGATATGGCATAAGGAGTTTCTGAGCATGAGTGCGGACCCATCTGAGGTAGGGTTCCATAGGAATAGAATTCCATTGCCCTAGAGTTTTGCTTTCTATTCTATAGACACTGTCCCATGCATGTATGAACCTTCGTCGGTGTCTATGAGAATCATTCTCGTAATCAAACACAATGCCATGGATAATCATGTCATGAGGACCGTTGCTCCTTGCATATCCGAATTGGCGTAGAGCTAAAGAGGGATTGTAAGTGATGCCTCCTTTGATGCCAAGGAGTGGCACATTAGGGTACTCTCCACAATGATCAATGATAGTAATGTCTCTTTGAAAGAAGTTGTTCCACCGGATATCTGAATGAGACAAAGACATAATCCTGCGAGACCAATGCATTCTTTGTTCATTTCTCAACACTGATCGGGGAAGATGAAATGTAAACCACCTAGCCAGTAGTGGTATACAGCACATGAGAGTTCCTCGTTTCTTCATGGTACGAGTGTGTAGAGAATGTAGAATGTCTCCCAGCAATGTTGGTACCGGGTTACGGATTAGGAAAAGGTTGATGATGTGTACACTTATGAACTAGTCGGGATTTGGGAATAAAACCAACCCATAGATCAAAAGTGCCATAACTTCCTCAAAAGCTGGATAACTTTTGTTTTCTAGCAGTAGTCGAGCCTTTTCCAACAAGAACTTGGCAAGCAAACCCTTAACTCCACTCTTTGTTTCCCAATTGGACTCAATTTCTGATTTTCGCAGATGTAAAGCAGCGGCAATGACTTCAAAATAATTAGTGATTTCAAATCTCCTTTCTTTTCTGATTAGTAATTTCAAATCTCCTTTCCTTTCTTATACACAAGGGCCAATACCAACCAAATCCATTACTTTTAAGACATTGATTCTTTTTCTTTTAAGTTGTGTGACTCCACTTAGGGGTCATCACTCAATAGAATAGTGGAGAAAAATCCTCTAAATTTTCTATCTGTTATGAATATTTATGATAGTGGACGTTCATCCTTCTTGTTGTTATTCATCTTCCTATTCCACCTTAATTAATATGATTTTTCATCTCCCTTGGGTCCTATAAATAAGACCCACATTGCAATGTAAAGTTTACCCTTTTAAAGAATATAATATAATATTGTTTTCTCTCTTCTCTTCCTCTTTTGATCTTGTGGACCTCCGATTTTTTTTAATACCGGGCCATACCTCTGTTCTGTAGAGATACGTGAACTGACTCTTTTTTTGTCGCTTAATGCTTTCGCATTTTTGAAAATTCACAGAGTCGCCACCGACCTTTTATTTTATCCAATTAAGGAAAGGTTTATAAAAGAAACAGAAAAAAGACCTTTAAGAAATTCTGGGTAAGGGGGTAGGTTATACAAAGGGAAGGTGTTAGCACCCTTTGTATCCATGGTTATCCATGGGCTCTTAAGTTTGCTTAGCTCACTTGTTTTTCGATCACTTTTCAATTGCTTTAGAATGCTCGTATGTGGTTTCAAATACTTTTGTAAATTGAATTTTGTAATGATCCGTGTGTGGATGTATACAAAATGCTTGTTTATCTTTCGAAAGATGTTTTTGAAAAGAACGTTAACTTTGTAATAATCCGTGTTTGGATGTATACAAAGTATTGTCTTTTTTGGAAAGTTTTGAAAAAACAACAGTGTATGAGAATTTTGTTTGTTTTGATTTGAGCAAGCAAACTAGGAGGTCTACCCTGAGTTGTAAGGTCTTTATCCTATTTCCTTTAAAAATCTATCCTTTCATCGGATATAAACGCAAGGTTCGATTTTGTACTCAAAATAGTAGAATTTTGACTTTGATTTTGAAAAGAATGAGAAGGGATTACCTTAAGAGGTGCAAGTGTGATTGTGATTGGATTCAGATATTTTATCTTTGAAGTTAGTGATCTAACGGTTCAATTTTATCTTTGACATACACGCAGTTTATATTTGCTGGAAATTAAAGTGCGGAAATGTAAAGTGCGGAAAGTAAATCTACGCTATTACATCGATTGTGCAGGAAATGTAAACTAGCCTATTTACATGAATTTGACATCCTATACATTTATCTAGGAATTTAAATTGCAAGAAAAATAAAAGGCATGTTTTTGGATTTTTTATGATTGATTTTAATTATAATTAATGCATGATTAATTAAATTAAAATGAAGAAAAAAGATGAAAATAGATTTAAACCTAGAAATTAAGTTCAAAATATGTACAAAATGCTTGTTAATTAATTTTAAAACAAAACTAATTTTTTTGGAGTTTTTGGAATTGATTTGAAATGGATTTAAGTTAATTAAAACATAATTATGCAAATAATTATACAAATAATTAAAACTTAAAGAGAAAATTATTCAAAATATGTACAAAATTAGTTTATAATATATAAACAATATTTAACACAAAGAACAATTTTTTTAATGATTTTTTGATTGGTTAGAATAATTAAAAAGTAAATATATAAATATATACTAATTAATTATGCAAAATAGCCTTAATTTAAATAAAATATTAATATTTTTATGCCTAAAAATAAATAAATATTTTATCAGATTAAAACTAAAAATAAAAATATTTTTGGTGTTTTATGATTGGTTGATTTTAATAAAAATGCAAAATATAGAGATTTATTAATTAAAACCTGCAGGGGGGTGTGCTAAGCAAATCTGGAAAAGAACTATGTTTAGTTCAAGAGATGCTTTTTGGGCCAGAAACCAGGGGTGTGGATATCACTACGTACAGGCCCAGTCCACTTGTTCTTTTATTTTTTTTTTTATTTTTAGTTATGTGGGGTCCACGTTTTTAAACCAGAGCCAATCATGTTATAACGTTTTGCCACGCATGCCACAGACTTATTGACCAGCCAATAGGAGCGAGGGAAGGAGCCACGCGTGCAGTCAACCCTGCCCTAGCTTTGCTGACCGCCGGAATAGTGTTTTCTGGTTGTCTTCTCCGGCGAGGTAGCTTGCCAAACCTGCGAAAACGTTAGTTTAAACACCAAATGAAGGCCCTACCCCCCTAAATCGAGGCCTGGGAATCCATTGGTGAGGTTAGTTTGGACTGAAAGTGCTTGTGTTAAGAGATTCGAAGAGAAACATAAACTCACGGTTGACAATGGCAACCTATGTTCAGGACGTTAGAACTCTCATGCTAGGGTTCAAACCTGATCTGATGGTGATTATAAACTCAACCATAGCCATGAGACATGTTAACAACGCATAAAATTTGAATTTGAACTAAATGAAAGTTTACCAAATCGGAGAGTGAGAGAACTCGAGTTTCAGGCCTCTATGAACTTGGTTATGGATCTGAACTTACTCAAATAAGTTCCAGGAAGTGATTTATGGACTTAGTTTGCTTTGAAACTAGCTGCAAATTTGAATACGAATTTTGAAGTTTCTTTGATTATTTTTTGAAATATGAAGTGTGTTCTTGCTATATCTTTGATCTATTTCGTGTGTCCTCTTACATTGAAGTATACTAGCCTATTTATAAGCCAAGGGCTGCTTAAAAACTAAGCTAAAAGCATTGATGAGCTTTGTTGAAACTTTGATTTTTAAATATTAAAAATCTTTGAAAACTTGACCAAGTCACCTTGCCTTTACTTCTCTTGCCTTGCTCTTCAATCTTCTGCAGAAAGAGGAAGATTCTTTGAGGTGAGTCATGCTTGATTTGTAAGCTACCATTTATCCATGCATTTTCCTTTTAATTTTAATCTTAAAGTAAGATAAAATCATGCAAAAATGGATAAAAAAAGGTATGGGCTTAGTCTTGGTCGTGGGAGGCCCATAGTAACATGGAAATGATGTTTGAATGCTGAAAACTTGGCCCCATTTGGAAAAAATGCCATTTTGAACAATGTTGATTTCATGTATTTTCCCAAAATTTAGCCAACTTCAACAAGGTGTAAATCCCTCAATTTTTGTCATATGAAGGAGATCTTGCACTTTTTGGAAACCTCAAAGAGTCCTCTAACCAATGCCTTTGGTCTCATGTCAAAATGATTTTTGAAGCTCCTTGTGTGTCCTTTTGAAAAAAGTGTCTTTTTGTTGACTTTGAAAATGACCTGTAATGTCTTTGATCATATTTTTCAAATGGTGAATCCAATGACCATGGGATCAATGGCATTTGA